>NW_022900941.1:33121997-33154726 GCF_012274545.1 Fukomys damarensis | reverse complement strand
TATTCCTTTGATGAATATGCAATTTATTCTGCAGCAGGAATTATATTTTCCTGCTTGGGCTGTGCAGAAATCTGACGCTTACTGGCTAGGAGGCAAAAGGATGAAGTGGTGGTGGATCTTAGAACAAGGATAACCTTGTTAGGTGCCCATCTTGTGTGAGGACTTTGCACGGTGCCTATGCAAGGGGAGAGTATAATTAATGGCTTGGAGAATGCAGAGGAACTGAGAATTAAATTAAATATTTTTTTTTGTACCAGGGATCAAACTCGGGACCTTGAGCTTGCAAGGCAGGTGATGGCACCACTGAGCTAAATCCCTGGCCTTAAATATTCTATGATTATCTGCTCAAATGCCCAATTCCAGGTTAGAGTCCCCTCTTTTCTTACCAGCCCTTACTTTGACTTACTGTACATTCACTCTTCTTTGCAGATCTTCCAGTTTATAATTAGTTCCCGAGCCCCATTTTCAGCACATTCTGCCCTGTGAGTTAGCCAGATGCTGTCAAAGGGGTCTTTCAGTGACCTCTCTGAATTAATAGTTAACTTATCTGAACATTTGTAATTCTTTTGATACTGGGAATTCAACCGAGGGCCACCGTGTGCTGGGCCATAGTCTACCATCAGATACATCTCCACCCCTTTTATTTTTATTATGAGACAGTGTCTCACTAAGTTGACTGGTCTGGCCTCGAACTTGGGATCCTCTTGCCTCAAGCTTCAAGAGTAGCTGGGATTACAGGAGTGTGTCAGCACACCCAGTTCTTGAGAGCTTGTTTGGAGGGTCTAGCAGGGGAGTGCAGCTACTCTACGGTCCTCCTCTATCACGGGTGGTCACCCTCTTCCACTGAATGCGCAGCTTTGGGAGGGACACACATGGAGCAGTGAGGGAGGAAGGGGACACCAGCCTAGCCAGCCAGGTCATCCGAATCAACCCTGGCGATCAGTGGGGTGACAGATGTCATAGCAAGGTTGTCCTTGCATCCACCCAGTTCTGAGTGTATACTTTTCCCCCCCATGGTACTGGGAATCAAACTCAGAACCTTGAGCTTTTGAGGCAGGTACACCGCCACTGAGCTAAATCCCCAACCCCTGATTGTACACTTCTAATTTTATTCATTTTGAGCCTTCCAGAGCAGTTAACAAAAGCCAACATTCACCCCATGTTATTCAGGTACCACAGCTACCACATAATTTAGTACTTTAGTTTTCATCTGCATCTCATACCATTCACCACAGGTAAGAGTATTAGTCAATGTGATGTTACTGTATGATGAAGATTATTACCTTCCTGCCTACTACCAACAGTGGAGTAGATGATCCAGCTCCACAATCCAGGAGGTCTGCTTTCTAAAGCCACTTGCTTATCAAATCTCCTAGTCCCAGTTTCTGCAAAGCAGAATCTGACAGAATCTTGCTTGTAGGCAGTTCATTTGAGTTGTGGTCCCAATTAGAGTGAAAGGATGCAGTAAAAGAAATGGGGAAAAGAGAAAGCCCAAAGTATACATTATCAATTGAACACTGACGAGGGTAATGGTGTTTGATCTCAGGCACTTTTGAGAAACCATGTGAAATGCATCTCTGAACTGTGTGGGGACTAAAACGCAGGAACACGGATCCATTGGCTTCTGACCCTTTTGGTCATGAGTGGCCTGCTGCTGTTTATCTACTTCCTTGAACTTCTACATCGCGAATGCTGAGTGTGGAGCTCCTAAGTCTTGGTTGGCACTAGAAAGCGCTGGAGCAGGAGGTGAAGGGCATGTGGAAGAGGAGGCAGAGGCAGAAGCAGGGCCTGTTAGATTATACCTGCTTGGATCTGGCTGAAGCCTGAGTGGACCTGCTCATCTCAGTGGGGCCGTTGAGAGGATGTGAAGTGTCCAAGGAGTGTCTGATCCGGCTTCATCTTACTTGATCCATGGATTAGATGCACTCATTTATTATGCGTTGAGTGTATTCATCATTCCTATTTATCTTCTATGATTTATAATGTGAGTATATTTAGCTATTATTATCAAGAATCATGCTTAAAAATATCACTCCCTCCTTAAAAAATAAATATTGTAGCTTAAAGTGAGGGAGGAAAGAAAAAGTGAGGAGTATATAGAGAATAAATCGTGTAATTAAATTGCTGCTTGCTGTTACTTTCTAAGTAGATGTAGGGAATGAAAACATTATAACAAAGGGCCTCAATTTATGCTGTGTGAAGTCCTTTGAGTCTCAAAACAGCTTATTGTTGAAAATTACTCTTTTTTGGTTCTTTACCTTTCCTCTTTTTTTTCCTGGTAGTGGGGATCAAACTTAGGACCTTGTGCTTGTCAGGCAGGTGTGGTGCCACCACTGAACTACATCCCCATGCCTTTCCTTTCCTCTTAAAAGGTGTGATCTGTGTGTCTTCAACAGGTCTCACCAAGCCTTCAGAATGGATGTTGTTATAGCCACAGCACTTGCTGTAAGTGAAATTCCGTGGGAAAAAATGGTTAATCTTTCCTACAGTTGGAACTTTTCTAGCTATTAGGATTGTGGGACCGATAAGCAAGTTAAAGTTTACTACACAAGGTAAAATACTAAGGCATACAAAGGTGAAAAAGAATCAGTGTTTGCCTTCGGAGCAGTTCTTCTGCTGGTCATGAGAATTTGTAGGACCACTTCTGTGCAGCAGCTGATTAGAGACTGAAGCTTCTTGATGTAATATTGGTTGTCTATTTTGCTGGTGAATTCTCTTTATGAAGTGTAAACAAGATTTCTTGATCATTTAATTAGAATTTCTTCAATTTTATGATCTAATTTCTTTGCCTACATATATTTGTTATCATTGTTGGTATACCTGTCATAGCTGTTATGAAGAGGTCTGTTTTCTTTACTATGTGTTTTTATTGTTTGAAGGCTATGTATGCATAGCACTTTAAAGAATATTATTAATATTCTGGTGCACATAATAATGAAATTTTAAAAAGAATGGGAAAAATAGAAATAGAGACTTGAGTATTGTCTTTTTGCTCTCCAGTAGATGTTCTTATTACGTGGGCAGCCTAAAGTCCACATTGGCCTTGATGACTGTGGCTACATTTATTTGTATACTGTAACAGATGTGAATCTTGAGAGATGTTTGGATCTGTGTACTTACCATTAGGCAGAAATGGACTTAGCGAACCTTGGTGTATAATTACATATTGAAGAATGTGTTCCTAACATTTCAGGACTTCTACTAATTAGCAGTACTCTGGCATTTAGAAGATTGCTACTGCATGATCTTCTGAGAACTGTAGTGAATAGAACAGAGGTGACAGACTATGTTTGAAGATTGGTTTTGTTTGGCTTGTCAGTCAGAAAAAATATTTTGAATTACTGCCAGATTTACTAGTTGGAGCTTGCCCAAGAATCTGACTTTTCATCTTTTCTGGAAAACTTATGAGAACTGGCAAAATTGGTCATCTGTTCTTCTAGGGAGATGATTGTCTGGAGAAGAGAAGTGGCTGCCTCCTTTGGGTGGACATCTGCCCTCCTGGTTCTCGCTGTCACTCCTCTCCCCGTGTTTCTCTTCCATCCTGCATCGTTCATGTTACCTGTGTGTGTTCGGTGAAATTTGAGTTGTTTTCTTTGATCTAAATTTTGTGAGTGGTTAATGTTAATAGAGGTTTTTGCTAACGTATAGAAAACTCATTCAAATCTTGTTCTTTGAGGAATGCTGTTTACTTACTCAAAGCTTCAGGGTCTTAATAACAGGCACCAGTCAGAGTTGATCTGGTGCAGTGTGGTGTGGGCCACCATCTTGTCCCAAAGCTGATATGCTAATTTCAGAGAAGTGCTTAGCTTTCTATCTAAATTTGCTCTTAACTCGCACCTCATGTCTTATGCTCTGGTTCCTTCCTAATTCATCATTACATGGGTTCTGTGCAGTGCAGACACTAAAGGAGTTCCCCCTCCTTCCCTGTGTCCTCAGTCAGGTGCCTGTAGTAGGTCCTTGGTGAAGCCTCAGTCTCTGTCTGGCCATGATGGGGAAGGCAAGGAGTGGCTCTCAGGTCAGTGCTCTTTGAAGAGCCTTTTCCACTCCTCAGAGATGGGAGATGATTGCTTCTATGCCATCTCCCATTTTGTTTAGCTCCAGAAGATTTTTCATACCACCTTGGCTTTGGAATGCTCCTGTTTCTTCAAAGTGCTATTTTTCTGAGTGTTTTCTTGTGGTAATAGTTTAAAACTCCCACTATACAACTGACGGGATTCATAAAGAGATGATCAAAAATAAAAAATAAAATGGCTGAAAAGAGTTGTTGATGAGATGTTGGTCAGTGTTGGGCTCAACTTCACAGTGTTATTAAACTTAGGACTTGTTTATAGTGTTTTGAATGTTGTTTTTCCAAACTCTGCCTTTTGTTTATTTCTATCTGTTGAAATGCACTAGGAATTCTCTAGCATTGTCTGTGCTTATTTGTTAGACCTGTGAAAGAAGTTAGCTGAAAATTTGGGGAGATTTTTCCCAAGAATATGCATGGAAAATGAACTTATCTTAAATATTTGCTGAGAAAGAATCACTCGGTATCAGAAAGTTCACAGAATCTTCATAATCATTGTTTTTATGGTCATTATTTATTCTGCTATTTGAGGTAACCAGTTGCATCTGGAACCAGTCATAACATTTAGAAGTCAGAAACCATAGCCTGTAGTTTTAGCTTTTTTTTTTTAACTTACTCTGAGTATCTCATAAGCAAGTCATTTAATATCTATAAAATGTACTTAATAAGCTCTTTCTACGTCACAAAGTTTTAGATGGCTCAAATAAGCGAGCCTGCTTTCTTTCTTTGTTTCTTTGTACTGGAGATCGACCTCGCGACCTTGTATTTGCGAGGCATGTGGCAGAACCACTGAGTTATATCCCTGGCCCCTAGCCTACTCTATTTAAAATTGTTTTTTTAAAAAATAGAATGTGATAGATTATATTAGTTGCTTTTAGATTCTAGAATATTAACTTAGTATTCAGTTGGTAATCCATGTTTGTTAAATTAGGATAATACTAATTAACTCTGTTCTATTTTTAAATGATTTGAAATATTTTTGCTGAAAAGGAAGTACATATTCATTGTAAAATATCTGAAAAACATAGAAAAGTATAAAGATCATCCATAATATGGTAACTACTGTTAACATTTTGGTTTGCATCTCTGTATTGCATATGTACATAGAGATAGGGGCAAATACATTATTTATAAAAATGCAAATCATTTTACTTGTTCTTTTTATATGGTGTGTATCTCCTTCCCAGTTGAAAAGATCTAGTTTATCACTATTAACTTAATGTGTGAATATACTGTGATTTACTTAACTTGTTCCTATTGCTAGATACTTGATTTTCCAGTTTTTCACTTGCAAAAATGATGCCAAAGTTCTTACGATAAATTCCTAGAATTGGAATTCCTGGGCAATTGTATTCTAAGCTGAGTCTGACAAAAACACCCCCTCACCTCATGCTGTGAGTTGTAGAATATCTAGTAATGTGGATGATAAGCTTTTAAAAAAGACTACCTAATTAATACATTTTGAACCTTATAGCATACTGCAGCTATAGCATTGGATTGATCAGAGCAGTACTTTTTCTTGAATTTAAAGAAGTTATAGTTATTTGAAATACCTGAGGATCTTATTATAATATAATTTTCCTTGTAGTCCAGCACAGTAGTTCTCCTGTGAATTAAGGAGGCATTATTAACTAGTTTTAAATGTAGATCTCGTAGGGTAATGGTTTGCAGTAAGTACACATTCAGCAAACATTTACTGAATCCTGACTATTTAATAAATGTTCTGCTATGCACTGAAGCTATGAAGATGAATGAAATTCAGTCATTTTTCTTGATGAATTCAGTCCAGTGGGGTAGACAAATGTAAACAAATAATTATAAAACATCATAGTAAGTTGTATTATACAGTATTCTTGGGAAAATAAAGGGTTCCTCTTTCCACTACCTGCTCTAGGCTGTGATTAGAGAGAAGAATCTTGGTGCTTTGTCATTGAGTCTCATTAGGACTTTCCAAGGGTCAGATCAATTCAGACTCCTATTGAAATTCTGTGTGGGGGGGAGGGAGGGAGGAAAAGAGGAAAGGAGAGGGAGAGAGAGAGCAAGAGAAAGATTTTTATTTAATCTGTGTAGGAGACACCCCTGCCCAGTATTAGCAGGCTATAAGTGACACAAGCTTCTTGTCCCACTATAATTTGGCTGTATTAGGAGTCTGACTGAGGCTTCATGTGACTGAAATGGACATGTCAGATAGCAGAGTTGGGCTAGTACTGCTCCTGTGCTTAAGTCCTATTTCTTGAAGTAGCAGAGCTCCGCTGAGTTCACTTCCAGCCAAGGTCAACTTGACTCTAATTAAATTCTTCCTCTCTGAATTAATCGTTTGTTTTCTTCAGCCAAAGATATGCTAGTGCCCTTATTCTAGAGTCCTGCTTGTGATAACAGCTATCAGCAGGTGTCCCGAGGCCTGCCCAGTTCCCCTCCTTTCCATGCTTGTAATGAATAAACATTGGATGTCCTTGGTATTCTTTTTCTTGGCTTCCCAGAGCAGTTTAGATCAGGCCAAGATCTATCTCCTCTCAAGTCTCAGTCTCTGTCTCTACGTCTTTTGTTCTATCTTTCCTATCACTGGGATGTTGTACTGTCTTGTAGGAGACGAAGACCCATGGCGGAGTTTTTTGGTATTATCTCTTATAAATCTGTAATAAGAAATATGGAAGAGATAAAAACAAGAGGAAAGAGGTTGAGTAATATAATCTAGTCATCAAAGGATTCTCACCAACTAAACTTCCAATATGTATTCAATTTTGTGTTTCTAAGATTGCTGTGATTTTGAAGGCTGTCTCCCTATACTATGAATAAAGTCTTCTGTATATATAGCCATCCTCAGTAGATAGGGCTGTTTCTTTACTTGTTATGTTATCTGTGGCTGCATAACACACATTTATCATCTTGATCTGTGGTTACCTGTCAGAGAGCTGTAAGTCAGGTGTCAGCCCAGGCTGGGTGTCATCTGAAGACACGTGTGGGGAAGTACCTGCTTCTTAGCTCACTCACATGGATTGTGGAGGATGCAGTACACCAGATTGTGTAAACTGAGGTGTCAGTATCTTGCTGGAGATGCTCACTTCCTCGGTACATAGGGCTAAAGTGAATCTGCTAGCAGGACAAAAGTAAAAATCTTTTGTAATCTAATCACAAAAGTGACATCCTTCCATTTTGTTATATTCTGTTGGTTCGAAGCATATTACTTATGGGAAGGGGATTTTCCAAAATTAGGAATACCGGGGATAGGGATCATTGGGGCCATCTTAGAGGACACTCAGCACAATTTTCAATGGAAATCACAATAAGGAGTTGAGACCTTTATTTGTGGCAATACGAAATAGCCATAAGACACAGAGCAGAAAACAAGAACTCGGTAAAGGGAGAAAGTCAGAGGTGATAGTATCTACAAGGATGAAGCACCACATTCTCCTCACCCTCTATGAATTTAAGAAATCCTAGGTAGGTATTGAATTTTCCTCAAGACATGGGATTGTGGTATAAACCAGTGGTAACCAGAGCGTAAGGAGCAGTGTGATTCCAGTTGCCATCTGGGTTATAATCATTGATAGAACTATGAAGAAAATGCGAAGGGTGTCACACAGGTAGAATCTATTAATTGCCTGGTGTAAGTTTTGGGGGACTCTGCTGGGGAGGAGGCTTTGTTTGGGTCTTCGCATGTGAATAGTAATCTGTAGTGTGGAGAAGAGGGAAAGTACAGTGCATTTCAGAGCACCGGAAGTTTCAGTGGTCCATGGTTTTGGTAAAATGCGAAATCTGATGAGGCTTGAGTGTGTAAAACAGAAGATAATTGCAGCAGATGAGCTGAAGAAGCTTGAAATTGCTGAAAATTTCTAAATATTCTGGCATATATCAGTGAGCTGACTGTTATAACCAGAGCTTTGAAGGAGGTGATGGTGAGGAGAAACTGCGTTAGGATGTGACTATATAGCAATTCAGATGTATGATGACATAGAAATACTACTTTCCCTTGATGCTTACTTGCTGTGCCTTAACTGCTCTTTGTCACGATGCTTAATATCTATCTCCTTCCTCCTTTGTAGTCAAAGTTAGATAATTCCAGAGAGTAGACTTAAAGAAACTTACTTGTCTTGGAAATAACTTCTTGTCTATTGCAGAACAAGCTGGTGGTGATGGAGGTGGGGAACTACCTTCCTTCCTAGCCTTCAAAGCTACTTTAAGGATTAATTAATAATTCTGAAAGCTCCAGAAGCTTAAAAGCCTTGCCTAGACTTATGAGTGTTCAGTAATAATAAATGGCAGTAATCAGAGAGCGGCAGGACCTTGCAGAGTGTGAAAGAAAGTCCTTTTGGGTTTTGCCTGGCCTGTGGATGGTGGGCACTGCTATGTCTCCATGAGTGAATAAGATTGGAGAGGTCTTGCTGCTGTGATGGAGAAGAGTCGGTTCCTAAGACTTAGAAACACAAGCTGAACAGAGCTTGTTCAAAGAAGTTGATCTTAAGATAAACACTAAGCTCAAGTAACTGAAAGAAAAATAGATAATGTAGATTTTGTCAAGATTAAAAAATTGGACTGGGTTGCAGCTCAGTGGTAGTATGTGTGTGCTTAGACATGTGAGGCCTTGGGTTCCACCTCTAGCATCAGAAAACTAATTAAATAAATACAAACTTTTGTGCTTCATAGGACCCTATCAAAAAGCAAGAGGCCAACCCACAGAATGAGTGAAAATATTTGCAAGTCATATAATTGATGAAGAACTTATATCTAGGATATATTAAGAGCAGTTACAAGACAATAATAAGACAGCTAACACATCTTAAAAACAGGCAAAGGCTCTGAATAGATATTTCTCCACAGAAGATACACTATTGGTCAGTGATCACATAAAAAGATGCTCAGTGTCAGACTGGTGGGGAAATGCAGATCAAAACCACAGTAAGATGCCACTTCTCCCCACTAAACTATGATCAAACAGGTAATTTTTGGCAAGAACCTGGAGAGCTTTGAATCTTCCCCCTCTGCTCTTAGTAGTGTAAAATGGTGCAACTACCTAGGATAAGAGTGTGTGGTTCTAAAGGTAAATGTAATGTTGCCATATGACCCAGCAGTTCTACTCCTACGTACATGTGCAAGAGAAACAAAAGCAAGTGTAAGAAAATGTTTATTGCAATATTTTCAAAATAGACAAAAATAGAAACAACCCAAAGGCCATCGACTGATGAATGGATTAATAAAATATGGTCTGAAGCAAAATAATTTTTTTTTCTCTATTCACAGTCACTCAAGAGAGCTTCTGGCATCCACTTAGCTCCCGCACATACTAAGTCTTTCTCCATTGGACTCCAAGTAGGTGTCTTGACACTGCCTGCCATAGAGTCAGATACCACAGGTTGGGATTTAGTCCCACAAGGCTGCTGGTCCTCACTGCAGGTGCCATCTGCATGAAGAAGGTTGTCACCTCCAATTTTAACTGACTGGCTGTAAATTGGGTTTCCTATGACCTCTTCCTTGTGCTCAATTAATTTACTAGAGTGACACGTAGAACTCACTGGGTACTGCGTGTACAGGGAAATGCTTACATTTACCAGTTACTTATAAAGAATAGTATTACACAGGATTGGGATGAACAGCCATAAGGAGGGGGGCTGAGCAGAGCTCTTCAGGGCCTATTCTGATTATCTAGCAGGCCATAAACTTTACAGACCTTGTCTTGCTGGGTTTTCAATGGAAGCTTTTTTTACGTAGGCATGATTGATTGTACCACTAGCCATTTTGACCAACAGGCCCTGGAGTTTAGGTATAGGGAAGAAACTTTCAGCCTTCTAGTCTGCTTTGATCTGGTGGGTGTCTTGACCAGCACCCATTGAGAAGCTCTCAGGAGCATCAAGCCACTAGTCATCTTATTAGCATACAAAAGATTCTCCTCAGTAATAGTTGTAATGGTTTGGGAGCTTGGGCAGGAACCAGGGCAGAGACCAAGTACTTATTTCTGATATCCCTATATCACAAATGGCATATCGGTATATTGGAATTTTATTTGGCAATGAAAAGAAATGAGAGCTGATACATGCTGTAATGTGCGCATGAACCTTGAAAAAATTTATAGTTTTATAGAGCAAAATCAGGAGGTGGGTACAATGTGTGTCGAACTTTGATTAACCAATAAGACTACAAGTATAGCTGCTTAGGTAATATTGATCCAGTGGGGAAATGGGTCACATAGCAAGGGTACATGGAAAGAACAAGGACCTTTTTAGGAAGGGGTGGATCAGGAGGTCCTGGTCACCTGCCTGGCTGACTGATGTCTGTTTAGACTTTATTGGACCAGGGGAGTATAATCTTCAATTTCTTACTTATCCCTTGGGGAGGTATGCCAGCCTGGTCATTCCATCTTTATCTTGAGGCCTGGCCTTTAACAGATGTGTCTCCAGCCAAGGTTTGGATGTGTTCTCATCCTCTGCACTGGCTCCTGTGGGCCTTGGCCTGATTGCCTGTAATATTTCTGCCTGACTTAGCTGTCTATAATAGTTTCATGCCTTTGTAAATGTTCAGGACTACTGAGTTGCTCACTTTAAATGAGGGAATTGAATGATACACGAATTATATCTTTAAAAGCTATCCCTGCCACACATCTTGGCCCAGAAGTTGATACTAAGAAGCCAAAGGGAGAAATCTTCTAGGTAAATTTTTCCAGCAGTCACCCTTCTTTACATTATTATTTTATGTGCTGTTTTTCATTTCCTTTTTTTGTTCTCCCCCTACCCCAGAAGTGGCTGTGCCTACATTTTTCTTTCCTTGCTCTGCCGGACCAGGCCCCATTTGCTTGTTAAGAGCTGTGAGCATTAGCAGAATGTTAATGGTCTGAACTACATTAACTTCACATCTGGCTGTTTCTCTCCAGGAGGCTCCTTTTATTTGATTGTGACTGATTAGAGGCTTTGTTCATGTTCATTTGTGCTGATTTGGCTTGTTTAGAGTAAAGCTAGTTTGTATTTGCTACCCTGTCCAGCATTCCACAGAGCCCTGCTTTAGAGGGTGTGTCTAGTCAGCAGTGTGGGAGAAGGATGGAGAGCAAAGTGAGGTGCGGGAGAGCCCTGGAACTCTTCCTGTCTGTAAGTGATGCTCAGTGGGCTTGCACAGCGTGTTATGTTGGAAGTCATCTGTCGGACACAGCTGGAATGTGCCGTTTCTCAAGGAACCTGTGGTCTTCACTCAACTTGTTGAGTCCTGAAGCAGTGCCAGCCTGGCCTGCAACACAGCAAGGCAGCTCACGCTCAGGGTCTGTGGGGCACGTTAAGATGTACCCTCGTGTACACTAGGAAGCCCTTGCCTAGTCCTGGGGGTCCTTTGCCAAGCCCATGGTGGAATGGCCTACCATTTTGGGTTCATACTCTAAAGCAGGATCTTCGCACGTTGCCCAGGCACCTGTGAAGTCCTTGTCGTTCCATATGGAATCTTTTTCCTTACAAACACAGCTTGTCTTGCTTTCTGTAGATTGGACTGTTAAAATCGGGACTGTGGCTGGCTGCCAACCTACTTCCTCCTGTGGTGAACAATGTCAGAAAGGGAGGAAGAGGAAAAGAGCGATGAAGAGGTCGTAAGGGAAGGAGAAGGGGGGGACAAGAAAGCCACAAAAATAATCATTATAATAAATGAAAAGAAATTAAGGGATCTGAGAAAAGAATAGGAGAAAGGAGAAACACAAACTATGGTCGTAAGGTAATAGGGAAAGAAAGAGAATGCAAACGGAAGTGAGAGAGGTGTCACAATAGGAACAGGTTATGATTGGGGAAGATGGAGTGAGTGCTGCAAAATAGTTGCCTCTTTTGAATTTTTCCTTCATGTCCCTGGCAATTGGTTTTGCTTCTTGCTGGCCTTGAACCTCCCTGACTTTTAGAAAACACCTAGTTCACGTCCCTCCTTGTGCACACGTGGAGTTGCTAAGAGCATCCATTGCTTTCCTGGTCCTTCTGTCTTCATCTCGCCTCTTTCCTTTCCTTTTCTCAAGCACTTGGGTTCTAAAAGAGTGGTTCTTTAGATCTGGAGGCATCCTCAGAGAAGGCCAGAGATTGGGGAGAGAAGGCAGCCTTTGAAGTACTAGCTTCATTGTCTTTCTTCACATTATTTTTTTTCTTTCAGTACTGGGAATTTAATCCAGAGCTTTTACGCTACACTGTGTCCCCATTCCTTTTTTTTTTTTAATTCTAAGTTTGAGACTTGAACTGGGCTTGAAGTTGTGATCCTCTTGCCTCAGCCTCCCAGACTGCTAGGATTTTAGGTATGTAACACCACATCCTGCCTAGCTACATCTTATTCTCTCCTTTTATCTGAGGATTACAGTTGGTTTTCCCTTTGATTCTTGTTCTTTCTAACCAGGCCCTTGCTCAACTGATGATCCCTCCTGGTTCTAACACAGTTCCCTGGAGCAGTGGTGGGTGAGGATGGATGAAAGTTCAGGTTGTTTCTTAAGGTGTTGGACAGCAGGGTACAGTCTCATTTTGTCTCACTGATTTTCAGCTGGGGTGATTCTGCTCTCCAGGGGACTTTATCTGGTGACTTTTTTGGTTGTCACATGTAGGGAGTGCCAATGATACACGGTGGGTAAAGACCAGGGATGCCACTAAACAGCCTCCAATGCACAGACAGAGCCGTAAGAGAGCCACCCAGCCCATGCTATTAACAGTGCTGAGGTGAAGAAGCATTGGTACCTTGGTCTCTTTTTAGTGGAAAACCTACATCCCAGGATAGCCAGAGACTTATTCCTAACTGTGTAGCAGCACCTGGGGACAGTTTCATCCAGATACTTGTGGCTTGGCCTGAGATAATACCCCAGCGTTTCTGGGTTAAATGACTTGTTTTACCAAGCCAAGGTCTGATGAAAAGCAGGTAGAGTTCCCTCCTTTTCCATGTGTGCCACCCTGCAGGCAGGTATTACCCCTCTCTTTGGAGGCCTCTGCCTGCAATGATATCTAAATAAGGACTGCCTCAGATCTGGGCCTCCAGGGGTCCCGGTGTGGCCTTGAATAGATACAACTGCAAGTCAAGGCAGAGTTCAGAGAGAGGAAGTGAGCATGAGATTGAAGGATGAGAGATTTTTAAGAGAGTAAAATAGATTGTTCTGTTTTCAGAAGTCAAGTGCCACAGCTGTAGGGAAGAAATTACGTAGAAAGGATTACCATTTCAGTGATCGTTCTGCAAAATTGTCCTAGGCCAGTGGTGACAAAGCTACGGCATGCGTGCTGCACTTTGCTGTTTGTATTGTTGAAAGCTCTAAAAGGTTCACCGTCACTGCTGAAGGCCAAAGGCTTGCTTTAGCATTTTTATAATTTAACCTCTTTTTACCTTGCCAAGCTGTGGAGTGGATTTGTTGTTGTAATGAGCTATTGCTCCAGGAAAGAGCTCTGTGCTTGCTATACTGGTCAGGGTTTCAAAGGATGGCAAAGATGAGGGAAAACTCATTCCAGGCAGGGAAAATGGCCTAAACCAGGGATATGGGTTGATTTTATTTGTATGGAGCCTTTAGTGTTTCCTGTTATTAGAATGCACTTGATAAATCCTCTAAGATTTTTAATGTAAATATATTTTTTAAATTAACTAAAGTGTATGGTTGAATCAAATGTTTGTAAAGTCAGGAAAAGGGGAAAACTTTTCCATTTCACAATTAAATATTTCAATGTGGAATGTTGCTTAACTGAACAGTTTATGATTTGAAGAATCATTTATTTCTATTGATTTATTTAACAAAAGAAATAAGATATCTTTACACAAATATATAAAGAATCCCCAAGTATGTGTGTTCCTTCCCTTCCCCACCCTCACAGAACCCAGGGTCTCACGCATGCTGGGCAACCAGTCTGTTACTGAGCTATACCCCCAGCCCATGCTCTTTTAATGGCTAAATTTGAAAGTGAAAAAATTAACAAGTCTCATCCGGAAGGGGGAATCTTGATTATTGTCTAATAATTATCTGCTGTCAGCAGATGGCTGCACATATGAGCAGTAAATAATGTGGTAAATTTAGCTGGTGAGTCAGGTCAGTGGTACTAGCTCATCTGACCTCAGTTTGATTTCAGAGCCTGTCACTTGGTCTGTGGGTCTCCTTCAGGAAACCACAGGACTTAGAAGTCCAAGCTTTTCTTAAGTAGGACCCTGAGAAAATAGAGAGTTAGGGTTCAGAGAACAGCATCCCAGTCCCCTGGAAAACTATACGCATATAAGAATAGGGTCTGGGGAGGGAGAAGAAGGGTGAAAGGGAATAAAATTGGAAAGCATTCCTAGGGCTAAGAGAGAGTAGGATGTTATATGAGACCTTGCTGGTGACCCCAGAGGGATTAATAGGGTGTCCTCAAATGGCATTATGGCCTTCTCCTTATCCTTGTAGCAAGTACTTTGGAATCTTCTGGGAGCTTGTCCCTTCCAGAATCATCACCTGGGAAAGGGAAATAGAGTCTTGTTTCTGAAGCAGAAGTTGACTCTTCCAAGCCCTGCCTTTGGGGTGAGGTTTCCTAGAAGAGTGGCAGTCAGAACAGACCACATAGTTTACTCTTATCCATGCCCTTAGCTGATATTTATTGAAAATCTCCAGAGCCAGGGATTTAGCTCAGCGCTTGGGTGGCCTGCCTTGCAAGTGCAAGGACCCGAGACCCAAGTTCAATCGCGGTACCAAAAACAAAAAAAAAATATCTCCGATGTGAAGGAGTCATTCCAGGTGCTGGGAATGTGAGACAAAAGCTCTGCCCTCATTGCATTTAAATTTTGATGGAATTAATAGGGGAATTAGTGCCAATAATTTAGTTGGGTTTCTGACCAGTTCACGCGAATACTCCCTCCATTTATGCTGCTCAAGATATCATCTTGTAATCTTTTTAAAAGTCAATTTCTCTGCTTTTGGTAGGATTGAAAGAACAAAGTCAAACCCTAAGGCTGTTTCTTGACTTAGTCTTTTTCAGAAAGTCAGAGAATTACTGAAGGAGGTGTTTCCAGCCATATAATCGCTAGGTTTTTTTGGATGTGAACTCATTTTGTCAGCTGCTGCCTCTTCCTACAAAAGACTGACTTTATCCAAACTTAGACATTCCATGGTAGTGATTTGAGTAAAACTCTTATACCAGCAATAATGTTCCTTGAGCACCAGGCCTAGCCAATTGCCTATTTTCCATGTTTCTGCCCACTGTCATATTATTATTATTATTTTTTACTGTATTTAATCACTTGTGGCAAATTTAAATGGAAATTTATAGCCCCCATTACAGATTGCCTCTCATTTTATTCAAGAAATGTTTCCCTTGAGTTCTCAGTTTATGCAACAGAAATACGAGGATGACTTATAAATTCATGTTTTATTAAACAGATTCTCAAGCCTAACAACAAGGACCTATCTATATGCAAAGGAATCTGCGGTGAAAAATTCCAGAGGGGGGAAAAATAATACTTTGGGACTAGCTATTAGGAATGGAAGAATCATCTATCTTCCTTAGTGTCTTGGAAACATTATATTGAGGGTGTATCTGAGGGTGAGGTCCTTGCAGTGTTCCTTTCATGGTGTATGCAGGCTGTTGTGGCTAATCAGAGGGATGTGAAAGGCTGAGGTCAGGGCTTGCAACTGTTGCTGTGAGTTTTGCCAAGATGACCAACGTGAGGATTTGCATGTTTTCTCACTAGGAAATTATTGTGAGAATACCAATTCGTTTCGTAGAAACTATCAGCCAGGGATTAATTATCCTCATTTAGCACTGGCAACATGCATTCTTGGGTGTGAACAAAAGACCATGTTACATGAGCTCTCAGTGTTTCCCTAATCTTGAAAAAAAATTTTTTGAATTTAATTAACTGAAAGAAGTATCAATGGAGTTAGAGGGCTCTGATAGACACGGCGTCATATCCTTTGATGCAGTTCTCCTTAGTCAGAGTTGATGACAGAAATGGATAAAGTTTTTTGTGGTGTTGAGAATTGAACCCAAGACCTGAGCAAGTGCTCTACCATTCACCTATACCCTCAGCCCTGAGATTTATAAGTTTAAAAGTTGTAGATGTTATTTGATTGTTACTACAACATAGGAGTTAAATACTGTGAGATAGGAGAATCATGAAGTTTCTGATAAAGAAGATATATACAATTACACTTTTAAACTAGTACTGTATATGGGTAAAGCTCTTCATTTTTTTTTTTTTTTTTGGTTTTTTTGGTACTGGGGATTGAACTAGGGACCTTGCACTTGTGAGGCAGGTGGCAGAACCACTGAGCTAAATCCCCAGCCCACCTCTTGATACTTTTGACACTTACATCTCCTAGCTAATTTTTTCATAATAACCAATAGGGCCTGGGATTAAGCTCAGTGGTGCCGCTGCCTGCCTTGCAATCAAAAAGTCCTGAGTTTGATCTCCAGTACAAAACAAAACAAAAAACAATAAATGAAACATTCCTATGTAGCTGCAATGAAAACAGGGTGGGAGGCATGACTTTAACAGCCAGTAAAATTTTTGTAGAAATAGAATGTGGAGTTAGAATGAATACTCTCTTTTTGCAATAAAGTATGTTCATTTCCCTAATAGAATTAAGAGGCTTTAATATTTGTTAACAGATTATGCTTTGGGTGTACATAAGATACACATTTTCATAAATGTTTTCATTTGGTTTGTATTCTGTATTTCAATTTCTCTTGAAAAGTAGATGTTATTTTATACATGCTCAGGCTCAGTTGTGTCCTAGACTGTGTTTCTGAGGACTTAGTTTTTTCAGAGCCTTGCTCTGCTTGTCCAGGTCATAAGGGATTTCTGTTTTCTGTGGACCACATTGGCCCTGCCCTATTCCCTTGCCTTGCACACTTGCTTTGCTGTGTTAGTCAGCTTCCCATTATTGTAACAAAACGCTCAGCATAACTTACTTATAAAGAGAAAAGTTGTTTTCTTTTTTGCTCACAGATCTGGATGTTCCAGTCCACAGTGGATTGGCTCCGTGGCTTTGAAGCTGTGGTGAGGAGGGAGTAGGCCCAGGCAGGAGCAAATCTGCTCACATCACAAGCCAAAGAGCAAAAGAAGAAAAGGGTCAGGGTCTTACAGTTCTTTTTATGGCACACCCCAAGGCCCTAACGACCTCCCACCAGACTCCTCTTCTCAAAGTTCTGCCATGTCCCAACAGCACACCCAGGGGTCTACACTTTTAACACGTAAGCATTCAGGAGATATTTCAGTTCCAAGCTGCATGCCCAGAATGATCAACCAGATATTTTCATTAAGAGTCAAAGAGAAGCATAAAACAGTGCTCTTATCCTTGTAGAACAAACTTTATAGCTGGAAGGTATGATAGAGCCAGTTTGAAACAATTAAAACTGTCTTAGGACTTTGTATGCATTTTAACAAATGAAGAGACTAGAAAGAGTGTAGGCATCTGCAAAAGACTGAAGAAAGGATGGGTTCAGCATGGTAGGCATATTAAGGTTTATAATAAGAGGAGAGATCAGAAAGCTATGTTTTTTTATTTAAAACACAAGGACACATTAACTTATACAGCTAAGCTACTAACAAAACACTGTTTAATTACTCTCATGTAAACCAGAGGAATAACCTCAGTTCTGGATTAATTATGCTCTTTTTTTTTTTTTTTTTTTTTGGTACTGGGGATTGAATTTAGGACCTTTTGCTTGCAAGGCAGGCGGAGGAACCATTGAGCTAAACGCCAGCCCAGTGTTCTTTCTTCTATACCCTTTCAGAGCTCTGGATGATGGGCCTGCAGTCATCTCTGGGAACAATGAGGGAGTGCAGCATTCTCTTTGGGGTAGGAATCTACAGGCCTAGGAAGTGTGAAAGTTTCTTTTCTGCCTACAAAGTGCCCTGAGCTGAGGCACAGGTGGCCTGAATTAAGTATCTCTTTCTAGTACTAACTTGTGTGACTTTAGCCATGACCTAACACCAGTGTGGGCTTCTCCTTGCCCACCTGTATAAGTAGTGATCCTGTGATCTCTCTCTCTCTCTCTCTCTCTCTCTCTCTCTCTCTCTCTCTCTCTCTCTGCAGTCTCACATTGCACAAGTCTTGAAGAATGACTTGAGTTTTCAGTGTGTTTGTCTTGCTTTTTATTGCCTGTCTTTGTGGAGAGTGATTCAAGAAGAAACTGAAGTTGGCATTTACTGTTAATGAGCTGTTAAAGTAGATGCTACCCCACAGTAAATGGCCAGGCTAGGCAAGGACAGCCTTTCGGACCAGGATGGATCCTAAGTGCTCATCATCTCATCATCTCTGCTGAACACGCTTATTATCTACAATCAGGCCATGCTGTGACTTCTGGCCAGCTATCAGTCAAACCTTGGTTGTCTTTAGTTGGAGCTAGATTGGGGATATGTAGTCCAAATTTGGCCCATTAGGCCAACTGCAAGCAATAGAACTTGGAAAGTCCAACTGCAAGCTATAGAACTTGGAAAGTGGCCAGGGAGGGCTGTTGCATTGTTCCCAGCCACTTGTGTACACTCTGGTGCTAGAATTAGCGCACCCCAGGCTTTTGCCTTACAAGGCTTTTTGTTCTGTGTTCTGACATTGCAAACAAGCATCCTTGATGCTTTGAAGAATTTAGGAACTTTGCCATTGGCATGGTTTATGAAAGCTACCTTCTCTTCTACCTCCCACCCCCAACACAACGTGGGAGATCTCTATAGGTTCCTGACATGCATTTTGTTGGGTCATCTCTGATCCTCCCAGCTGACATAAATATTGACTGGATTCCCTGGGTGCTGCATTTTGTCATGGTCTTTTTTTGGGGGGGAGGGGTCACTGCCTTTGGCATCCAGCTGTTGAAGACTGGCTCTATCCTCCCTGCAGTCTGGGGCTCTGCCAACTTCCTGCTGTAGCATTTGGCAGGCAGCTCCAAGGAAGGTGGGCAAGTACCAGTCCTTCAGGCCTGCTGATGTTTTGCTGCAGTACGGCCACCTGGCTGGCTTTCAACCAACTGGGAGAAAAACAATCTCTCCAGTAAAGGACTTCCTCCCTTAAGATCTCAGAGGGAGGCTGTATCTTTCCTGTAGCATTTCTTTCTTTCCTACCCATCCTAAGAAAAGAAAAATGTCATTCCAAATGCTGTGCTCTTCCAGAAACGGGATTGGGTGCTTTTAGTCAAAGCAAGGAGAATGAGAAAAAGACGACTAGAGCAGCCAGGAGGTCACATTAGTCAGTTGCTCCTGGAGTACTTCGGAATGTGTTAGCATGTACTTCTTGCCTCTCTTTCTGCTTTGGAATATCCTAAAACGAGAAGTTAGATATGTAAGTTAGGGCTTACGTAGAATCAAGAACAGCGTAATTCATATGTAATGTCCAGACATATTTCTTTAGCAAATCTTGACATTTGGACCTAAGCGCCAAGAAAAAAAATCTTTTAAAAATAACTCAATTTTAAAAATCAGTAGATTGCAAAATGCTACACATACACGTTCTTGGATTCATATACAAAAGAGCCTTGTTTTGTTAGGTGTAACATCCACTTTTGAGCATTCTTCAAAGGAAGTGAGCAGGGTATTATCATTATTTTTGCCCCAACCAAGGCTGTCAGATATAACCAAAGGAGAAAGTAATAAAATCGAGGCCAGGGGAGTAACCGCCTCCCAGCCCTGCCAGGGCAGCAGTGGGCACTAAGGTGTAAGTGTGCCATCTTGTGGTATTGGCTTCATAAATGTTTTGTGGTAGAAACATCCAGGTCCATTGCCTTTTTTTTTTTTTGGTACCAGGGATCAAACTCAGGACCTTGCATTTCGAGACCTATGGGGGAACCACTGAGCTAAATCCCCCAGCCCTCCATGGCCTTCTCGAATCTGTAATTCATGGTAGCTGCTTTCTAGCACCTAGGGCAGTTACTGGCATACTATTATTTGTCAAATGAAATTTTTTGAGGGGACTTCATGTTGTGGCACAGGATAATTGTTTTGTGTGCTACTAGAAGGCAGAACAAGATTTTGTTTGACAGCAATCTCAGCTGTGGTCCAAGGGTCATTGTTTTTAAAATAAGAATTCTCTAAATATGTTTTGAGCAGTCTGAAGTACTCTGGGAACATCACTTCTCAGATGCTGGGAACTCTGCTTCTAGAAATTGACATTCTCATTAAATCTACGCGTTATCACACTTAACACTTTAAACATGCCGACAAGGGGTGTAGCTCTGATGTAGAATACTTGCCTGGCTTGCAAAGGTCCTGAACTCCATCCTCAGCACTGGAGAGCAAAAATAGAAGACAAAAAACCAATCATGTAACATAGAAGTTGTCATCTTAATCATTTTAAATGTAATGTACTTTTTCATTTTGCAGAACTGAAACTCTGTGCCCAATGAGCTAATTCTCTTTTCTTCCAACCCCTAAGCCCCTGCAACCACTGTTCTTTTTTGTTTCTTTTCTTTCTTTCTTTTTTTTTTTTTTTTTTTTTTTTTTTTTTTTTTTTTTTTTTTTTTTTTTTTTTTTTGCTGTTTTTGATATGGGGATTGAACTTGGGACCTTGCCCTTTCCAGACAGGCAGTGGAACCACTGATCTAAATCCCCGGCCCTGTTCTTTTGCTTTTTGAGACAGGGTCTCACTTTGTTGCCTAGGCTGACCTTGAACCCACAGCAGTTCTCCTCCTCAACCTCCCAATTGCTGGGATTAGGAGGTACACACCACTATGCCTGGCTTCTGTTTTCTCTTTCTAAGAATTTGCTTTAGAAGCCTCTTTTAAGTGGAATCATGCAGTATTTGTCCCTTTTAAAATATTTTTGTGGGCCAGGGATTTAGCTCAAGTAGCACCACGCCTGCCTTGCAAGCCCAAGGTACTGAGTTCGATCCCCAGTACACACACACACACACACACACACACACACAAATTTTGACTGACTGGCTTATTTCACTTTTGCTAATGTCCTCAAGGTTCATCCATGTTGTTCAAATGGCAAGATTTCCTTTGTTTACTAAGTCTGGTAATATTCTCTCATAAAATTTTGTTTATCTGTTCTTCTATAAGTGGATGATTAGGTTGAGTCCACCTCTTGGCTGTTGTAAGTGGTGCTCCAATGAAAATGGTGTGTGCAGTTTAACAGTATTATTCTCTTTGCTGTGATCAGATTTAAACATCTTCTGATGAATTTAAATCATTTTTGAAGTTTTGAAACTCTGAAGTGCTTGAGAGAAAAAGCTCAAGAGAAATATCTATTGATTAATTTTAGATAATCTTGTGATGTATCTTATAAGGACAGTTTTAATTCATATTAGGTGCATCTGACTATCGTGAATACATTTTAAAAAGTCAACTTAAATCAATTTAGGACCGATGCAGGGAATAAATATATAAAATAAAGTAGTCTACTTAATAATTTCTTGTCTCTTATGAGACCTATGAATACTGCTTATATGAGTGTCAATATTAATGTTAGACTTTGCTTTTTCTATTCAGAGATTTGGGATTTTGAAGGGCATTAAATTATAAAGTAGAACAGCTAATTTATGATTAGGTCTAGAATTTGGAAATTTGTTCATTTAACAACAAGAGACACTTTCAACTCTTTGCCAAAGCCTTCCCAGGACTCCCAGCTACCTGGAGGTTCCTTTAGTCAGTTCTTCTGCTTCAAGCCTGCTGTTGGCCACTTAAGACTGAAAATCAAACCAGCTAGTCCCAGTTGAGCAACACCACACAGGGACTTAAAGAACAGGAGGGTTGAGAAAAGTTTTTCCTATAGCTTCTTTTTCTTGCCTCAGAGATTAGCTGTGTTTGGAAGTGTTGTGGGAATATGGTTGTAGGAGCAGCAACTCTGTGTGCATACCTTTCCTTTGACACAGGCCATGGTAAGCGAGAGAACAAATGAACTTTTGGGCTCTGTTACTCATTAAAGCATGATTTATGTTTTCTTCTGAGGCAGTCAGGGACTTAAAAAGAGTTTTTGCTAAAAACTGTGATTCTTTGCTTGTATGTACAGATGCCCAGTGGGTAACTAAAAGAAATGAAAGCTTGGCGTTCATTTTGTAAAAACTCTGGGTCAAATCTCTTCTTGCGCTCTATTTAGGCATGCTAGTCCTTCAGGTAGTGTCTGTCTGAAAGTTGGCACATCAAGGTTCTTAGCCCTAAATTTACCAAGCTTTTCTTCACCTCCCTTCAAGACTGAAGACACCAAGATAAGAGATTTTACTGGGACATTCAGCTACACCTGAAGCCTCCATTACCCTAAACCTAGGGTGACCTTGGATTCCAGAAGAGCTTTAATCTGAGACTGCCCCAATCGAGAACAATCATCTCATGGAGGCAGAATTGACCCTCACGCCATAAGGATTCTTGCAGCACTACAAAACCAGGACTAAGAATGATCATCCAGACCCAAATCCACCACGGCATCCCATGAGCCTTTTCGTACCTGTGCCCCTTCAGTTTCTCCAACTGAAGCTCCTTCCCTATTTCTCTTCCTTTGTTGGGGAACCAGCTTGATCTGTGCTCCCTTCCTTTTTTCTTATTTGCTAGCTCAAGCTTTTTCCTGTACATTCATGCTGAATTCTTCTGTTTTAATTTTCATTATCACCGAAGTGAGGACCCACACTAACCAGTGGCACCTTGATCTTTCAAATCCAGACTGTTTTTTTAAAAAGTGGAGAGTCATGTTCAGTGGTAGAGTTCGTGCTTAGTATGCATGGGGGCCAGGGATTTAACTTCGTGTTTCCACCGCCTGTCTGGCAAGCGCAAGGGCCCGAGTTTGATCTCTGGTACCCAAACCAGACAAACAACCAAGAATAAATAAATAAATAAATAAATAAATAAATAAATAAATAAATAAATAAGTGAATGAAAATAAAAAATAAGAAAAAGCCACACGCACTAATTCATATGCAGAGCATATGAAGTTGACATTTATGCAATGACATTCATTATAGAAGGCTTTTCTGCAGAAGCTGCCTGTCAGTTTTGTGGTAACAGGGCTTACAGAGGGGCGGCCAGAGCACGCAGGGAGGTTAGCATGCACTTGCATGGTATGGGTTCCTTGCTCATACTTCTGCTGCAGTATGCTTTGCTCCTTCATCACTGCTTCCCTTCCATGGAGTCCTGTGCGATGGCCCTAATGGAGACATCTAGACCATTTAATGTGTTAAGGGTTGTCCTCCAAATCAAATCTCATTCTTTGTTCCTTCATCCCCTGCACGTCTCTGCTGCCCTGCATGAAAGTGTTTTAAAGACCTACTTTGCAACAGAACTTTTGTTGAGATTTTAATTTGAAGTGAAATGTAAGTGAACCAGCCCAGTAAATTCTGATCACTTAACAGCTCTGTTGAGAGGCAAATAAGAGAAAGTTACTCTTGAGTCCATCTTGCCCTTAGCCTGATAATTTTTTTGTTTTTGGAAGTGCTGCTAGTTGCTGCAGGAAAAATGTTCATTTTCCCACTGTATACAGAGCTGTTGACCCCTTCCCCCAAGAGGTGTTAGGAAGCAGGAATTAAAAATAGTATGTGACCCAGACACTTTGAGCAATAAAAAGCTCCTGCTTCTATCACATTACTGACTTCCTGCATTTTTTTAGTAAGCCAGGGAAATATATCTGGTACCTAAAAAGTTTAGAAGATAATTAATTCTATTCAGGGAAACTTGGAGTGTCAGAATTAGAGAAATTACTGCAAAAGGGCAAGAGCTTTCATTTTCCTTTCTTTCATGTGACTTTTGCCTCAGATCTCTTCCTCACTTCTTTCTACCCTCACTAGCCAAATATTGTGTCAGCTTATTTGGAACTCTCTAAAAAGGGGAGAACAAAAAATTAAAAAAAAAAATTTTTTTTCCTCCAATTTTGGCTCCTCTGCCCCTTGTGAATATGCTCTGTGCAGAAGAATTTATAAAAAGAGTGGAGGTTTGGGTGCTTGTTTCCTTTTTAGAAATGGTATTTACCCAGATCACAGTGAACCTGCCTCTTGCTTCCCATGGCAGATGATGAGAGGGTAGGATCTTCTTGTGCTGCAAAGGCAACTAGACACTACTGAGATCTCAGGAGACCTAACTATAAGGTAACCAAGCAACTGCAGCTTTTGGGGCTGAGGAAGAGTCTGAGCTTGTTCCTCTAGGATGTTGCTTTCAACCCCTCAGCACCCTCCTCCTTGTTTGCAGTCACCTTAAAGGGGTGGCAGCTCAGCCAGAACACCAGGGGGAGGGGTTAACCAAAGGGTTTAATTTTCATTGGTGAGTGGATGTCCATTCTTTTGCTAAAAACAGTTGCCTGCATACCCATTCATGCTGTCTCTCTCCATTTTCCTTCCTAAATAAGGTGTGGCCTTTCTTTTCATCTCTCAAATATGCAGAGCCCATTTCCACTTTGGGGCCCTTACTCCCTTTGCTCCTCCTGTGTGGCGTGCCCTTCTCAGACATTAACTGAAATGTAACTTCTCTACCAACTTGGTTATCCGTTTTTCTGTTTTCTATCTTTGTAGTGTTTCCAGTTCCAGAAGTTGCCTTAGATGCTTTGTAAAAGCAGAGCCTGTGTTGTAAAATTTCTTAGGTGTGTCTCAGCTCTGCTACTAAGGGGCTGGATGTGTTCTGCTTGCCCTTCCCTGTCTCGTATCTACTCCCCATCTTGCTCAGTGTTTGGGGAGCTGACTTTGGCCAGTACATTAGTGGACTTCTTACCTTCAGCTCCCGGTTGGCTCAGTCAGTGCCAGAAAGGTGGAGGGAAGCTGAGGTCAGTGCCTGGTGCCAGGCTTTCTCACAGCCCAAACACCTCTGCCCCTCTGTGGAAGGCTACACCTCAGTTCAAGCAGAACTTTCCATCCAGCCACCTCTCCAGATTCCTGTATGTATACACTCCGTTTGTCTCTTCTAACTGCAGTGGTCGTATCTTTGTCTGTGCCCTGGTTTCTGTACTACCTCCTGTTAGTTTCCTGAGACTTTTTCTGCACCTTTGTAAAAAGGACATTTATTAAATTCCCTTCAGATCAGTTTGAGAATGCCGTGTGTTTCTGACAGAGGAATATGTCTTTCTAGCTAAATGAGTATGGGTATATTAACCTTCTTGTGCCTCAGTTACCTCCTTTAAGCCCTGCACATAATCATAGAACTGTCACAGTTGTAGGATTAAATGCGATCATGTTTATCAGTGTTCCTGGCACTTAATAAGTATACAAATTGTTATTTGTTGTTATTTTTTATCATGATGATGACAGTGATTTTGTTTACTTGTGTATTAATCCCCATGTTCTCACCATCCCCGGATTCTAAAAAAAGTGCCTGCTTCATAGAGGCACTAAAAGAAAGTACATAGGGTTTTTATTGTTGCTTTCAACTGATTCTTGGCTCTCTGAGTAAGCATGCAGAATCGCCCCTTCTCTGACAGGCTACTGCCCATCCTCTTCATACCTGTGGTGTCTTCAAGGGTGGCAGGAAGTACTGATGGCAACCCCACCACAGAGGTGACCCAAGGGGAAGGAGCTTACCCCAGGCCTCCACCTTGCCTTGTCCTCTCTGCTCCCCAACCCCTCTCCCTGCCAGCTCACTCCTTCTGTGTGCTCTGCTGTCTGTGGTGTCTGGAGCCAGCTGCAGGGCCCCTGGCCTGAGACTTCTCTGAGCTCCGCGTAGAAATGTCCAGAACCAGCAGGAGACTAGGAGATCCAACAGGGCCTTGATGCTTCCTGGTCACATTTCAGGCCATGAAAATCTTCCTTGTGAGGTTTTGCTGGTTTTATTGGGCAGCCCATGAGAAACACAGGAACACAGCCTGACCTGATAAAAGGAGAAGCAAGTCACTGGGGAAATTTTTAAATTTCAGCTGACGGGATTTAAGTCAGATTACGTTATAAACAGGAGAGCATTTTTTAGCAAGTAGATATTTTTGGAAAAGCTGGTTCGATAAAACTGTTATAAGTTCTCCCAATTATGAAGTATTTAGCAAAATGTGTATTTTAAGAATGTCCTTGGACATTGCTGAGAAATGGAAGTGAATTTTGTAACACAATTTTATGTGAACACATCTTTATTAAAACTATTTTAACTGGTGATCACCTAGAAACACTATCATAATAAGGTTTGATTCAATAAACATTTATTATACAATGTGTCAAGTTTTATTACAAGAAACAGTTATTAATTATAAATGAATTTTATTGAGTCAACAGTACTTACAAAATGAGATCAATTTTAAAACTTTAAATAAAAACTGGTTTTATCAGCCTTATACATTTTCTGATTTTCACTTAATCAAAATGTTTCTTAAGTTGTCTACATTTTTCCTGTTTGGAAAAGATAAATATGCTTTTAGATGGACAATTTCCTCTTTGGGGCTTAATATTAACCTACCAGTGAGCAAATACTATAAGTCACAAAGTTGCTTATACTGTAACTAGGAGCACACATTTGAGGATAATGTAACATTTCATAGTGTTGTTATACTTAGTGAATATTATTTTTCACTTGAAAATTGTTTGAAATTACAATTTACAGCCTAATAAGTGCTCTATCTAGTTTTTCATAGGATGAAGACGCACCTTTTCTTTCTTTGAAACACTGGATTAAAAATCTTCAGAAGATCATTGTTCTGCCTGTTAAATGTCTCTCAATATCACTTATTTAATAGCAGCATCAATTGGACCATTTCGTAAACGCATTGAATCAATCATGAAAAGGTTTTTTGGATCAAAACCCTTCTTAGTATTTAGCAGAAGTAATAATTACTTTATGTGATTGCAGTCTTGGTCTATAGAATTTATTGAACCTTACACTGTATGTGGGCCAGAGCAGAGAATAGGGAGAAAAGAGGGACAAAGAGGACCAAACAAACATATAGTAAAGAGGCGATACACTCCTTCAGGTCTTATTGTATATGTAGAAAAGGTTTGGGGCCATTTCAAGATAAAATGAACACATTTATTTATTTTATCTAATTAATTTATTTGTTTTGTTTGTTTGTTTTTGAGACAGGTTCTCGCTAAGTGGTTCAGGTTGGCCTTGAACTCACTGTGTAGCTGAAGCTGGCCTTCAACTTGCAGTGATTCTCCTGCCTCAGCCTACGGAGTACTGGAATTATAGGACTGTGCCACCATACGTGGCTAAATGAACACATTTAAATTGAGGTTGTGGGGCCAGGGATTTAGTTCAGTGGTGCCACTGCCTGCCTTGCAAACACAAGGTCCTGAGTTTGATCCCTGGTACCAAAAATACATACATACATAAATAAGTTAATTAAGGTTGTGTACAAAAAGGGACTTTTTAAAAAGGTCATTATATTTAATTTATTTTCTAGGGAGTTTCTGTCACTGAAGATCAAGTGAACTGTTTTAGAAATCCTAATTATTCACATAGCAGTCAGTACCCTGATTATACAAGGGAAATGAAACTGTGGGACTGGTTTCAGTAAAAGAAGTAAAAACTGGCAAATGTCTAAAAGATGTCTTAGCTAGTTTAGTTCAAACAGTGGATTATTCATCGAGATTCCTACATGACAAGAAAGATGGGCCAGGCTCCTGAAGCCTGTTGAAATGGGATTTAGAGAAGTTATGTCCTGTAACCAATCTGGAATCAAATTTCTGATGCTTACATCTTAGTGCTCTTAGCTAGCCGTATCTCTGAAATAATTTATCAGTGCCATGCAGTACCTCTTGTCTACTCTAAGACCTTGTCCTTGGACAGCTTGCTTTCCTGTTACTACTATGTTTTCTGCCCTGGCCCAGTCTACACAGTGATTTAAACACATTCCCCAGCTGTAGTTGATATGAAAAAGAGAGTGCTTGGAGCCTCTTCCAAAGAAAATGAGGCTTCTTGAATGTAGGCTTCAAGATTCTTTACTCACTGCACCTTCCTCTGTAATTTCTTCCTTATCATCATAATCCATGCCTATATTAGTCAACTTAGGCTACCATAACTAAATTTGATAGACTGAGGAGCAGTGTAACAGGAATTTATTTCTTTAGGGTCTGGAGGCTAGTGAGTAGTAGATCAGAATGTTGGCAGACTTGGTGTCTGATCAGGGTCAGTTTTCTGGTTTGTAATGGTGTTTTTTCAATTTGTCCTTACTTGGTGGAAAGAGGGAGGGGCCTCTCTCAAAGCTTCTTTTATAATCTCAGCATGAAAACTCTACCCTCCTGACCCTCCTGACCTAATCACTTCTCAGAGGCTCCACTTAACACCATCCCTTGGGGATTAAGATTTCAATATACAATTTTCAAGGGCACAGACATTTGAACAAAAGCAGGTCCTCTTCCTGCCTTGCAGGCTGCTACCTTCTTGCTTTGTTCTCATATGGCAGGGAGTGAACTGTAGTCTCTTTTTCTTCTTCTGAGGATACTAATACCATAATGGGAACCCCACACTTACGATCTCATCTAAATTTAATTACTTCCCAAAAATCCTACTTCCAAATGCCACCACACTGGAGTAAAGGGCTTCATACAGGGATTGGGAGGGAGACAATTCAGCTCATAACAGTGCTTTTGCTTTCAATGTGACCAATTTAGTCCAGCTTCTTGGCCTTGATCTACTTCTTTTGGATGGACTTGTTCTTTTCCAAGCTACTTGGTTTTCCTTCCAAATCACATAGAAATACCACACTCTATTAAACCTTCTTGAGCAATGATTTCTTTTGTTTTTGTTTGTTTTGTTCCTAGCACTTATGTACAACAGAAATGGTTGGAATTTTTCTTTTTTGTATTTGTCATTTTTTCCTGCTGTTGTCCACATGTGTGAGCTCCTTGTTGCTTATTCGATTTTTAAGCATTAAATACAAGGCTCTATTCCTCCTTTCCTGTGACTCCCCCAAGGCTCTGTGCAAGCTGTTCGCCACGTGGTTACACATGCAATGTTTTTGACCAACAGATTGCTCATTTAGTCTCATTCTTGGTCAGATGCCAGGGAGAACAAATTAAAATAATACTCTCTTCGCCTCCTTCACAGGAATGATGTAGTTACATATATTGCATCACTATGATAAAGTGATTACATCATTATGTGAAAATCATGCAGGCTAGGTATTCAAAAATACAGTTCCAGGTGATTTGTCTGTAGACTACCAGAGGGCTGGCTAGGTGAATGAGAACAGTGATCAATCAGGCTTGGGCTGTTTGAGGTTAAAAAGAGGAAGGTATCCTTTGGGTGTCAGGGGAATGCACATAGACTTATGTGGGGCACATGTAAATCTGGGCCAAAATAAAGTGCTATCTCCTGTTCCATTTGCATGTTTCAGGTCATTTTAATTTTGTAGTACAGCTTTTTCCACTTGCACCCTTTGCTAGTCTAGCAGTTACAGTTCAGTATCTACCATACAAATTATTAGAATTCCCAGTTCTAAATTGTTTTTTATGGATTATGGGCTATATGCTCTTTTCCCATTCTGTCTCTTCATTTGGGCCTTGGCTCACATGACCCTTATTTTATGTTTGCCCTGTGGAAATGGGGGATCAGACTCACTCAAAACCCTTTGCTGTGGGGACTGATAGTGCCGTACATGCCCTGAGAGGGTGTAAGAGATTCAGCATTCACATCTTGAGGCTCTCTGAGGACAGTTGGGCAAGGCTCCCAACCAGGTTGGCAAAAGGCTTGAGGGATTAGGGAGGCAAAACTGCATTGGGTTTTGAGCTGGTTTGAGCTGGGGCTGGTTTGTGTTGGGTTTCCTACTAGAGCCAAAGAAGGTAGCACATGGGCTTTGCTATTATTTCCTTCCCCCGATGGAAATCAAGAGGGGAAAGGGATGGGAGAGGCTTGAAAGCTGTCAGCCATCATCAAAATGGAACAACATAAAAAATTGATGTGGCTCCTCCCTGAATTATAGCCCTTCTCTGAGAGACTTTTTATGACCACTATTTCATTACTGCTTGGTTTTCTATTAAAGATCTACCTCATTGTTTTTCCTCCCACTAGATTTAATTCTCAGGGTCAGAACTGTGCTGGGCAATGGAAGGCTATCTTAGTTACTTTTCTTGTTGCTGAGACAAAATACCAAACACCCACAAATTGAGGGAGGAAAAGTTTACTTAGTTCAAAGTTTGTAGAGGTTTCAGTCCATAAGGTAGGATGGCATGGCAAAGGGACATCAGAGGAGAAACAGTTCATGGTGGGCAGAAGGTAGCAAAGTAAGCAAGGGATCTGAGCAGCTTCTTTCTGCCCCTTTTATAGTTTATCTAGGCTACTTGGATTAGGATGGTGCCAAACCAATCAGTGGACAGATTTAGTAATCACACATCTTTAATCCCAGCATCACACACTCTAGATTCGGCCACCTCTGGAAAAGCTTCACCTATGACTGCATGAGGCTTTGGGGGGGACATCTAGACACAAACCATAACATTCCACCCCTGTCCCTGCAGAGACTCCTGTACTTTCCATTACGCAAAAAGTAGTCCATCTCTAAGCATTGCTACAGTTGTAACAGTTTCAGCATTTCTAAATGTCCAAGTCTAAAGTTTCCTCTGAGATTTAAGGTAAACTCTTAGCTGTAAGCTCCTATACAAATGGAAAGGAAGTGGAACACTTCCAACATTAAATGGCACAAAATAGACATTCCATTCCAAAAGGTACAAATAGGGTGATAGAAAGGAAGGGACCAAAACAAGTCCCAAATCCAGCAGGGCAAACATTAAGCCCTATAGTTCCATGTGCAGCATCCAAGGAAATCTGTGGCAAGATGTGAACTCTAAAAGGTATGGGTGGCTCTGCCCCAGTGGCACTTTTGGTGGTGGTAGCTCTTGTGGCTTCCCTATTGGACCAGCTCTGCTCCCTTGCAGGATTCCTCAGATGATCCATGTTCCTGGCTTCTCCAAATTTCTGGGGTCTCTGATGCATGTTTGGCTTCACACTCATAACTTCACACACTGCCCTCTCAGGGGCGCACTACCTATTCTCCCAGGCCTTCTCAAATCTGGGTGGAAGCCTTCCTGACCCCACAACTCTTGCCTTCTACATGTACCTAAAATCAGTGCTGTGTGGATAATGCCAAGGTCTGCTGGCAGCTGGAACAATAACAAGACTTTCTTCTCTTTTGGCTGTAGGGGTTGAGTACCTGGATCACCAAGGACTCTGAACTCAATCCCAAGGAACAAATTCTCTAGGCCGCTGCCATTCTGGAACATAGTGCTCTGGGGCTCTATTCTCAGAGCAGATTCTTTCACTTTTGCAACTCTGAAGCTGCAAAGGCTGGAGTCCTACTGGTTCTTGTAATGTCTTCAGGCCATCTTTTCTGTTGTCTTTTTCTGAAATACATGGCTTTTCTTCTCTAGTCTTTTTAGTGACTAGTTTTTCTTCTGTTACATCTTTGCAGGCTGGAGCTTTACTGGAGCTTCCTTTCTGGCCAAACTAAAAATGTTTTGAATCATTGTGCTAGGCTCTTTGCTCTTAATTCTTAACATAAATCTAGATAAAAACCCCCAACTCTAGCCATGCCATCTCCTTAACATCAGACTGCCTTGAAATTTCTACAAGATTATTTAGTGTGCTGCCCTTAATCAGTCTCAGGCCAAGTCTGTGGACACAAGCAAAATGCTGATAGACTTTTTGGCAAGCCGTAAGACATTGTCTGGAGTCCAACAACCAATGCAGTCCTTCCTCCAAGCAGAAGCCTCCTGAGCCTGGTCTTTACCAGCATCATTTTTATCAGCATTCTGGTCTTCTGAGCTCTGACTGAGTCTCCCATCAAATACAGTCTAAGGCATTCCACCTCTGTTTTTTCAGCTGGCATCTCTGAACTTTTTGAAACTCTTTCCACAAGCCAGTCCCAAAGGCTCCTAAACCACACAGTCAGGTATAGTCACAGAAATGACCCCCCTTCTCTGATACTAAATTCTGTCACGCTTTTTTTTTCTTATTGTTGAGAAAAAAATACCTGACACCCACAGTTAAAGGAAGAAAGGCTTATTTAGCTCACAGTTTGTAGAAGTTTCATTCCATAATTATCTGGCTCCCAAGGCAGGGTAATGTGGCAGATGGGCATCACAGAGGAGAAACAGTTCATGGTGGACAGAAGGTAGCAAAGTAAGCAAGAGATCTTAGCAGCTTCTTTCTGTCCCTTACATTGTATCCAGTCCAACCAGTGGACTGATTTAGTAACCACACACACTTAATCCCACCATCACACACTCTAGATCTAGTCACCTCTGAAAAAGCTCCAATTATGACTGCGTGAGGCTTTGGGGGAACATCTAGACACAAGCCATAGCATAGATTATGGGTAGATATTTGCTGAAAGAGTGCTGTGGCATGAACCAGTCTGATGCCCGGTGATGGGCCACATCTCTGGTCCTCTTTGTGACATTCTTGTGTAGTCCTCATCTGTGTCTCAAGTTACTGAGTGGACCTTTGTTTCTTAACACAAGTTCATTTATGCTAAGGAGCCTCATTGTTAGAGTGGCTTTTGCTGCCCAAAAGATTTGGAGATGTGATTAATCTGGGCGATTAGCAGTTAACAACAGTATTTTCTGATTGTTAAGAATCTACACCTTGTCCTGTGATGTGCATGAATTTATCTAAGCTACTTAATAATTACATATCTTTGGCAAGTTATTCAGAGATTCTCTATATACATTTTTTTCAAGTAACATGGAGATAATAGTACTCAGCTGTTAAGCTGGTTGTGAAGCTTAAATAAGTTAATACATGTAAGAGTTTAATAGTATGTGACATATATTAATTTAATAGTATGTGACATAGATTTAATAGTATTTGACATATATTAATTTTATTACAATTATTAGTCTTTTTCATCATTTATTTTACTCCATATATATGTGTGTGTATATTTATATATATATATATATATATTTTTT
>NW_022900941.1:33114051-33121913 GCF_012274545.1 Fukomys damarensis | reverse complement strand
CATCTTGAGACAGTATCTCTATGTAATTGAGTCTGGTCTTAAATTCACTAGGTAGCCCAAACTGGCCTTGAACTCTCAGTGACCCTCCTTCCTCAGCTTCCTGAGTGCTGGAATTACAGGTGTGCATTGCCATGTTTGCCTCACAATCCCTACTTACTGAGTGTTTATTATATCCCCAGAAGTAGTCTAGGTGATGGAGGCAGTGAGAAAAAATGGACCAAAATTCATATCCTCTTAGAGTTTAAATTTCCACAGGAATTAGCAAAAATAAAAAGTTAAATAAGAAAAGTACATTCTGTGTTAGAGTGTGATATGTGCTAGAAAAATGAAGAAGGCTTTTCTTCCTAGAAGAAAAATGAAGCAAGGTCAGAAAGGAGCAGTACCATTAAATAGGGCTGTCAGGGAAGGACTTTAATAAGAAGGTGACATTTAAGCAAAAACCTGAAGATGAGGGAGGAAGGCAAGTGTTCCAAGCAGAGCTTACAGTAAATGCAGGGGCCCCAAGGCAGAATCATACCTGGTATGTTTGAGGAGCAAAAAAAAAGCAAGTAGTAGATATGATCTGAGAGGTCATAGGGACTGCAGCATGTTGTGCTCTGACTTTTACTCCAAATGAGAGGGGAACCCTTTGACTTTAGAGCAGAGGAGTACCTGTTCTCTCTTGCATTCTAACAAGGTAAGCCTAGCTACTGAACTGAGAATAGACTTAATTAAGGGACCAAAGAGATACCAGTCTTTCAGGAGGCTGAAGCAGTACCATAATTCAGGCAAGAGCTGCTAATGACTTGGCCCAGAGTCTGCAGTGGAGAGAGTAAGTGATCAGGTTCTGGGTACATTTCACAGGTGGTGTCAGTAGGATTTTACTGATGGGTTAAATGTGGGGAGTAGGAAAGAGGGGGTCAAAGATGACTTTGAATGTTTGGGGTCTGACCAACTGTAAGACTGGGGTTCCCATTTTAAAAGATAATAAAGAAGGCTGAAGATACAGCTTGGGTAGAAGTTCAATCCCATATATATATATAAAAGTCAAGTTTTCTGAGAGAAAAGATGAAAAGATGAAAAGATGAAATCAAAAGCTTTGTTATGGGCATGTTAAATGTTGAGACAGCTGTTAAATATTCAAGTTGTGTATGAAAGTGTGGAGTTCACAGAGAAGGTTGAGTCTGAATATTCAGAAGTCCTCTCCTATTCTTGGAAGATACATTCTAAGACTCACAGCTGAAACTATGTGTCAGTGGGTCTGTCCCTCCCTCCCTTCCTCCCTCCCTCCCTCCTACCCTTCCTTCCTTCCTTCCTTCCTGTCTGTATAGAGAGCTTAATTTCTAAATGAAGCACAGGGAACACTTAATAACAATAGCAATTATAAAGTAGAATAGTTGTAACAACATACTATAATCAAATTCCCAGCATCACTCTTGTGTTTTGGGTTGATTAATGTGAAAAATAAGAATTACTTAAAGGCAAGTCCTGTGATACTGTGACATTCAATCTAATAATAGTCACCAAAAGTGAAATGGGTGAGTAGAATATACAGTGTGGATACACTGGATATCCCAGGCAGAACGGAGCACAATAGCAAGAAACTTCATCAAGCTACTCAGAAACATGCTCAATTTATAGATTAATTTGTGGGTTTTCCATCTATTATATTTGGACTGTTTGTGTCTGTGAGTAACAGACTTTAGAAAGTGAAACTTTGGGTCTGAGGGGATGGCCGAATGCATTTTGGAAACATCAGATGTGCCCAGTGCCCTCAGTGCCTGTTGCCCCATCTTTGGTATGTATTGAAGCTGCACTGGGTAGGCTGCTGTGAGCTCAGTCTTACCTGCAGTTCATATCTTTTTACTTTTCTATTGATGGCCTTCTCTAAAGCTCACTGCAGCCCAACTAGATTAGGGAGTTTATGCTTCCAGGAAATCTCCTACCGGTGAGAGATTAAGTACATGGATAAAACTTCAGCATCCTGGGGGAAGGTGCTTTGTACACTTGGAGGAGGTTCAGTAGAATTGAGCTCCAGTTGCTTATAGCAGGTATTGAAAGTGTTATTTTTTACTGGCTTTTCCCCATCCTATCTTTCATTCTCCTAACCCCTCCCTCCTGATTAACTGGATCATTTCCCAGATAAACACACTGTACCCAAGCACTTTCTCAAGATCTTCTCTCAAGTGAATATGTAGTAATAAGTGTCCTCTGAACCCTAGCCAAAGCAACTCCATTTTTGTGGTGGACTCCTATTTTAACTGTTCAGTGGGCCCTTGCTGTGGTAGGTGCTGAGGTCGTGTGTCAGACTATAACACAGCAAGCTATCTTAATTAGTGCCCTGTTAAACCAGTAGCTTAGTGAAGGGAGGGGGCTCTGACTTCATTATACTGTCCACTGCTTTGTAAGTAACTCCTGATAAACTTATTTACTTGACAAGCTGGACTTGTCCAAGTCATTCTTCAGACTGTTGGCCCTCTCTCAATTTGGAGGCAGACATTTCTTTTATGTCTGTCTGGGAAATTTACACAACAGAACCCAAATAAGACAACTTGTAAAAGGCATTTAAAGCTATAATACTGGGTGCAACCTCCTGGAGAGGAAGTATAGACAGCAAAAGAGGTTTGTGAACTGAGCTACGAGGTAGCCCTTCTTTCAGAGCAGTGGTCCTCATCCCAGGTGAGCAACAGCATCACCCAGGACCACTTAATGGTCCACCATACCTGGGACCGTTCCTAGATGAATTAAATCAGAATCCCTGGGAGTGAGCTCCAGCACCACTCGCTTTTTAAAGCTTCCTGGGTGATTCTAATATATAGGGAGGGTTGACAACCACTGGCTTAGAGGTTGGGAAGGCAAAGACCTAACAAAGGAGTCCAGCAAAAGAGGGGCCAAAAAATTACTAAGTGATGCTTGGAAGTCAGCAGAATGGGTTCCAAGGAGGTAGGGAAGATAATTGTACCAAATGCTCTCAGGTCAAGTTAGATGCCCCTGAGAGTCACCGGTGGATTTAAACCCAAGAGCTAGTGATGACCTCAGAAAGAGCAGTGTTAGTGGAACAAAGAGCTGATTGGAATGAGTTGGAAAGTCTGATTGGAATGAATTCAAGAGAGAATGGAAAGTTTGAAATTAGAATTAACATCAACCATTTTTTTGAAGGAGTGTGGCAGTAAAAGGAAGTAGAGAAATGGGGCACTAGTTGAAGGGAGAAGAAGTGGGACCAGAAGATAACATGTTTTTGTGATGACATGTTTACATGTCGATGCTGACGGAAACGATCCGGTGGAAAAGAGAACACTGGTGATTCCAGAGAGAGGAGGGGGACCCACTGGAGCCCAGTCTTCGAGTGAGGTCCAAGGCCTGAGTGGAGAGCTGGTCCATATAGGATTGGGCAGTTTGCACAAAACCAACTGGAAAAAGACTGAGGCTGAGACTCGTTGCAGGCAGGAGGTACAGTTGGCAGTGCTTTCTGGCAGCTTCCAGGAAGCTCTGATGGACACTTACGCGAAGTGGCCCTTGGTGTCCTGGGCTGCATGCTGCAGAGGTGTCAGCTGCGTCAGATGCCCTTTGCAAGTCCTGTCCTCACTCCTGGTTTACGAAGCATTTGGGATAGTTGGAGCAGTGTCTGCTGCTCTAAACACCGCTTTTTCATGTTTCTCCTATACTCTGGACTCATCTCCAGTCACATTTAAAAACACACAAACAAAAATGGATGCACATAAGAAAAATTCAGCGTATCATAGTGTAATTGTTGAAACCAATACTGAATGTTTTCTGCAGTCTTGTCAAAACCACACGGGGGCACTATGTCTTTAAAATTGTAGCACTGTACGTTCTGTTCAGATGATTGAAACAATGGCACTTTGACATGCAATTCCTGAAATTTATTTCCTTTTAAATGAGAAACTCATGTGTCATAATAACAAAAAATGTTCTGCACCTCATAGAACATTTTAAGTATTCTGGACTTCCAGGTTTTTAATATAGTCTGACCCTGGAGTAATCATTCTTTTACTTTTATAGCCACTTCCTGTGCATTTAAAGCACTGCATATTTTTCTTTCTCCACTGTGATACACTTTCTATGCAGACTGTGAGCTAGTAGTGAATCCAGCTTGTGTTCATATCTGGGGTAAGGTAGAAGTAAATAGGCAGTTTGAGAGAATTTGGAGAAAATACCATTGACTTTCTTGGTTTCCACTCCAATGTTTCCCAGTTCTCAAGTTTATGGAGTGAAACAAAATTGTTTTGACTTATTTTGTTTACAGTTAAAGCTATCAGACTTACTCATATGAAAGGTGGAGGATTTACTTTCTGGTCTAGCAATACAGGAGCTAGTGTGCACAGAATTTAACTCAAATGATAAATTAGAAGTTAATCATAGAGGGGCCCAGGGATTTAACTCAGTGGTGCTGCCACCTGCCTTGCAAGTGAAAGGTCCTCAGAGTTTGATTCCCAGTACAAAAAAAAAAGTTAATAATGGGTTTTATTGTCGCGAGCCGCAACGTCAGAATCCTGCCAGCAGGTCCCAAACCCGAGGGAAGAACAACAGGAGAGCAGTTTCACGAACTTAGTTCCAGGCTCATGCTCTACCGCAGCAAGGCCCCGTTTATTTTTCAGGGTGGGGTATATATAGGCTAAAACCGAAACCAAAAGTACAAACAGGGTGTAGCAGACTGGAAAGGTCACAAGGTTCTACAAAACAAGTAATATGGGCTACATTTGCTAGGCAACAGGTCAGACCACCAGTTGAACCAGCCCGTTGTCATGGGCTACAGCATGTCCGTGCCGGCGGGGTGACTCAAAGTTCAACCATGGCTATGCCCATGTCAAGGCTCACCATAAAGGCTCACCATAATTCCCCCATTTCTCTTTGATACCATGAAGAATGCTAACCATTCATCATGCATCAGCCAAGGAACCTCTGTCTTAGGCGGCAGAAGTCTTCCATCTCCTTACCCATCATCAGTCGCAGGGATTATTGTCCCAATATGACCTGTCTTAGGTTGGTAGACAGAAGCTTCCGTCCTTACCCGTCATTGAGTATCCCAAGGCAGGGGAATCTAGGCATGCCGAGCCTGAGCCAAGTAAATGGCTACGCATGTTGTATCATCATCCAAAGAAGCCTGTACAGCCATAGCTAAACGCTCATATTTAAACTGGGGAACGCTTCCAGTATTGATATGAGCAGTAACCCAAAATACACAACCCAATCATAACAGCAATAATAATAAGCCATATAACAATCCAAGAAGGTGAAAACATCTTTTTCAAATTTTCCCAAACTTCTGTAGCAAAATCTAAATCAAATCGGATAGAATTGGCATGAACACCAGGCAAGATCTCAATGTCCAATGACAACTGATTAGCTGCATTTAGAAATGTCCGATTCCAAGACCCTCACAACAATGACGAAAGTCGTCTGACTTCCTCAGAATAGTTTTTGACAGGAAAGGGAGTAAGGCAGAGGTGTTGAAATCTGGGATCACAGTCCAATTGAGTATGCAACCACAATCCTTCAACCTCTTCATTTAATAAGTCCATTTGTTGCTGAAGTATAGCCAAACCAGTTCCAATGTGAGGGTTGATGCTCTGTTGGGTTCATAGAGCCGTGGTTGTAGTGTTTTGAAGATCGTTGATGGTGGCTGCGTTCTGTAAAGTTCCTGTTAACGCCACTGCGGAGGTGATGGCAGACACCAAGGCTATGATGCCAGCGATGATGCCCGCCACCACGGCACCTGCCACTCTTTTCCTGCGAGAAGGGGAAGAAATCTGTGCCCAAACAACAGCGGAGAAGTGGTTAGAAGTATTCAAAGGAATGCACACCTGAACAGGAATTCGTAAGACGGCCATAGCAAGTCGTCCATGATGAAACACAAAAGATTGATACATTCTTGTCATCTTATGATACATATAACAATTACAAATACAAAGAACCATCAAAAAAACTACAATGATCACCAGTACAGGAGCAAACACTGCAGAAAAATACTGTTCACCGGCAATACCGAAATGTTGGCCTGAGGAAAACGTGAATCTGTTTACCAAAGTCCTACAAACAAGCCTAAGTCCATGGAATATTCGAGTGACCAGTCCAAAAACCCTTGAGATGTCTTATTAAATCACCAGTCCCATTAAATCCTTGTTCTGGACAATAAAGTCTCCGCTTGTGCACCAAGACACATCCTGGAGTTCTCTCTGCTGCTCCCGTGTTGGGGTCCCAATCCAGTCTCCTCAGTGGAAACCCAGCTTCAAGCTGTTCAGGGATAGTGGTGGGTCTATAAATGTACCTGTAACCGTAAGTAGGTGGAGCAGAAGAGAAAGGGGAATACCTGGACCAAAAGGTTATTATGATAAACAATATGCTGGAAAACCTGCATGGTCAAACAATATAAATACATTTTGTATACCAGATATGAATTCTTATGTCCTGAAATGTAGCTTTGTATCAACAGGATCTTCCCACCTTTCTTTTTCTTTCTTTCTTTTTTTTTAACAGAAAATATTATATTTTGAAGATAACCATCAGAAACATGTTACAATAACATTTTTATAATTCAGACCTTTGACGATAACCAATTAAACATTTTTAACAACATTTAACAAGGCATATCTTTTTATAAGGCTATGAAAATTATTTTGGTAGCTTCCATTAGTGAACAAAGATCAGAATAAATTTTCTGAGCAGCTGCTTCTTTATTCACCAACAGGAGCATATCCAAACTTAAAGGTTGTATTTAATTATCTTTTAAGTTTTTTATTTGATCCTATAAAGCCAGGTTGTAGAAATCAACAATCCACTTGCATTTGATGTCATTCTGATCAAAAACATACAAACATCTTTGAACATTTAAGACAGACAAACATATAACATTTAAGACAGACAAACATATAAGACAATTTTAACGAGTGCACTCAGGTGGTTTTGGCCAATTGAACTACAAAGTCTTTTTGTTATGACTAGTCAAAATTTTTGCAGATCAAAATTAACAGAGATCTTTTGTAGAATTAGGGTTAAATGAATGAATACTCTTCTTGACTGTAAATGTAAACCTTTTATAACAAACTTGAAACCAACAATCAAACATTTTATAAATCATTTCCATAAACATTCTCTACATTCTTAGGTAAAGACAAGAGGAACATACAAAAACCTTTCATGTTAAAAATACAACTCTTACTTATAGCTTTCCTAATATTTTTCTATCTCATTTACTATCAGTCTTCTACAACAAACTACTATTTTGTTCTTTATTTTGGTCTATAGTCAGTTTAGAACATACCCTCGCTTGGAGTGTGTGTGGGGAGGGACAGGCTGGTCAACAGATACAAAGTCAAAGTCACAGCCAGATGGGAAGAATAAGTTCTGACATTCTATTACACTGATTATTATAGTCAACAATACTGAAGAGTACTTCAACATGGCTACAAGACAGGATTCTGAATGTTCTCATCACTAAGAAATGATAAATGCTTGAAATGATAGATAACCTAAACATCCTGAGTTGATCATTTCACAATATGTAAATGTAATAAAATACTACACTGTATCACATAATGATATAATAAGAGTATCTCAATAAAATAATTTAAAAGAAATCCTACAAATCCATACAATTTGTGTGTCAAAAGCTATTATACCATACATAAGAAGTGACACTAGTATACACATACTAAGACTAGCAGGCTTATACAAAATAATCTTAGAAACAATTAAAATAGTTAAGAGTAGCTATAGTAGCTAAACAGATATAAATAATGACCTTACCTTATCTTCTAAAACAATTAGGTTTCTATCTTCAGCACTGAACGTCCTTGCATATTACCTCAAAATGTTAATTCCTTGTCTAACCCTTAAACACAAGCAGAGTTCTGTGCTTGTCT
>NW_022900941.1:33088008-33113730 GCF_012274545.1 Fukomys damarensis | reverse complement strand
AAAAAAAATACTTAGGAAGTAACACTCAATTGATGCTACTCTTCATTAATAACACTATAAAGCATATTATCTTTCTGAGCCTAGTCTACCATACACATTTAAAGTCAAATGATTAGTCAAAGACTTGAAAATCTTCCAAGTAATTGTAAGGAAGTTCCAAACTGGCACTGAGGGTATTAGTGTTCTGTAACAAGGAAGTGAAAGAAGTTAAATTAACTGCAGAAAATTCCTCCTTGGGACAAAATTGAAGAGAATACTTATATCAGAACTGATTTGACAGCAGCTTTGTGTTGTGATTTTAAAAAAAAAGATAAATAATTTCCTTCAACGGTTATTTAAAAATAAAAACTACAGATACAAGGAAATAAAAACTACTTTTAGGAGATGAAAAAAAAAGAGTAGGATATCAAACACCCCATTTTCAAATTTAAAATCATATAATCAGTTGACCAAAGCAGTTCAAATTCAAAGTTTGTGCTATGAAACTGTATAATTATGTTCTATTAAGGGTTGGATAACACCAATGCACTGTAACAATTTGCTTCCTAAATTATTTCTACTTACAGATAAAAGACATCTGAGAAATAAGGTTAACTAAACTTACATATAAATCCAAGAAAAGTTTTCAGTTTGATTTAAAAACAAAACAGAAACAAGCTTCAAAATAAATCAGTGTCTTCTATTTACATATAACTTAGCAAAACCTTCAGTAAATGTTCAAGTTTTAGCATACACTATCACTGTCTTTAGATATTCCAATTAAATGAACCACTCTTTCCTTGGTCTGAATGAATAGAAGCCTGCTAAAACAAATGCCAATGCGTTTAAAACCTTAAGAACACAAAAGTTTAAAAACATAATCCTCCCAGATGGAAGGGAAGGAATCAGAAGTTCAATACCCAGTTCGCTAAAGAAAATGACAGCTAAAATCTTTCTGAATACAGATTCTAATATAGATTTCATTATTGAAACTCCCCCCACATAGTACTGGAAAAATATAAGGCAATTTCACAAAAAATCACAAATTTAGTGGAATTATTATAACTGATATATAAATAAGGATTTACTAAAAAAGGCTTCCAGGGGTGATATTTCAAATCAAAGTTTTAAATACAAAAGGTGTCTTATGTTGCTTAATCATCCCAAGTGTCCAATGCTCTTTATTCTACAGTTACAGATTTGGCTAGATTCCGTGGGAAATCAACATCATAGCCTCTCAACACAGCGAGGTGGAAAGCCAGCAACTGTAAGGGGATCACACTGAGAATGCCTTGCAAGCAGTCTACTGAGTGGGGCACCTTGATCGTCCTTTTCGTGTTCTTAATGGTCTCAGTATCCTCCTTATCACAAATTACAACAGGGCGACCCTGCGGGAGACCACCTGCTGATTCAGTTTAAAGTATCCTTTTTCTGCTTTTAGATTGTTACATCTTAAAATTTGACTGGCTGCCAATAGAACAGTATTAACCTAAAAGAGCAAGTTAACCCCATAATCACAGTATAAAACAATGGACAAGAAGTGTTACCAAAACTAGTTTTCACTAACAGCTGACTGTGGCAGAGCAGAAGTGTGAGCAACTCCTAGGCTGGAGCAAAAGAAGCCAAACAATGTAAGACAAAGACTTATGAAGACCAAACCAAACAAAGCAGACATTAACAGGAAAAGAAAGACACAGAAGCAAAGAAAAGGAAACCAAGGACAAACTATTTCTACAAATTCTAATAAATTACACAATTGCTGGTGCCCTACTCTAGCACCACCGACACACAATAAATCTTTAAGCATAGGTACAAAAAGCATGTAACTCTTCTTAGCTCCCATTTTTAATATTTTTTCTTTTTGTTGAAATCTCCTTTTTAGTGGGGATTTTGAGAATGGTGTTTAACAAAGCCCAATAAAAAAAGGTACTTTCTGGAAAACGATCGGGCTCAGCCACAAGGGCCTTCTGCAGCTGTTTACCTACTCTTCCCCAGACTTCTAGATTTATTTCAGCCTCATCACACAACCATGGACAAACTTCACCCAATATTTTCACAAATGCTTCCAATTGAGCCTTCTTAACTCTAACCCCTTGTACTTTTAGCAACTTTTGTATAGAGTTGCCTCCATAACCTCTAGATTCCATTTGACCCATACTTTAACTAAGAATTTGAGGGCTTACACCCCTTGTTACTACTGCTGTGATCAGGACTAACATCCCCTGTCTCTCATCGGCGGCACCCTCTTCTACAACATTTCTCTCCACTGCCGTGATCAGGACTATCATCCCCTGTCACTCACTGGCAGGAGCTGCGGGGATCAGTCGTGGTTCTTGTTGTAGTGCCCTGGATCGCAGGGCGCTCTCCTCGATGTCCTTCTGACTCAGGTCCCTGTTCGGGCGCCACTTGTCGTGAGCCGCAATGTCAGAATCCTGCCAGCAGGTCCCAAACCCGAGGGAAGAACAACAGGAGAGCAGTTTCACGAACTTAGTTCCAGGCTCATGCTCTACCGCAGCAAGGCCCCGTTTATTTTTCAGGGTGGGGTATATATAGGCTAAAACCGAAACCAAAAGTACAAACAGGGTGTAGCAGACTGGAAAGGTCGCAAGGTTCTACAAAACAAGTAATATGGGCTACATTTGCTAGGCAACAGGTCAGACCACCAGTTGAACCAGCCCGTTGTCATGGGCTACAGCACGTCGGTGCCGGCAGGGTGACTCAAAGTTCAACCATGGCTATGCCCATGTCAAGGCTCACCATAATGGCTCACCATATTTTATGGGGCCAGGGATTTGGCTTACTGGTTCTGCTGCCTGTCCTGTCTTGCAAGGCCCGAGTTTGATCCCTGGCACCCCCCCAATAAAATAAAATGATGGATTTTAGATTTCTGGTTTTGCATTTTTAGATGAGCAGTGCGTGTCATATTGATATAACTATGACAGGTCACAAAGGACGTAGTGTTATGGAAGGAATCAGTAAGTGACACAGAGAGGCAGCAGAATGGAAGTAAAATAATAAATTTACTTATCGATAAGGGTCGATCGCACATAAGCTGTGCCTGGATTGACGACACCCTGGGTTATAGCTTTTTTTTTTATAGCGTTTTACAGCTTTGACTTCATTTGGGTGGTTACATTTTATTTTTACAGTTTAAATCATGGTCACAGAATAGCCAACAGCTTTGGTGAGCAAAGCTATTAAAAGTTAATTCCAGCAATTGGTTTGAAATGCTAGTACTACACACTGTGCCCTAGGGAGCTTCATTCAAGCCCGCTCTCTTTACATGTTTTGTTCAAACTTAATTTTGCTTTGCTTTCCTTGGATCTCCTCAAATTTTCCAAGTGCAAACATTGTCAAGAAATAGAAACTCAAGGAATCTCAAAACAGCCTTCAGTTCCTTCTCCCTGGTCACCTGGGTCTTACTGATTAGTTTTGAGCCCTGTCCATGGTCTTGTAGATGAGTCATGGCAACATCGTAGGTGATGATGTAGCTCTCGATCCTTATAGAACATTACATTTTCTATGGTTGTTTGGCTTCACGCTATTTCATTAAGGGAAAATCATACTAAGAGTCTAAGTGTAATCTAAGCATGAACATGTCATTCTGCATGGAAGACTGAAACAAATGTAGACATTTTGGAACCTTAAAATGAATCAATCATCAATCAGACCTTAAGTATATAAAAAACAAGGTGATCTATGATGTGCTGGCATTGCTTTGAAAAGGAATATTTCACTTTGTTTTGCATTTTAATTTTAACATAGTTGTGCATAGTTATTGGGTACAGCATGATACTTCAGTGCACATTTTGTATATATATATATATATATATATATATATATAATATGTAATGATCATGTCAGGATAATTGGCATATCTATCACCTCAAATATCTATCACTTATGTTAGCACATTTAAAGTCTCGACTAGACTTTCAGAACTACTTCAGAAAGTAGCAAAAAGGATGGGATGAGTGTTTGAAGTGAGGATGTATGTGCTGAGAGAGATTAATGGTAATGTATCTTTTACTATACTACATTAACATTTTTTTAAATCCTCTCAGCTATTTTGAATGATGTAATTAATTACTGCCAACTGATTTTATACTTTTTGACCAACTTAAAACCAGAATGTTTTAGAAATGTTATCATAATAGAAATTATTTCGGATCACTGAGTTTTATGTCATACGTAGACTGAATTAGTGGAATTAGTGAATGAAACGGTGAACACCAAACCCACAGGACTTATTTGTAAGAGTTAAATTAGGAGTTGCAGCTTGAGTGGTTCAAGACGATGCAGAGATGACTAGAGGGGAGAGATACAACTAATAAGCAAATTGCCGCAGAGGAGCTGTGAGGTTCTTTGTTTCCCTTGGGTCTTTTGTGATGGTTTTTGTGCAGTTGCTAGAGTTGTTAAGGGAACTTGTCAGTCCGTGCACTTATTTGTGAGCTTAAAATGCTGGATCAAGATGACATATTTGAAAGTAAAGGGCTTATAGCTCTTGAAACCATATAGCCTTAACTTTAAATGTATGTTCTAGTACAGAAAATCTTTTCAGGAGGAGGACAAACTATAAAAAGCCAGTGTTTGCAATGAGGAAAAAAAAGCCAGTGTTTGTGAGATAAAATAATAAGCAATACCCTTCTTTTTTTTTGTTGTTGTTTTTTTGTTTTTTGAGACAGGGTTTCACTATGTAGTTGAGACTAACCTGGAACTCACTACTAGCCCAGGCTGGTCTCAATCAAACTCACAGCAGTCCTCCTGCCTCAGCCTCCCAAGTGCGGGAATTACAGGCGTGGACCACCACGCCCAGCCAGGAATACCCTTCTTAAGAGATAAATAAGAAAGGAAGACAAGTTAAAAAGTTGAAAACAATTTTGTTTCCTTTATTTTTCTTTCCTTCTTTCTTTGATTGTTTTAAGACTCAGTTTCTTGTGGATTATCTCCAATTCTCTGAAGTCTAAATCTAATGCTATTTTTTTCATAATTAAAAAATATTCTTTAATGGGAGAAAAATGTTATTTCTGTATTCAAGTGAGAAAGACACAATATCTACTAGTAATCACCAAACTAATGTAGTTACATTTTCCCCATATACACATCTTACAAGGCAAAAATAGATTATTAATCCATCTACAAAGTGGCAAATCAGGAACTGGTTTCCTTAGGACAATTTTGTTTGTTTGTTTGTTTGTTTGAGACAGGGTCTCACTATGTAGTTGAAACTGACCTGGGATTCACTATGGAGCCCAAGCTGGTCTCAACCTCACAGTGATCCTTCTGCCTCAGCCTCCCTAGTACCGGGATTACAGGTGTGCGCCACCACTCCCGGCTACTCATTAGGAGAATTTTTAAAGGTTTTTTTTCCCACCAATTTCTGTCACATGGTTTTAAATTATATAAGAAGGAATCTACTGGAAAGACTAAATATAACCAACTATGAAAATAAATGCTGATGTCTCCAGAGGCAAAAATATCATAGGATAACCCTCATAGAAAGCAAAAAGCAAATGAAATCAAGCAGTCACAAATTCCTCTTAATACCTTTTCCCCCTTCCTATTACATTATCTTGTTTTCAGTTTAAAAAAAAACAGGGAAAGATTCAACCTCTAGAATAACCAATGTCAGATTTTCTATTATATTAATGTGAGGGAGAAGAAAAGGATATCTAGTTAAAAGTTATCTAGTCTTTCCCTTAAGCTTCTTTTTTTAAAATTATTGGTACAAGTAGACCAGATCTGTGAAAACCCATAGAATTTCCAGAATTTGCAAACCATCCAGCCAGTAATATGACCAAGTGTTCCTTTATTGCTGCTTCCTGAATATGCACTCTTGCAGCCATGAGGTGGAATTTGGAAGCCCTTGACATTAGCCACTCGTCCTCTGCAGGAATGTTTCCTCTCGCCAACACAAGCACTGTGCGTTGTCTTTCCAGCTCACACAGGGTGGATTTTGGCTAAAGAGAAAAGAGGAAAGGAGTGTGGATAAGTTATGGAAACATTTCGATCTATTGCCATCTCCAAATTATCTCTGAAACTAAACTGCAGTTTGTTTATTCAAATGTATTGCTTTAAGAAAATAATACATTTGTCCTATTACCAATTCTTTAAATTCTGGGCTATATTAGATAAATATCTTATAACAAGTTGACATTGAATAATCTTTCTTCTAAATTTGTAATAAAGTATGCACTAGGAATGAACCTACTTTTTATGCTTACAAACATAAGTGGCCAATGGTCTTCCAAGGCAAGTTCTCTCTCCTTCTTACTTAATTCTTCTAAGAGAGTTTCAAAAACACATGACACAAAAATAAGACATTCTCCCTTAGTAGCTGCTAAAAGTTACCTAGTCTTTCCCTTAGGCTTCTCTTTTTAAAATTCAGTAAGTAGTATTCATCCATGTTGTCATATTATGCTTAACAATGACTGTGCTTATTGTTCAAGTATTACAACGTTTTTCTTATAATCCTTATACTTACTTTTTAAAAACCATCTATGCCATGACAGTGTAGTCCTTGTTTTGTCCGTTGTTTTCATTTTCTTGAGGAGTAGTGGTTTTTCACTTCTGGTCTTGGTGGTCCTTGAGGGTCTAAATCAGCCTCATCCTGTCCACTGCCAGCTCCTGGAGACTTTTGTTTTTTACCCGCTATTGACTGAAGCTCATTTTTTTTTTAATAACGGGAATTGAACTCAGGAACTCACACTCGCCAGGCAGGCACGGTGCCACTGAGCTGTATCCCTGGGCCTGAAGCTCATTTGTAACCTGAACCATCTCCTCTCCATTTTCTTCGTTAGTGCCAGCCTGGCCTTCTCCCTGCTGTGCTCAGGGATGTCAGCAACATCCCTGCCTCCTTCACCTGCAGCTCTGATGTTCATCCCTGAAGTCTTCTTTCTGCTCTGCATCTATTGTCTGCTTTCTCTTCATCTTCCTGGGCTTCTGCTGCCCCCACATTTCAGACCTCTCTGCTCCAGCCTTGATATGCCTTCATTGCTGTTAAGAATTGTTTGTCGTGAATTCTTTGGCTTTACGTTTTGCTTCACATTTGCAGGTTTTTCTGAATTCTCCTTTTTCATCCCTTTCTTCTTCAGATGCTGAGGCGATGAGTTGTGGATCCAGTTGTGGACTTAGACTGGTGATCATTTCCCTGGCCCTCGTGGGCCTGGCCGTTGTGTGCTGGTCCAGTCTTCTTGCCTCTCTGACAGCTCAGACCAACCTGGCTGCCTGTCACCCTCCTCACAGGCCACGCTCATTGCTAAGGGCCTGGGTAACTCTGTCGCCTCTCCTGGGGATGACTGGCTCCTTCACGTCTCCATGTTGGATGATTTTATACAAACTAATGCCCTGCTATACTTTAGCTTGCTCATAGCACTTAATTGCCATCAGAAAATTATAGGTTGATGAACTGAAAGTCTCAATCTAATGCTATTTTATCCTTGATATATCATTGCTAATTTACACACAAATGTATGGAAAGGGAAAATAGGCATTGTTTTAGTATTTAGAATGAGTGTCGGCTGGGCCAATCCCAGCACTCGGGAGGCTGAGGCAGGAGGATCGCTGTGAGTTCAAGACTAGCCTGGGTTACACAGTGAGTTCCAGGTCAGGCTCAACTACATAGTGAGACCCTGTCTCAAAAAGCTCCCCTCACAAGAAACAAAAACAGAATGAGTGTCAAATATTCTCACAATAATATTTTTCATTCATATGTTTGTGTGTGTGTGTGTTTGTGTGTGTGTGTATATATATATATATTTTTTTTTAAACCTCAAATTCACTAGTATCCTACTGGAATTTTGAGGTATTGAAATGATAGGTTAATGCAATTAATATCCCTGTTTTTGTTAGGTTAAGCTCTTGGCTGTCAGAAGGGCAATGTTTTTCCTTGTATGAAGTTTTCACACTTTGCATACCCAATCTGTAATTTTATTTTATTTGAAATCATCCTAAAATGGATTATGTGTTTTTCCCCTTGGTTTAAATAAAAGGCAGAGAACATAAACTGAATAGTTTTAACATCTGAATGTTATTTAAAGCATTAAATAGTTTGAGGTAAGCCACAGATTTTGGAAAATTAAATATATGTATTTATATCACACACATTTTAGGTGCCCCTGTACAGGCTTTTGTCTCTTCGAATTATTTTTTTCCTCCAATTATTGTTGCAAAAAAGGAAATGCCGTATGCTTTTCTTTCCAGGGTTTCCTTTTCCAGCGGTACTCTCAACTTTAACCTTGGCACTACCAGTGTCATCTGTCAGTTGCCGCTACTGGTTATGCTCTTGAACTCGAGTCTCTCTGTGTCCTCTGATAACTTAATGTAGCACCTAATAACACCCTATTCTGAAATCAGGAGTAAAAACAAAACCCACCAACTCTACAGTTTCCTCCTCACACTGCTGCTGGATCTCTCTCTCCTTCCTCCATTGTCAGATTGTGTGGAGAGCAGTGTTTTATCTACAGCTCTTGTTTCCTCATGTCCAATTCCCCTCCCAGACTGGAGCATTTGGCTTCCTGCCTGTCTACCCCACATCAGAATGTTTTCTGAAAAGTCATCTTGACTTCACTGCCAAATTCTAAGATTTCATAGAGTGCTGCTTACCCTTTCTAGAGAATTTCCTCTTTCTGAAAATCTTCCTCACCCATGACTTCTGAGCTATTCCTCTGCCTTGACTGTATTCCAACTTTGCTACCTTCTCTGTGATGATTTGGCTTTTAATTTAATTTTTAATTGTTTGAGATCACATTTTCACTCTACATTTTCTTTGGAGAATTGTACCCATTTTTGTCATCATTTTCAGACTATGTTACTTTCCAAGATGTCTTTGGAAGGCCAAAGACAAAATGGTCTGTTGGTGCTGCCAGTCCAAGGAATCACAGCTTAACAGTAATCTAGGAGTGTTCTTGAACATAAGACCATTCTTTTCTTGGAGTAGACTCTTGCTCAATAGGCAGCAGTAAATCATGCAGAAATATTGTTACTCCACGTTAGATATCACAATGGCTAAGACATGTAACTGGGTGTTGCTAAGATTGATTCATTGATCAGAGTTCATTTTTTTTTTTTTTTTGCTTTGCTTTCCTTTTCATATAATCAAGTTTCTTCTTTTAGGTTTAACTGTTTATCTTGCTTTCCCACTCATATTCCTAGTTGAACTTTGGAATCCTGTTGTATAATGACTTCCTTATACAAGTCGTTCCATTATTGCTGCTTGGTTTGACCTGTATACATAAAAGCTTCTGTATTTTGTTATGATAGTGTTTCATGACATAACCTTATTCTTCACCATTATACATTTAAAAAGGTACTGTTTTCACTTTGCCTTGGAACCAAGAAAATGATCCATAAGAAATGAAAAGATTACTTAAAACATTGGGTGGTTTAGTAACAAGGGCAATTTATGGGGCTTTGGTAGACTCTGTTCCTGTTATCTTGTCCAGAACAATAGGAATACAGTATTGTCCTCTCACTGCTCGTGGGTCCTGACCAGTTCTAAGGAGTCAATACAAAGAGAAATCCTTGGAGGGTAAGGAACAGGATCACTATTGGGATCCCACCATAACCCAGATTTATTTACAAATGCTGGACAACTCTTCTTGTTAAGCTGTCATGGCTTTGACATCTTACATAGCTACTGTTGGGGACTTCTCAGTCTGTGAAGGTTCTTTCCCAAAAGGTGAGAGACCATCTTAAACAGGATCAGGTGAGGATCTTAAAGCTGTAGAAACTTTGACTTGAGAATAGGTGGGAGTGAGTACCAAGTTGGAGATACTTAAATAAAACTCCACAAATTGGAGAATATATATATATATTCCCCCTGATGTTTTTAGGGCTTCCTTCACTGCCTAGGCCCACTTTGTCCTTTCAGTTCCCTTTCTAAAGATACCTCTTGCTCCTTTGGCCAAGCACTCATACTGTTGACTTGGCCATATTTCTTCTGCAGGTCCTACTGACTGTCTCATAGCAGCTGTGAATAGTTTGACATTTCCAGAATAAGGAATAAGAGAAAAGAGGTGAGCACTAACCTGTCTGGGGAGTACCTCCTTTTTATATATATACACACATGTACTCGTGTTTGCATACACATGCATATATAGAGAGGGTCATCTAACTGTAGAATTCACCTGCCACTTTAACTTTCATTCTTCTTTTAACTTTCAGTGTTTTTTGGTTGGAGAGGCACAATCTTCTTCTATTTATTAGAAAACATTTTCATTCATTTTTGTATTCATCAATTCATCCACCAGTCATCTCCTGATTCACTTACCCATCCATCCATCCACCCATCATTTACTCATTAAACATGTACTGAGCCAGGCATGGCAGTGCATACTGTAGTCCTAGCTACTGGAGAAGTGGAGCAACATAGTGGGACCCTGGACAAATACACACACACACACACACACACACACACGCACAAACATATGCTGAGCAACTGTACTGGACATAGGAAACTCCAAATCTGAGAATAATTTCCCTTCATTTTATTATCGCACTTTATCTTACACACATGTAATCTTGCTTTTTGCATTAGTTCAAAGTTTGAGAAATGGGATTGAAAAGATGCTTATATATAAAACATTCTCAGGTATAGAAATAACAAGAAATGATCTGAAATAACTTCTGTCATTCAGTTTTACTGAAGGAAATGGAGTCTGTTTGAAAATTACCATCTGGTTAAGTGTTCTCAAAACCCTGTGCTTTGTAAGCAGTTGTAAGCAGCAATGCCACAGCGGGCCTTTTTCAACCTGAAAATCTGGTGGCTGCTATTGTCAGTGAGCATACAGGTAGCAGAAGACAAAACAGCTTGCAGTATGTGTATGCCTTCTCCCAGCCCTCAGTGCTAACCGCCAACCAACGCTTTTCCCCTTGACTGTATACACCCCCATCTATGGATTTCTTAGTGTTCCTTTAGCTTAAGAGAAACAGAATAGTCACATGTCACCTTTATCATAGTTTCAGTATTTTAAATGGAAATTTTCTCAAATATTTGCTATCATTGTGCTTTTGACATAGTGTACAAAATATAATAATATTTAACTTGCTGTTTGTTTGGAGGTGGCTTAATGTCACGAATATTATTTTTTACTGTGTTCTGAAAATTAGTCTTTCCTGTCACTTGTGTGGAGGACTCGTGTTCTCCACCGTGATGCTCTTGGGTTTCAGTATGTCTTTGAAAGTTGTGTTTTAAAGCTTTTTCTCTGCCTCCTCCCTTTCTTTCTACCTGCCTTCCTTCGTTATTCTGTTTCTACCTGAGGTCCCCCATTTCTCCATTGCCACCTCCCTTTTTCCTTCCAATCTTGTTAATTTGTTTTTCGGTATCAGGATTCGTACCCAGGACCTTGTGCTTGCCAGGCAGGCAGGGCGCCATTGAGCCACATCCCTGGCCCTGCTCTTCCAATCTTAAATGACCTTGAAAACTAGGTGACTTCTTAGGATTGTATGTAAAATTGGACGAAATAAACTCTGATTAAAGGTCTGAGGAGAATTCTGAGGAATAAAGTACAAAAACCCTGCTGTTTTAGGACTTCTGCTGTATTTTTCTCTACTTAGAGCATTTTTTAAAAGGTTGCCTTCTGTTTGTCAGAACAGGTGAAGTTGATTCATCTGTCCATAGACACTCATTAGATGAGTTAGATTATTTTTCAAAGCATGGTCTCTAACCACCTGCATCTGAGTCATTAGGAGGAGTTAGAATGCATCTACCATATATGTGTCACACCTTGGTTATCCTGTATCAGAGTTTCTGGATGGAAGGCGCATAAGTGTAAGTTTTCATTATGCACCCTGAGTTATTTGGATGTTGTGGAGCCTGAGCACTACTGGAATGGGTACTCACTCTCCAGTGTTGTTAATCTGAGATAAGCTTGTCTTATATTTGTATAGGTTGAATATCTCTATGTTGGCATGCTTAGGACCTGACGTGTCTCAGATTTTGGAATTTTTTTTTTAATTTTGGAAAATGTGCACATTTATAATGAGACATTTTGGGAGTGGGACCCAAGTCTAAACACAAAATTAATCTGTGTTTCATATATATCTTATACACGTAGCTTCAGTGTAATTTTACTCAGTATTTTTTAGGGCACTTTTTCAAGTGAGGCACAGAATTTTCCCCTTGTGGTGTCATATTGTTGTTCAGAAAGTTTTTGGTTTTTTTGGGGGGATTTATTATTTAAATTTTTATTAGTACATGTTTGCATTACATGATTGTATTCCTTGTGAAGAGTTGGTATATGTATACAGCAAATCAGAGTTTTAGAGTTTAGATTTCTTATTTTCAGATTAAAGATGTTTAGCCTGTAGTTGCAAATTTTGAGATGCTTAGTGAAATAGGAAAACCAAATGGCTGAAAGTGCAGCCTTTGGAGACAGACTGCCTGGTGTAAAAATCCAGGTTCTGTGAAATAAATCAGATACATGTTTAAACATTGCATTTTCTTTTATGTGAGAAACATAAAGGGTAAATAAGAACCACAGTGGATGCTATATATTGGAAAGTAGCAAGAAAATGTTCAAATAGAAAGGGGAAGAAGGGAGAGGAAATGGAAGGAAGGGAGGAGAAAAAAGAGAACAGAAGAAAAAATGGAAACAAAGTTTTTATAAGCAAAAAGGGGAAGGAGCCAAAAAAATACCTGATACCGAAAAACAAAACAAAACAAAACTAAAAACAAAACAAAAACTCAATTCTGCCTCTAGCTACTATATGATATTAGACAATGTAAGTAAACTCTCTTTGCCTTGGTTTCCCTATACATATATAATTGTGATGATGATAATATCTACCTTTTGGGGTTGTTACATGATTATAGATGAACATTTAAAACAGTAAGCACAGAATGAATATTAGCTATCATCGTTGACGTATATTTGTATGGTGTCTATATCATGTTTTTCGTGGCTTTCCAAAGCAGAAGTGTACATAAGCATATCTTTCCCATTCCTCATGCATTGGCATGAATGTCTGATATCATGAACGACATACCATGACCTAACTTGAAATAGCCTTACTGTGGGTCACAGTCATGTTCACAGCTGGTCCTGCCTCTTGAAAAGCAGTGTCTGTATTTGAAGGAATTTCATGGTTCTGAGCTTTAAGTTTTTACATTTATTTTACCCTCAAATTTCCAGACTAATTAAAGTATTCAAACCAGAGTAGTGGCTCTGTTTTAAGTTGAGACAGTGAGATAGGATTCTTGTGTGTGCATCAAATTAGGCAGTAATTTTAATGGAATCCCATACATAATTGCATTGGCTTCTATGGCAACTTGAATTCAAAATAGGATCTTAGAAGCCTCTTCAGGATAGAAAAAGCAAATTCATCCCCTCTATATTTAAGAAACATTTTATACAAAGTATAATGGAACTTACATTTTCTCATTTTACTATTAATTATTTCAAGTGTTGTATAGTACTACATTCCTGAATTCTTTCTATATCTCTGAATGAGGACCTCAAGTTACCCTAAGTGCTTATTTTGCTATAACAGATGTACTATACATATTCGCCTTTTCTGACTAATACTAATTAGTAAGAGCAACTGTTACTCAGTTCCTAGGTTAGTTGCAACTTAAAGAAAAAGTTTTTGAGTAAATTCCTAACTTTTAATAGGTGTACTTTAGCATGTACATTTTCAGAAACAATTTCAGAATTGGGTCTTAAATCACAAGGATGGTGTCCTTTGAAGGTATCGACTCACTGGTTGGGAATTGCAAGTTGTCTTGGTAAAGACAGGCAAGGTTTTACTGTGGCAACAGAACATCTCAAAGTGTCAGTGGCTTGTGACAGCCCAAGTGTATTTCTCATTTTTGCATCCTTACCATTGCAGACTTGCTACAGTTCTTCTCCTTGTCACCTTTACTCTGGGACCTAGGTTCGCAGAACAGCTTCCTTCTGGAGCATTGCTTATCCTAGGGCAGAGGGAAAAGAGCACAGTGAAGCAACTGCTGACTCTTACAGCTTTTAACTAGAAGTGAGTCACGTTTTTTGTTGTTGCTGTTGTTGTTTTTGTGTTTTTTGAGACAGGGTCTCACTATGTAGTTGAGACTGACCTGGAACTCACTATATAGCGCAGGCTGGTCTCCAACTCACAGCGATCCTCCTGCCTCAACCTCCTGAGTGCTGGGATTACAGGCGTGCACCACCACGCCCGACATGAGTCACATTTTTGCTCACAATTCATTGTCCATAGCAAATCTCATGTCTGGGCCTGAATTCACACTTTGGAGAAATAAAATCTCTCTGTAAGGCAGTATCTATTGCCCCCACTGTGGAAAAAAGTTTGCAACAGGGATGTCAGGGCTTGTAGATAATAGATTGTTTAGAGATACTGGTGATAGGGTGTAATGGTAAAATCACAGAATTTTAGAACTATCAAAAATGGTCCATGCAGGTTTGGGGATTTATTAGACTCCCTTTAGCCATCGAGTAGCAGAATGGACACTAAAACTTGATTTGGATTGGTGATACAGCATAGTGGCAGAGTGTTTGCCTAACATGCAGGGTCCTGGGTTTGACCCTGAGCTCCATCTAAAAACAAAACTAGCAAAAGCAAAACAAAACAGCAAAAACCAACCACCCAAACAAAAAAACTGTGAGCCCCGTTCACATTTCTTTGTTCAAATGGAGCACTCTTTTCTCTCTAGAATTGGGGAGCTTGGTATCATGGTTTTGAGAAATGAGCTCCCTGTATAAAATACAGTGTACTCAGTCTCCGTTTAAAGCACCGCGCCTTCCATTTGTTTTGTTCTTCTCATTAACATTGCTGTGGATAGTTAAATTAAGTGAAACATTTTAATATCTAATAGTGGAACATAGTAACTTCACAAATATTTTTTATGATTAGTTCTCTGAGGCATAGGACCTCAGAGAGATAAAAATGGCTAACAAGACACTTTCCTAACAGTATTTTTCCTATGTTGACTTGACATTATGATTCCTTAGATTGTGCCAAAGTCATCAGTAAGAAGAAAATTCTTAACAAAGGCCTTCACCTGGTCATGGACTGTTTTGAGCCATATGACGTTCAGTGATATGCATGCGCTACACCTGAGTAACACTTGTGAAGCTGGTTCACTGTGTCACTGTGTGCTGGTTACCGACTTGTCTGAGTTCAGTGGGACAGAACACTCACCCCAAGAGGCTTCATGGAGTATTATCACCTACAGGTGGGCAGCAGTGGACAAAGGAAGTCTAGGATTCATTGTGCAGCAATCCTCCAAGATTTGGGAAAACTTCCTGGGGGAAGATAGCCCTGTCTGTGTGTATCCCACTTGCACTGCAGCTGAGGGCCCCAGAAGGCAGTCTGCCTGACAACATGGCATGCAGGGCTAAAGCGCTGAAGGATCTCTTGTTTCTGGGGAGGAGGACTGGAACAGACAGAGCCCAGGCTATTCCAGTCCACCTCTTCCTTATCACAGTGTTGCATACCTAGCACATTCTGCAGTGATTCTTAAGAGCCACAAGTGCACAAGGAAAGGAAATTGCTAGTCCAAGGCCCCTCCTCCAGCATCAGGTAACTGCGGGGCATGTTGTGAATTGAGGGAACCCAGGTGGAGGTCCATGACTAAATTCTGTGTGACTTTATGTCTGGAACTTTTGCTTTGTTTGACATTACTAAGTAGAAAATTTAAACTGCCTGCCATTGTCCTGTATGCTACTTTAGGTAAATCAGTTTTAGTCTCTACTTCAAGGCCACTGTCTACATGAATGAGGTGAAGCTCACAACATTCCATTGTCTCCCAAGGTAGTGTTTATGTTTCCCCCGATCGGTTTGGAAAAACCTGTCTTGTTTAACCAGTTTACTGATCTGTAGAACACATTGGGAGACTATGTGGAAAAGGCATATTGATCTTACAGTGTGTTTTTTTTTTTTTTTTTTTTTTTTTTGATACCGGGGATTGAATTTGGGACCTTCTACTTGCAAGGCAAGCAGTGGAACCACTGAGCTAAATCTCCGGCCAAGGCATATTGATCTTAGAGACCCAGAAGACTTCTTTAATATAGAGTAAAGTTGGGAAATCTACAGAAGACGTGCTGTGAAGATGACATTCTTCAGAAGGAAAGAACCCCAGCCCATTTCATAATGAGAGAAAGGAGAGGGAGCCTCCTTTCCATAGTGACTGGGCCTTAGAAAAATAACAAGTCACGTCTCACGTTCTTGCTTGTTCTTGATGCCTGGGTAATGGTTGCATCATTTTGAAGAGGACTTCCTTGTCTGTTGTGGAGTGATGACCTAATCCTTGGTCTGGTCCTTGCTTTGGAACCTTTTGGTTATGTGAATCCCTAGGAATTCCATCGTGGAGAGTTCCACCGTCCTGAACACCCCCGTCCCAGGCACTCATCATTTGCAACCGAGTGTTCTGTTTAGCTGGCATCTCTGTATACCTACTGCTTGATGGCATTTAATATTCATAAAGATGACCCTGAAGTGCTCGCAAAGACGTCAGTGTGTTTGGTGAAAATTAGACCTAATTTATAGTGTGATATCTTGAAAATGTATAATCTTTAATGGCTTGTGTACATTCTTTTTAAGTGGGCTGCGTGGTAAAATGCTGTATTTGGATGTTAGTTTGGCTGAACTCATGCCTGGAGTCATCCCCAAAGCAGTGGCAGTAGAGTTGCCTCAAGGGGCTTCTTCAGTCCCTCCTGAGATAGGACCATCTGAGATTCCAAAGAAAGAAGCACTGATCACTAGGGTGATCAGTCCAAAGCATTTATTAGAGGATTTTATGTACCCACAGGGGTTTAGTGTCCATGTATGTATGTATGGCTACTGGGAATTGAACCTAAGGCCTTCACATTGAGCTGTATTGCCAAACCACTTTATTTTTTTATCCGTGAGACATGGTTTTACCCAGGTTGTCTTTCAGTTTGTGATCCTTCAGCCTCAGTTTCTCAGAGTGCTGGGTTACAGGTGTAAGCCACCATGCCTGACTGACTTAGTGTCTTAATGATGTACAGCAGGAAGAGAAATATTCTACCCAGGAATGTCTGTAATGAGGGAGTTGGGAGACTAAATTTATATAAGGGTTTGAGGAATTTGGCTTAGGGCTGGTTTCTACATGTATAGCAACATAGTTACTCTTGATGCCTTGAGCAAGAGCCTAAACAACTTTGCCAATGGCTGGAATAAAGGTAGCACTTCAGGGTCTCAGCTTGGGTTCAAACCTGCAGAGTAGCTGACCAGGTAACATAGTGGGTTCAAGGCACTTTGAGTCTTCCAGGGCAAAGGCAAAAAGTAGGTAGAGGGGGAACTCATCTGTCCTACATAGGATAACTGAGTCTTGGATTTAAGAAAGGATCTTAAAGTTAATCTAGAATTCTAGATCATGGTAGCCTTTCCCCTGTGGGGATGTAGACTTCACTATTTCATGAGACAGTTTTTTTTTTTTTTTTTTTTAATCATTCTTCTTCATATCCAACCTAAATACATCTTTTTCTGGACTTTTTTGGTCTTTTCTGCTTCCTGTTTCCTGGAACCTTTAAGTATGAGAGGGAGGAATCACATCTCCTTGTAATGCCTTTTCTCCGGGTAAAGTTTCCCCCCTTACTATTTCTTACAGAAACTAGTTTTAGTTTTCCCTCCCTCTGGTTGCCATTCCTGAGGTGCAATCCCATGGATCCCTGCCCTCACCTTTTATAGCACTGAGCCTGGAATAGACGTGGGACTTCATTGCTGAGCCAAGCTGGGCTGTTGTCAACTTTGTTTGGGCAGAATGGTCCTCATGGACTGAGGCACATGCTTTTCCATCAGAGGCTTCTGAGCTTGGGGTTGAGCTCTATCATGTGCTGTGTCTCTGGTGTGCCCATCTTGTCGAATGATGGTAATTCCTCCACGCAAGGGGTGTTTTGAATAATAAAGGGAAGGTGTGTTTGGAGTATCTAATATCAGTGTGTGCTGTAGAATGTGTTTGCAGCACGGATTTGTTTCCCAGTTATTCTGGGGATTATATTTTATTAGCCCCGGATAATATTTTATCTGTTCTTGGTACACGCATCACTCCAAACTTGAAATTATCTGTTTTCCCCACACCCTGTTGTTAAACCTGTCCCTTCTGTTATGTTGAAAATGTGTAGAAAGTATCTCGTGGAGGTGATAGCAGCACCTATTTCTCCTTTTGGTCTGTAGAGTAAGTGCAATGCGATAATACGTGTAATATAAGTGACACAATATCTAAAATGTAACAAAAAGAAATACTAGCTGTAATCTTTATTAATACTATTTGTTCAGTACAGATTCATTTTAATACAAGTAATTTCCCTAAAGTCATTATTTTGATATAGACAAAATGCTGCATAGTGAGGGTTATTAGTTGAGAAGTGAAGAGAGAAAGAAATCATGCCAGTTAGAAACAACTGAGCATTGGTAAAAGGTTAGCACAGTGCTTGAATGTAATAATCACTCAGTAAACCCTAGCCCCTTACTTAGCCACTTTCTTGTCACCTGCAACTTGAAGGAGGAGAACTTTATTTTGGTTCATGGTTTTAGTTTGTAATGATCTGGTTCCATTCCAGAACAGGATGGCATTACGGCATGGTGGAGGAAAAGGTGCTCAACTCATGGAAGCCAGGAAGCAGAGAGGGAAGGGAGGAGGCCGGGAAAGAATACACCTTTCTAGGTCATGCCCCTGTGACCCACCTCCGACCAGGCCCGCCTCCTAACCATACATTTAGACCCTAAAAACACTGCTGAGTATAGTGCCCCGGTAATCCAGTTGCCTTCCAAACACACAAGGCTTTGGGGGAACATTTAAGTCTAAACTATAAGAGCTCCTTTTGACATTTGATTTTAGTTGTAACTCCATATCAGTGCTTTCATTTAAAACTTAATACAGCAATTTCTGGGCATGATGATGCATGACTCATTGCAGCACTCTGTGAGGCTGAGGCACGGGGATCACAAGCTCAAGTCCAGCCTAGCCTAGTTAGTGACTTAACTAGACTTTGTCTCTAAATTAAAAAAAAAAATCTTTTTTTAAAGGGTCGAGGAAAGGATATAGCTCAATGTGAATACCATGGATTCTATCTCCAGTGATGCATAAAAATTGATATAGTGTACATATTAATCTCAAGAAGGTTTATTTCAACCCAAGAAAGGCAGATAAGATAGGCCTGTGTATTTCTTGTAGTGTGTTCTGTCCTTAGCCCTGGTTGCTTGATGGCTTTGAGCAGATGGCCCTCATCTCTGGGGGAAAGATGAGGAGCCAGTTAGGTGGCAGAGGCTAGCCTCAGGCTGGCAGAGGAAGGCTGCAGTGACTTTCTACTTGAAGACAGCCTGCTACTGGCCATCTTTACCTGTGTCATTTCGGTTACATAGGGTCCTATGAGGCCCAGCATGTCCCATAGCTGGGAATTAATGGCTCAAATGTTACTTGCACATCTGTATCGGAGTGTCATTTTGATACCCTATTCTCTGCTTTCTCTCGAATGTTTCAAAGAGTAGCTTTAGATGTACAGAAAAACTGTGAGGGCAGTATAGAGAATTCCTCTACGTTCTACACCCAAGTTTCCCCCATAATTATTATCTTACCTTTGTGTGATACTTTTGTCACAATTTATGAGCCAGTGCTGATACATTATTAAGATGGAAAGTATCTGCCTTATTCAGATGTCCTTAGTTTCCCCTAATGACCTTTTTCTGTTTCAGGATCCCATCCAGGCTCCCATATTACACTTAGTTGTTATGTTTCCTAGGCTCCTTTTGGCTGTGACAGTTTTCTCTGCCCCATTTTTCAGCCTGCTTTGAGCTACTTTTCATGAGGCTTTTTTTCTTTTATATTTTTAGTAAATGCCTGATGTTGGATGTTCACAGCGCTGTTGAATTTCCCCATTAATCTTTCCATCAGCAAACAGGTATAGAGTACCTACTAGGTGGGGTAACTGAACCTAATGGCAGAGCATAGTAAATTACCCTTCCCTGTGTCAGTGCCACTCAGCCCTTTTTACAGTGTCCCTGGGAGACCCTCTTAACACAGGCTCTTGCTCAGTCTCCCACAACCCCATGGAATTGCCAAGGTCTTGCATTTTTAATGGGCTCCCAGTGCCTTACGCTGCAGGGCCCACACTGTGAGAATCAGGACCTGAAGACTTACTTGTGCAGAGCTACCTGGGAGGTGATGGTGAGAGTTGGGGCCTAGTGTGGAAAGGGAGGGAAGAGTTAGATAGATTTTATGTGGCTCTCTCTGCCATCAAGAAGTGTTTGGTTCTGTTAGAAAAACAGAAGACTGAGCCAAACAGAGGAACGGTAAAATGCAAAATGGAGATTAAGACAGTAGATGGCAGGTATTTCGTATGTATTAGATTGGCTTTTACCAAGAAAACCCCAGAAAATAATGAGTATGGACAAGATGTGGAGAAATTAGAACTTTTATATTTTGCAGGTTAAAATATAAAATTATATATCCAGTGTAGGAAGTGGTATAGGTGTAGTGCCTAAAAAAGTTGAGTAGAGTTTTTTTCTCAAAAGTTGAATATAACTTCCTCAAAAAATTGGACATAGGCTGCATGCTTGTAGCCCTATCTACTTAGGAGGCTGAGGCAGGAGGATTGCTTGAGCTAAGGTGTTCAAGAGCAGCCTGGGCAACACAGTGAGACTTTGTCTAAAAAAATATTTATGTAGAATTACTATAAGCTCCTGCAATTTCACTTCTGGATATATACCCAAAATAATCAAAAGCAGAACTTTGAACAGATGCTTGTATAACCATGGGCATGGCAGAATTATTTGCAGTGGCCAAATGGGGAAAAAGATAACCCAAATGTTCATCAACAGATGAACAGATAAAGAAAATATCATACAGACACACAATGGGATATTATATGGCTTTATAAGTTTTTTTTAAGTGCTACAGAAGGGGTGAAACTCGAAAACATTACGCTAAGAGAAATAAGCCAGTTACAAAAGAATAAATACTGTAGAATCTCACTTATATGGCCTACCTAGTGTAGTTAAATTCAGAGACAGAAAGTCGCATTCAGAGACACAAAGTAAATGGTGATTGCCAGAGCCTTGGGGGAGGATGAAATAGAGAGTGTTCATTGTTTGGGAAGGTGAAAAAATTCTGAAGATGGATTGTGATTATGCTTGCACAAAAATGTGAATGTAATAACTATCATTGAACTGTGTACTTAAAGATGGTTAAAATGTTAACTTTTTTTTAATATATATTTTACCGTAATTCAAAAATGTTTAATACTTTCCTGCCTTGAACCACTGGTAGTACATGCGTGACTGTCACATCAGGTGGCTTGTAGCACTGGTGGTACAAATGTTTTTAATAACTTTTCTTGGTCTTTTTTACTTATGAAATTAATACAAGACTATAAATGCATGGACTCAAGTTATTTGTTTCAATTTGAATAACTACTGTCCAAATGTAAATATTAATACTATTCATACCAATTAAAATTATTATAATAATCAGAAAATTTATTTCATTAAATTAAAAGAAATTAGGGGCTGGGGATTTAGCTCAGTGTTGCCACCACATACCTCACAAGTGCAAGGCCCTGAGTTCAATTCCCAGTGCCAAAAGAAAAAAGTTAAAAGAAATTTATCTTCATGAATAGTTTATCATCAGTTAATTCTCTAAATTTGAATATGGAAATCTTACAAGTACCTTATTGCTGGTGTATATACTATGTATTTGCAACTCCTATAGCACAAATTGTGTTACAATTTTACATACCATCTCAGTGTTTTCCTTAAGGAATGGTCTGCTAAATCAATACCTTTCTTTACATTATTGTAATAAAAGACCCTCTGAGAAGGAGTACAAGCCACTCATTGGCCTCAGTTATGTATGGACCACCAGTATTTCAAGTAGGCAGTAAGGACTGAATTCACATCAGAGCTGCCTGGCATCTAGACACATGAATTATGGCCCTGTTGTGCATATGTTAAAAAGGCAACTGTACAGAAAATTCAATAGGTAGTAGAAATGTTAGGTGAGAAGGGTAAAACGTTAACAGTAAGGCCTCTTTTGTGGGCTCAGTGTAATGTGCCAAGCACATAGTGCTTATGAACCCATTTAGATTTCAGTAACACTATGAAACATACACTTACAGCCTTGCTTTATACATGATAAAACTAGAAAAGTTGGAAAAGTCAGAGAGAAGTTTCCAAGGAATCTGTGGAATTTAGGTGGGGCTTGGAGGAGAGGCCAGATTAGGTGAAAAGGATTAGGATTAGGTTAAAGGAAACATTCTAGATAGGTAGTAGGAAAGGGTTGGAGGCTGGAGGGTGATTCAGCTGTTTATCTGCCATGATGGTGGTTGTTGTGAAGGGTTCATATGAATAAAACATGCCTAAAAGGGCAGTCCGTGAAAGTCCTCCACTTCCACAGAAAGAGAGAAGCACCTTATCTTTTACCATCAAAACAGTGAGTATCAAGCTCTAATGCTTTCAGACAGTGGATATAGAAGTAGCAAAAAGGAGCAGTGTGGACTGTAGTAAACTGAATAGGGCACGTCTGCTTAAGACGTTCAGATTGCAGATATAATTCCCGAGCTGTGTAGGACTTAATGGACATAGGGCGAACCTATGTGGCACATGTGCCACAGTGGGCTGTCTGTATCATTGAAAGCTCTAAAAGGTTCACCATCACTGGGCTAGGATAATAGAGAATTTCTGAAGGTGAGGTCGCTGGATCCCTGAAGGTATGCAGAGTGATGTTAAAGGCCTACAAGCCCATGAAATTTGAGAGACATTTCTTTCTCACTGTGTCAGTAGCACTAGAAGACTGTGGATAGAAATTACTGCAGTTTCACTGAGTACTTAAAAATATTATTTTTGCATTCTGACAAAAACAGGTGGAGTAGAACATTAATGATGATTGTATACCAGGCACCATTCAGAGTACTATGCATATATTATCTCTTAAAGTCCTCCTAACACTATCTATGTATGGTTAGCAGATAAGGAAGTGGAGGCACCAAAGGAGAAGTATCTTGCCAGGGTGATTGCAGCAGAAACTCAGAGTACAGTAGTCTTTGCACTTGCATTTGTAATTAACTGCATTTCCTGTATATGTCTTTATCATGGCAGTATAGTTGAAGAGTAACTTAATAGGGACCACTAGGTGTCACTACCTGGTCCTCTTTAAAAAAATCTTACAAACCAGGAGTACAACAACTTCACCATGAAGAAAACGACAGCCACGTAATCACTAGTATTTATTGTCTTTCTGTTGGAAAATGCTGGTGTGACTCCATTGTCTCCAGTTTCCTCTCCACCTCTTGGTCCAGCTAAGCTGGCTAGGAATTGTTGGACCCCTACTCTGCTGGAGGATTTCGTAATTGAGAGAAAACCAGAAGGGAAGTCTTGTCATCTTGTAAGTCAGCTCCCTCCGGCATCAATTGTAAGCTCCACAGAAGGCAGGAGGGCAGGATGGCCAACTGGAGTTCTGCTGCTGCTGCTTCTCTTGCATATTGGACTGGTGCTTTCAGTCAAGTTCCTTGACATGGTACTTGCACAGAGTAGAAGGACTACATATATATGCTCAGTTAAATTGCATAAAAGGCCAGCAATGATGTTTGTGCCCAGAGTGCTAGAGAAAGAGAGAAGGACCTAAAAAGGGAGCAGAAGGGCCCTGTACATCTCAGGGGTGATATGGATGGTAGAGGAAAAATTCACTAGAGGCTCATTCAGTGGGAAATAAAGGAGACAGAAGAAGCCTCAGCACCTCCTGACAGTGGGACTCACTGGTTCAGGATATAGCTATACAGAACATACATATTTAAGTTCAAGTGCCCATGAACATTTGTTAAAATCCAGCAAGTTACTCATGTAAGGTTCTTTTTAAAATATTTAAATCTTCCTTCTATCCCAGCATCCTCCAACTAAACTAATTTTTTAAAGATCTTCTATTGTAAACTTCTCTACAGTTCTCTCTCTTTCTTTATATATATGTGTGTGTGTGTGTATATATACATATATAATAACACACACAATACAGTGATGGATTAGTTTTTTTTTTAATCCCAGTTCACTCTACTACTTTTTAAGATCTTCTTCTATTGTAAACTTCTTTACAGTTCTCTCTCTCTCTCTCTCAAATCAATACAGTGATGGATTACTTCTTTTTTTTTTTTGTCCTAGTTCACTTGAGGCAGGAAAATGAAATGAGGGTTCTTGAAAACATGATGGAATTGTAAGATATTCAAAACTAGAGCAGAGAAGGGTCGGGGGGGTGGAGAAAATTTAGAGCTTTTACCAAAATGCATCTCCATCTTTCTTTTGGAGAGGAGGTCAAAGTATAATAAGTGTATCAGGAGCTGTTTTGAAAAATGGGGCTGTGAAAGTTACGAGAACAGCTGCAGAGATCCTTTTTCAAAATCTAGACAAGAAAATGAGTGGCACAGATGAATGCCCTTAAATTATAGGAAGAAAATATTAGTCTCCGGCAGAACATTATATTTTCACATGGGCCCTTTAGATTGCAGTTCATTTGCACAGAAGAAGAAATCATGCTTTGCCTTGTTTTCACTGATAGGATGTATTTTGAAAATTTGGAACAATGTGATTGGTGCTCTAAGAAGCTTTCCACATTTATTAATTCAAAGGGAGAATGTTTTCTAAACACAAGCTTCACATGCAAAGTTATTTCAAGTAGGAAAACTGCTAACATTAATCCTAACCCCTCTTTACTGTATGTAACCATAATTGCTTCCCTTTCAGTCCTGAGTCTTCGCCAATACCACATAAAATGCCCTTGAGATCGTTTTTCATGCCCCCGTGTTTATTTGGTAAGAATAATAACGGCCATGCCAGACATTTGAGTCACACATTGAATTCTTACAGTAACCTTATGAGGGTTGAGGTTCACATCATTAATTATATTTGCTACATAACAGAAAGATGAGCAGAGGAAGTCTGGGCTCTGAGAGGTTAATTAACTTGCCCAAGGCCACAATTAGCTAGCTAGTTGAATAAGTTGTATATTTGATCTCCAATTAATTATTAAAATTAATACATTCTATTAATAAACATTAATAAGTATCTTAAAAATCTACTGCATATATTTAGGCCACAGTAACTGTATAACTTCAGCAGTATTTGTGTATATAGGTGCAGACAAAAATTAAGCAAATACATCTTTGATTTATATTAGGTACACATTATTTGGCTCCTAAATAAATTATCTTCCTAAAAACTCACATTCCTAATTCATTAAATCAAGAGATGGCAGAATATATGTGTGTATGAAGCAAGGAGAAAGGGGAGGAGAATGGAACTAAAAATCCTCATCACTTTTGTCTTATTTTTATTGTTTTTGTTTTTTAGTTATTTTTTGCAGTATATAATAATTACATCCATTTTTGGAAATTAGCAGGCATACATAAGAATTGGAAAATTATTTATATGATGAAAGTGATAGCTAATCTGTTTGAAGTAATAGGAGACTTATCAATTGCCAAGCATTTACTATACATTAAATGCTTACAAGTATTTGAAAAAATATGCCCTGGGATTTAGCTCAACTGTTCGGTGTCCTGCCTTGCAAGCGCAAGGACCTGAGTTCGATCCCCTGTACCAAAAAAAAAAAAAAAAAAAAAAAAGCTACAGCCTTGCAAACCAGCCACTTTTGAGGCTGGGAATCAGTTAAAAAAAAACAAAAACCCAAAAACACTCCTAAGACCCCCCCAAAACAAAAACCCAACAAAAATAGAATAGGAGTTAATTAAAATGAAAATATGAGTGAGGGAAGTTAATTTTTTAAATTGTCATTTTAGTTATATA
>NW_022900941.1:32998321-33087935 GCF_012274545.1 Fukomys damarensis | reverse complement strand
GATAAACGAATACCAGATTATTCTAGGCTTGCAATATTGTGGTAAAAAATAAAAGTCTGACAAATACCATGTAAAAAAGAAATAACGAAGTGGAGGTGCAGCGCTGCTGTTCCTGTGTGTAATCTGTGGAAAGAAGTAGACAAGGGCAGTGTGAGTGGCTTCTCTTGCAGTGGTGCCAAGTGAAGGCTCAGGTGCCGTGGACCACTTCGTGCAGAGCTGCTCATTGTTAGCATCTTTAGGTTTTCACCTGGAAGAATGACAGAAACTCCTTCCGCTCCTGTCCCTCCTGTCTTCTCCACTTCTTCTACCCCCGGCCTTTCTTCTTCTCCGCCCTCTCCTCCACTCCCCTCCCTTCCTTTCCCCTTTCCTTCCCCTCCTCCTTCTCTCCCCTCCCGACTTCCTCTTTTTCCTCTCCCTCCCTCCCTTCTTCCCTCCTTCCTTTCAACACTACCATGACTGTTATGGTTTGTGTCTGGATGTCCTCCCAAAGCTTCGTGAAGTCTTGGGTGGGGCTTTTTCTAAAGTGGCTGAATCTGGAGTGTGTGATGCTCAGATTGGTTCATGTTGCAATGTCAGGATCAAGGGCACTAGGATTAGGGGTGTGAGTGCTACCCACCCTAAGTAGCCTGGATAAGATATGAGGGATAGAAAGAGCTGTGGTTGGCCCTTGCTTGCTTTTACTGCTTTAACTGTTACCCTTCTGCCAGCCACCCTGCGTTGGAGCCAGCTAATTATGGGCTGAAACTTCTACGAAATGTAAACCAAATAAACCTTTTCCCCTTTAACTTTGGGTTGGGGAATTTTGTCTCAGCAAGGAGAGAAAAGTAACTAAAACACTCGACTAAGGACGGTTTTGTTCATGTTTCATCTCCCCAACTTCATTGTAAGCCAAATTTTAGGCAGAATTTTAGGACCTGGCTCTTAGGCTCCATTCTTATGACCATCCCCTCTGCTTCCCCTCGGTGCTGGGCCCTGAACCAGGCCATATTCATTGAGAGTCATAGAGTGTGGTGATTAAGACACTGTGCTCTAGTTCGGACCTCATGGAATTGAATCCTGACTGCTATTTACTTACTGACTCTGGCCTTTGGTAGTGCAGCCTGTTAACGTGTAAAGTGGAAATCACAGGTTGTGGAGAAGGGTCATTGAGTGAGGTACAATGGGATAAAGTGCTTAGGTTGGGTTCTGCTAGGTAATAAGTGCATGGAAGCCTTAATTATTTCCATTCTTCAGTAACATCTGCCAATGAGAGGCCAGAGGCCTGTGGTGGAAGAATCTGTATGCATTGGCTCAAGGGTTGTGCACCCTTCCTCACAGCCTCCACGTGGGCAGTTTTGAGCCCCTTGATCATGGTTGGGTGTGCTTGCTGAGAGAAGGAAGTAGCCACAGATTTTGGAGAGAGATTCTGAAGGAGAGTAGATGGGATTTGGTGGTCGAGGGCATGTAGAGAAGTAAATGGTGAGTTCAGGATGCCTTACAGGTTTTCAGGTTGAATGACAGTGATGCTATTAATTGAGAAAGGCATCCAAGGGTGTGCTAATGAATTCAGGTACGGACACGTTGAATTTGCAGTGTGAAAGATACATTAATGACAACTGTGGATAACATGAGTGACAGTAATAAACAGCTTATGTAGAGTATCATGGTCTCATGTCTGTCCTGAGCCTTTCAGAGATCTAGTTCACCTATATTCTCAACAGCTTTAAGGAAAGAGGTACTGTTCTTATTTCCATTGTACAGATAAGAAAACTACACTACAATGTATGGCAGCATAGCTAGTTGGGAAGAGTGCAAAGATCAGGATCCAGATATCTGATCCTGGAGTTCACATCTTTAGCATTGTTCACCTACACCACAGACCTCTAGTGTCATGGGACAGCTGGTCTGGACATATAGGTGTGATGTAAGACATGAGGGATGATACTAGTCGGACAGTCTCTGCAAAGTGAGGTGGGCATTGTTTGAAAGAAACTTCTTTAGTGCATAAGAGAACATCATTGTTAAAGATTCAGGGTTTGACACAAGGTATGACTGGGAAGAAAGCTCTAATAAGAGGATAACATTTTTGTTAAAATCTTGAGTAACGACCACAGCATTGACAATACATGGATTTAATACAAAACGTGTGTTGCGGGTTTCAGTTAACAAAGTTTCTTCATGTTGCTTTCAAATGCTTTAAATTAACACTCAAGGTAAGAAAGTAGGAAGTGTTATTATTAAGGGTCCATGGGAAGAATGAATATGGGAATAGAATTCTAGCCAAACATTCTTTGCTTGGGGTTTAATTTAATAAAGCATAGACTGAAAGAGGGTGTAAATTGCCAAGCATTAGTTGGGTTCTGGAGTTGGGTGAGTAATTTTCAGTTAACTTTTAGGGTGGCCTAACTGGGTAACTAAACAAAATGAGTGGCTGCTAATGATTTATTTTATCTTCCCAAATCTGCCTTAATTATACCAATAATAAGTTTAACACCATGGCCATGGCTCTGGCTGTGCAGCAGCATCACCTAAAGAACTTTAAGATATTGCATCCTTAGGCACCGTGCCAGCAAATTTTGGTTTAGTAAATTAGTATATGGTAGAGGAGGATATGAGGCTCTTTGTGCTACTTTATTTTTTTACTAATACATCTTAAAATAGGTGCACTTGTATCAACTTGATGGGGTAACATATTTATTTCTTTTTCATTCCACAATCAGTGAAATTATTTCCCTTAAAGATAATCCTGAAAAAAGTACAACACAACCAGCAAACAGCAAAATATATAATCAACTGTCAGGAAATTTTTAGGCTTTTCTGGGAGACATCAGAAGATGGGATTAAATTAAAAGAAAAAGGGGACCATAGATTTCGTTCAGTGGCACCGCGCCTGCCTCGCAAGCCCAAGGTTCTGAGTTTGATCCCTGGTTCTGGAAAAAACAACAACAATAACAACAAAAACCAAAACACATTGTGCTGGGGATTTAGCTCAGTGGTTCTGCCAACTGCCTTGCAAGAGCAAGGTCCCAAGTTCAATCCCTGATATGAGAGAGAGAGAGAGAGAGAGAGAGAGAGAGAGAGAGACTGGAAGACCCAAAAGGAGCTGGCATGAACTACCTAAGGTGAGCATCATTCTTGGAGTGGGTACTAGAAGCAAGCACCATCTAGTGGAGATCAAGAGAAAGCCTAGGAGTGGTTATCAGGGCAATTAATTAATTAAAAGACACTCCTGCTTCTTTAGGCCAAGCACCTGCTGGCAACATTCGTCTCCAGGGTAAAGCTGCAAGAACAATTCTCGAATAAAAATTGAGCTCTGCTTTGGGATGAGAGTCTGTAGCATTGGCACTGAGAGAGAGGGAAGCAGAAAGACCTTTGCACTCCACAGGGCGTGAGGCTCATGGAACTCCGAATAAAGCTTTTTCTATGTTGGTGGAGGGATTGGTCACCCACTTCCCCATTCCCCCAGTGGGAAGCCTACCTATCTGCCTGTATGCTTACTTACGTGATGATTCCACAAACTTGACTCGAAATCAGGGGAGAGTTCAGCTATAAAAATAGACCTTCTGGGCATGTGCTAATCACAACAGTATCCTGATGGTCCACATTTGGTGTTGGCCACCCGTTCTTCACCAAAATCCATTGTTAATTCTCCTGGATGGACTTTGTGCCTCTTTGCCTGTTTGCAGTGAGGAGATGAAATAGAACGAGGATGACAAGTGCTGTTGATTTCTGCACAGTTCCTGTCACTTGTATGATCTGAGGCTTAGAAAAGTTCTGATTCTTTAATGGCACTTTTATCCCCATTTTGTAAATAAGACAGTTAAAGCTCCAGAAGTTGATGGTTAAGGGGAGTTGTTCAAGTTTATATAGATCACTCATGGCAGAGTTAGATATAAAACTAGGTTTTGAGACATCAGACTATATTCTTGCTCCACTCTATCACGTAGTTTCCAATTTACCTAATTTCAATTTTTGGATAAATACTCATTTTTAGAAGCTAGAGCAGACAAGGGGATCTTTGGGTAAAATGTATTATATGTAGCAATATAATTATGAAGCTGAAAAATACTGAAAAGTATTCTCAAATGATAGCTCTTAAGTAGCTGAAATCGCACTAGAAAAAAAGAATGGGGGTTGGGTCATTAGGACCCAGGTTGGACCCAGGGCATCATGCATGTGTGCTGAGCACACACTCTGCCATTAAGCCACACCCCTACCCTGAAAGACAGTCAATAAAAGACAGGCAGTAAAAAAAGGTTAATTTAGGGTTTGGATTGTAGGTGGATAGAATGTGTGTTAGTTTCTTAGGGGTGCTACAACAAATTATGACAAACATGGTGGTGTAAAACAATAGACATTTACAGTATTTTCCCATAGCTCCAGAGGCCAGGAATCTGAAATCAAGGTGTGAACAGATTTGACTTCTTCTGGTGGCTGCAGGGGAGAGTCTGTCCCTTGCTCTTCTGGCTTCTGGTGGCTACTGGCATTCTTTTGACTTCTTGACTTGTGGCTCCATCACTCCAGCCTCCATCTTCACATTGCCTCTCCTCTGTACCTCTGTGCAAAGATCCTTTTTCTAACATAGGACACATTTAGAGGTTCCAGAGATTTGAATGTGGGCATATCTTTGAGGGGAGATTCAGCTGACTATAGGGTATTTTATTTTTTCATAGTGAAATAAAAGCCCTTTGGCCTGTAAACCCTGGGATATCTATTTACTCAACCATTGGAATGCCTGTTCTCTCTCTGTGTTATTTTTTTCTTAAATACCAATAGGTAAAGCTGCTAGTTTGAAAACCAGAGTTTTCTTATACATTCCCTGAACTGTTTGTAATGAAGTTTTCTGTGACACCATCTCTCCCTGTTCTTCTTTGGCTTCCTGGGCATGATATTTAGATTTTCCACCTTAGAAACTGCTGTTGAAAAGAAAGAAAACAAACAAAAGAAAATAAAAATTTGCTGTGGTTTTTGTATTCTTCAGTCATGAAGAGGGATGAGAGGTTTACTCAGCTCCAAGGTTGGAAAGAAAGGTAAAATCCTCAGGGAGGAAGCAGAGACAGGGCTATTTATTTTTTAGTAACTCACATTTTTCAGTTTGTAGGTGGAAAAATGGAAAGCCAGAAGGATTATGTGAGGTCACTTGGCAAGTTGTGGGCCTGACCCAGCATTGTCTTCTCTCAGGGCTTCTGAGTTCTCTGTGCTGAGCTTCTGAGTCCCAGCGCATCTCAAGCGGGTTTTACTCCATTAATTTTTGACTGTGTGGGAAATCTGTGAGGGTCTGACACACACAGCCAAACAAACACACGGGGAAGTTAAGCTTTAACTTTGTCGTGTCCAGTCCTCCTTCAGTAAACGAATAAAAGAAATGGGTGTTGTGATTGCATTATTCACGCTGTCTCTCAGCTGGCTGCTGGTGTGGTGTGCTGAGCAAATGGATTTTCAAATTCCATACTAGCATCAGTCACTGGCAGTGTTTTTCTTGAACCCAAGCAGATTTTCTGGAGGATTAGTATGGCTAGAATTAGTGTATGTAAAGTTATATTAGAAAAGCTTTAAGAACGGAAGATGATTTTTGTTTCTTCTTCTTTTTTTTTTTTGGTATCGGGGATTGAACTCGGGTCCTTGCGCTTGCAAGGCAGGTGGTGGAACCACTGAGCTAAATCCCCGCAACCTTTGTTTCTTAATAAAGATTTGTTCCAACCTTTTAACTAAAAGCATATTTGCCCTTTGTAGACTTTGAACTTCTTTGTGAAGTCAGCTTTCCAAAAATGTGTTAGAACCATTTAAATTTCCATAAAAATTTGTTAGAACTATTTGGGAAGCTAGAGTAAATATTTAAGCAAAGTAATCCAAGGAAATTTTTCTTCATCTCAGGAGTCATCGATAGTTTTATCAGGTTCTGGCAGACAGCGTCACAACGTAAGGTCCAAGTGCCCAGCAGTGTCATCCTGGCTCCACAGACTTCTAAATGACAAACAGATTTTAAGGCAGCACACCTGTGAGTGGCATTGTACCTTGCATCATTTTGTGTAGAGTTAATGCCTTTTTCTTGAGTAATGCTTATTGAATCTAGTGTATTAGATTTCTTTTTGTGCTAAGCACATGACTGAACCACAAGTCTTAGACTTAAAAATTTTCCATGTGATGTTTTCTCACTTGAGTGCGTAATAATTTTGGTCTTGAGGTTTACTGTCACTGCCTGGAGAGTTTTCAGAATACCTTTTTACTTTTATCCCATTGAAGAACCAAGAATATTCCTAGTGTGTCTTAAGGGGAGAGGCTCATTGACAGTTTCTTTGGCATTTATGCTTGCCAACCTTTTGGCACTTAGGCTTGCCAACTTCGTAGGCCAGTAATAATTTGGACTATTTCTTATTGAGTATACATTCTGGAAAACATTAAAGTTAAAGTTTCTTCAGATGCATCTAATTCTTTGTTTGATCAGCATGTGGGCCTCAAGTCTAAGTTTGTTTTCAGTTTTCACTTGGGCAGCAATTTGCAAGGCTGGTAGTCTGGGCTACAGCGAATCTGGCCTTACTGTAGTGTCTACTAGTCATAGACAAGGCAGGCTGTGCCATTTGTCTGAGGAGCCCTAGGTGAGAAGCATCCAAGAGAAGAGGGGTCCTTTTCCAGATTACAAGGAATAAAATTTAAACTGCAGCACCACGGTGTTGGGCAAGTTAGACTGATTTTCTCTCCAAATGCATTTCTTTGGGTTTATTTATTTCAACTACAAAAAGTGGTCTTTAGCCTCTACCTATGTAAACAGAGAAGTAGCCTCTGGAATTTACATATTTTTCTGTTTCCTTACCTAGCCCCTTGTGCAATTTGTTTGCTTCCTCTGGCCTACAGACTCTCACTGCTGTGTTGCTTTGTTCTTACTTTGCCACATTTGCCCTCTGCACCTTCTAGATGGACTCCGCTTTCATTGTGTCCTGTGAATATCATCTCTCCTAGGCTTTAAGCTCTTATTTCCTATCCCTGAAAGTAGGTCTGGGCTTCCTGAGTCAAACATAAGTGGGATCTCTAACTTACTTTGCCTTTAAGAGTGCTCCTAGCTACAGTGAGCAAAACTGTGTTTCCAAAAAAGAGGAAAGCTTGTGGATAAAGCCTTGATAGTAAAAAGATGTTAAAACATGACTTACTACCTCTGACCCCGACCTTGTTGAAGATGTTTTCTTGTCCTTTCTTCCCACACTTGCCAAAAAGTTACCAGAGAGTTGAGAACCTCATGAGTTACACTAGATTTTAGCTCTCTCAGTGGGTGTGAGGAAAACAATAATTACCAAATGCAGAAGCTGATGAAAGTGTCATTTTGACACTACTGAGAGCTGAAGTGTTCTGCTTGCATCACTTGGAAAAACATTTGCAGTTTAGGAAGTGGGATACTTTCAAAGCCTCTTTAGTGACATGTCTTGCCTTTGACTTTGGAGGCATAAAAGTCAGTCAAAGGATGTGAAATGCTCAGATTACTTTGGCTAAATGTTCACAGCATCAGTTTTTTTCTGGAGGTGACAGAACGGGTTCTTCTTGGAGTAAAGCAGGAAACAGGACTAACCATTGCATTTTTGATTGACATGGTGGCTATATTGTGGTTTTCCCGGAAATTTAAAATTTTTTCCTAGGGTGTTGCTTTGCATTTATATATCTCAGAAATTGTCATAATGATATGTGAAATAGTCATATGGCTTATAGAAGAAACTAGAACTTTGTGTTGGTAAGTAAAAGCCCTCCAGAGTAGATATACACTTAGTAATTCTTGACAATGGCTATTGTGTTTATTTTTCTCTTCATAGTTATGTACTAACAGCCTCCCAAAGCTGTAGTTGTCCTTACGTTTCATTCTTTATTCTTGTAAAATAAACTAATAATGCAGGGAGCAACTGTTACACTATTTATTAATTAAAATCTCCAGGAATTGGGTTACACTGAGGAGAAAAGTGCTTTTTAAAAATAGTTATTGTAGCTTGCCATACTGCGTAGAGAGACCTATACCCACACCCGGCTGTTCCATCTCCTTGGCTGACCTTGAATTTCACCTGCAGTGGTGGGCAGAGCCCATGCATACAGCCTGCATTGCTTCTGTCTTTTGCCTTATGCTTCTCCTTTGAAGTGTCAGAGTTTACTTAATCCAATCTTGTCATGAAATACAGAGCAGCTAACTTCTGCTCCATCCATGGGGCAGGAGTGTTGATGATTAGCCGGTGATCCTTCATAAGGCCAATTTTACTCTTGCTCAGGAGTCCTCTCAGTAATGCGTTCTTTATTCAGTCTTCCTTTTTCCCTGATTTACTTCCTTGTCTCCTTGACTTTTGCTTCTTGAGATCATCTCCTAAAGTCCTTATATAAGTCACTTTCCCATTTCTGAGACAAAATACCTGGCACCCGCAACTTAAAGGAGGGCAGGTTTACTTTGGCTGACAGTTTTAGAAATAGTCAGTCCATGGTTGGCTGGCTACGAGGCAGAAACAGCATGATGGAAGGTCCTGATGGAGGAAAAGTTGCTCACCTTGTGGCAGCCAGGAAGAAGAAAGAGAAAGGGGAAGCGGCACAGTTTGTAATAGCTAAAACTTGGAAACAGCCCATTTGCCCATCAGTTGGAGACTGGATAAAGAAGATGTGGTTTTTCTACAAAATGGAATACTACTCAGCCATAAAGAATGGGAAATTAGAGTCATTCATAGGAAAATGGATACATTTTGAGCATATACTCCTAGGTGAAATAAATAAGTCACACATGTGTAAATACTGAATAGTTTCTCTGGTGTGAAAAACTATAATAGTACATAAGGTCCTAATGATATAATTGACCATGTGAAATAGGAAGAAAAGGGCTAAAGGTGTAGGGAAAGTGGGAAGGGTAGGGGAAAGGTAATAAGGGAAAAGAAAAAAATATGACAAAATGAAAAAGTGGAAATAAAGTGTTTGTAAATGGGGAGGGAGGAGTGGGTGAAGGGAGGTCAGGAACAATGGGAAAAAATGAGAACCAAGACCTGTCATGAAAGGCACAAGATCCCAATGATGAGTGTAACTGTACTGTATACCTAAAATGTACCAATAAACTCAATTTAAAAAAAAAGAAAAAAAATACACAGTTGTAGATCACATCCTCTGTGAGCCACTGCTCTATCCACGCCACCTCCTAACAATACAAGATTGAGTACTGAACTCAATAAGGGGTGCATCCTCAGGAGCGTAGCACTCTCACGATCCAGTCTCTTTCCAAAGGCATGAGACCTTTGGGGGACATTTTAGATGTAAACCATGGTTGTTCTTGTCTTAGGTTCTGCCCCAGGGGAAGGCAAATTAAGATAACTACCATCACAGAACAATGAAGTGACTAGAAACATCTCTTTTGGCATAACTTTCTGTAAAGAAAGATATTTTTTCCAGGTCTGCTTGTTTGTTTGTTTGTTTGTTTTTAAATTTGGATGGCAGAAAAATGGAAAGATGTATTTGTTATGTTCATGTGAGGAAAAAAAAAAGAATTTTAGAAGCCCTGTAGTCAGATGGCAAGAAGCACATTGTTTATACCCCATTTTCAGTTGTTGACATGCCATTTAACACCTTTTCAGAATTTGGCACCTAGTGGCTACTTTACTTCAGAACCACATATATAAAATTGTACTGAGGAGACAATGGAAAGTCCTCTGGTCAACCTCTTTTTTTTAGGGAGGGCAAGAGTGAACCCCATCTTCTATTTGTCCCCTTAGAGAGCAACACAGAGACATTCTACTGTGAGCTTCATCTGGACTGTGCAGAGCAGCTTCTGGGAAGACTGCTTTCCTGGGCTGGCCTCCATCCAATCTGGATTTTGGGTTTATATTGTTATTGATTAATAGGAACTAAATTGGTTGTCCAAAATGGAGCTGCTATATTCCAGTGCTGAACTCTGCATTAAAGATGATGAGCTGCTCAACTCCAGTGTTTAAGGGCCAACCCCTCTTTCCAAAGATAATTAATAACTGCTAACTTGACAGAGTACATTAGAGATTATCTGAGTCTTACCGCGAGGAGGCTCTTGTGAGATGTTTTCTGATATAATCAAAGATTTAAAAATACATAGGACTAGATACGGAGGTTTTTATTTTTTTATTATTTTGGTATCGGGGATCAAACTCGGGTCCTTGAGCTTGCGAGGCAGGCAGCAGATCTACTGAGCTAAATCCCTGGCTCTAGCCAGAGTTTTTTTGGAAACAGGTTTAGTTTAATTTGTATTGTATGTGTTATCTTTAGCAAATTTATTCTCATAATACAATGTCAGTTTATAAAGCTACACGTCACCAACTCCCCACCAGAAGACATTTTAAAATGATACTTTAAGCAGATATTATTAAGATTTTAAATGAAAATACATGTAATTTTATTAAAGGAATTTTTGAAATTTGTTTTCTTAGATTCCTTGCTATATGTCTTTGCATACAGTGATGTCTTTGTGATGTAGTTTGTCCACTCAGTTTAAATTGTAGCTTCTGGTTAGGATCAGTGTTTACCATCCAGATAGAACCAGAGAGTAAAAGGGACCAAGATGTGTTCCATGTAAATTCTTTTGCTAATGATGGGATTAGTTCCAGAACTTGCAGAACTCTTTCAGGCATTATCAATACTACAGGGTGCTTCCTGTGTAGCAGGCAATGTGGTAGGTGTCAAGGATGGTGCAACACCATCCAAACCCTGTTCCTTTGGCAGCTGACACACTCTCATCTGAGTGAGCAGGGCACAGCTTGGTCATTGTTCTGGTGTGGCTGTGACAGTCCCTGGGCCAGGATGGACATGCAGTCTAGACTGGGAAGAGGTGTTCTTTGGGCAAGCATTCACAGGCAAAAAACGTCTAGGCTGACTTTTGGATGACTAGTAGAAGAAAACTGGGCGTGTAGAATGAGGTATTGAGACATTTTTAGAGGAAGTTTCAATTTGCCCAGAGATTTGAGACAGCAAGTATAAGAGCTTTAGGATCCTGAAGCATGGTGTGACTGGGGAAAACAGTGCGAGGACCCATGATAAGAGATGAGGTTGAGCACAACAGAAAGTAACTCCTAGGTGATCTCTGAAGGAATTCCTATGTGATCCCAGAAAAAGGGGAGCATGGGTGCTGTCCAGCCAAGAGTCATATGATCAGGATATTTTGTGATTAAAATAGAAAGATGTATGGGACATGAGAGGTGGTCACAGGTGAGGGAAGATGACCAGAAAAGAAGCTGTAAGGGGAGTAAGACAGGAAATTGAGGGAATGCTAATTGTTTTATTCACCTTTGGTGGAGTAGGGAGTGAGATAATTTGTTAATGGCAAAAGAAGGGAGGTGAGGTAAAGAGTTTTGAGGTTGGTCATTTGTGTGAATTGAGGAAAAAACTGACACTAGATATGGAAGGAATGTTAGGAAGTTTTTAAGGGCTGCATGTTTGTGTCTTTTTGAAAATTCAAATATTTGTGTCTTCATGCCCATTGTGATGGGATTTGGAGCTGGAGCCTTTGGAAGGTCATTAGGTCATGAAGATGGAGCCCTCATGATGAGATTAGTGCACTTTATAAGAAGAGGAAGAAAAATGAGAGCATCTTCACACTATGTGAATATAGTAAGAAAATAGCCTTTTGCAAATTAGAAGCCAGGCCCTGTCCAGATACCCAATATGCTGGTGCCTTGATCTCAGTCTTCTGATCATCAGAACTAAGAGAAATAAATCTTTGTTTTTCAAACCAATCTATGGCATTTTGTAAATAGCAGCCTAAGCTAACTAAAACAATAGTAGTGAGAGACCAGAGGAAGCCTGAGGTTATGAGGCTACATTTGTACAAGCTTAAGATTAAAAAGAAATCAGCATGTTACCTCCTGCAGTATAAGGTCGAGAAGATTTGTAGATAACACCAGGACGTGTATAAAGTGAACATAGGAAAGGCTGATATATTGGGTAAAATTAGAGGCAGTTAGGGCTTGCAGAGCTCAGTGGGAGAAGAGAAATTGAATGTAACTGAGAGGGAACTTTAGCGGGATAAATAGAAGTTGCATCCTGGGATAAGGAGACTGGTTTATTCATCCCCTTGCTTCTGTAGTCCTTTATCTTTGAAAAATAAAATGACAGTAATGTGAATTTATAGTAAATGACCTATAGCAGCATCTCATTAAAATTTTAATTTATTTTGATTTTTAGATTCAGACCTTTTTTTTAAAAAGTTGCATTTTTATTAAAAATTATTTGGTAATAAAACATAAAATAATCTTATGGAACCAAATTTCCAAAGAGGAATCGACTCTCCAATGAATATACATAAAGAGATATTTTAGGCAAGTTTATAAAGGTATGTAAATCCTCAAGAATGAAAGCAGAATAAGGTACATAGTGAGTGAGGTACTGTCATTAGAAATGGAAATATACAAAAGGGAAAACATTTAGGTTGGTGGGTCTCCTTGAAGCTGTGATTCAGGCCCCTTATGTATAGGTACTAAGTTATCTGAGTTAGCAGCATTTGTAATGGCACTAAATTTAGAAAATAAAATGAAGAGGAGAGAAAGTGCTAGTGTGGTGATTTACAGTGACACACAGCTAATGCCGAGGTGTCAACGTGTGACCTTGTGATTACACCTTTGGATATGTGTCCTGGTTTGCTAATTCCAGACACCCTATTTGGTGCTATGGATAATGCTTTTTAATTTTACTTAGTTGAAAATGTCAACAAAGTCTCTTTCTCTTGGATGCATCATCACATCTTACCATGCTCAGTTATATCTAGGCTTCTCTAAGGATGATGTCTGGGGTAGAAACAATCCAAAGTCAGGCAAAATAGCCCCCAGAGAGAGATGAACAGAATGAAACGGAGTGTTTACTTGTTCAGCCAAGCCCAGAAAGTGAAGCGCCCCTGAGCTGCACTAGTGTACCATAAATAATATTCATGGCCATATAAAGATTTAATTTTTGAAGTTCAAATAGCCTATCCGTCATTGTCAATTAATTTGCACCAAGAGCCCAAGGTGGTTGGCATGGTAATACTGATACACTGTGGAGGTTATCTGCAGAACGTGTAAAATTAATTAATTCATCTGGTCTTGTACCTCACCTATTTTTGAAAATTATCTCTAACTTTTCTTGTTTGAAACGTGGAGTGCATTTTTTACTATTAAATTTGTTAAGGATGTTACTTTACCCATTCCATCTGATCCTCCAGCTACTGTAGGTGCTGGTTATCAGCACTTAACTTGATGCTCTTGTTCCATCTTTTTCTTTCAGACTGGTTTCTGGTGGGAGGGGATGACTGCTTTCAGTACCTGAGAGGAAAACGAGCAATCTCTGAAATACCTCTTGCAGAGCTCCTTGTGTCAATGCTGTATAATAGTTCCATTTGTGACCCTCGGTAAGGGATTCATCTGCAGGTGGCTCTCAGGTCCAAGCAGTGCTAGCAGAGTCTGTTCTTATGCTAGTAGATTGCAACCACATGGCATTATACCAGAGTCAACATGTAGAGAATTGTTCTAACATCAGGCTATCTCTTTTACCCCAGTAGAATGTTAGCTAACCTAGGTCAGAGTGTGAGCTGAGAGTACTTCCTAAACTCAAGACAGTGATGGTGAACCTCTTAGAGAACAAGTGCCCAAACTGCAACCCAAACTCACTTTAATCTCAAAATGCCAACAACGGAATTAAACCTGAATGCTCAACTGCTAGCGTGACTTGGCTCACATGCTGATGGAGAAGGCTTTGCATGGCCACTGCGGCACACAGGCAGTAGGTTCTCCATCACTGGTCTAAGGTAGGTTAGGTCGATGAATCTGCTAAACATGACACATTATCAGTAACCAGAGTCTTCAGTATGGTGCGCAGTAGAATGTGAGTGGCATAATTCTCAGTTTTGATTAAAGAGTTAGCTGGAGTTTCATTTTTGTAAATTTTGCTGTAATGAGTAAATAACATGGTCACTTATCCCTGCCCATAGAATGCACACGGAGGCTCTCCTGGAGTCGCAGGGAGTGCCATTTTGGAAATTCAGACCAGGTGCTCATTTCTCTACTGTGTAAACAATATTTCCCAGTGGTGGGTATAAAAATAAAAGGAATATCAGTGTTTAGGTTACTTGCTTTACATGTAAAGCAAAATTAGAAATGAGAAAGCAGCTATGAATAATGTTGTGTCACCCTGTAAAAGTAGATCTCACAGGATGAATCCATAAGGTTACCGTATGGATGTAAGGTCAGAAGTGTAGAACAAAAAAATAATTTAGGGAATAACGTTCTTCTGCCTTCTGCCTTCCGCCTTCCATAGCTCAGTCATCCAACAAATGTAATACTTAACTATTGAATTCTTAGCTTTGGTCTCCTTGTTAGGTGCTTAGTAGAATGACTGTAATTTGAGGAAATATGGATTATAGAATTTTCACTGAATTTGTATTACTGGGGTATAAATGGATTTTTAAAAAACTTCCACAGATAATTCTAATGACATTTGAAAGCCCTTGTTTTAGGTGCCATTTCCATAAGTCCCTCCAAAAAAGAGACTGAACATCACAGTTTCTGTTAATTATAGGTGGCAATTTCCCAGTCTGAGAGAAAAGTTAGCCATGCTTGTGAAAAAAAAAAAATGAGAAAAAGGAATACATTTATTGCTAGGCAAAAACTTTGTGGAAGGGCTCATTACAAAGTAGAGAGTTGATCTGTAAAGGGAAGAGTTGAGGAAAAGATTCAGTAGACCAGAAAAATGCTTAAATTGCTTTGAAGCATAAGAAAGCAACATGAGGTTAGATCACAAGCATGTGTGTTGGAGAAAGTGTAATGAGTGGATGAAATATGAGTAAAGTGAGAAATATGTTTTGCAGGTGGCAAGAGGATAGTAGATGGATGATGAGTAGAATAAAAATATATTTTATTTCTTCCTTTTATGGCTGGCTTCAGAGTTGTGTGGTGTTAGGAAGCTTTCCCAAGATTTCTAACATTTCAGGACTTTTTGATTGTTTCCTGTCCATCAACTAGATGGTTAAACAATTCCTGAATGTGAAAGGAAATAGGTGATTCTGAAGGTTATGAAGTTAGTTTTGTCAGCCTTCTGGACCTTTTATTCTTCTAATCAAAATTTTAAATAGTTGCTTTGGTTGACTGACGATGAGATAGCAATTGACAAACTTGCTGCATTGGTTAATGTCTTACTGTTCTGTACGCACTGTGTCTTTTTCAAAAGTGAACCCATAGAAGTTGACATTTTTAAAGAAACACTTTAAAGGGATCTGGGTGAGAGAAGCTCATAATTTCTCCTTAAGGTAGGTAAATCGGAACATTTACTACTAGCATTCCTTTTCCTGATACTTGCTGATAGTACTGAGAGCCATAACAACGTGTTTATGAATTAATTTCTCTTTGTTTTCTGGAATGGGTTATTATTGTCTGTTGGTATCTCTTTCATTGCATGTTGACATTTCCAAATCATGTTAAAATTGCTACACCATATTCATATGATCACATAGGTTATCACTGGGTGATTAAAGGAGTCCAGGAAATGCAGAGAGCATTATGATTTGACAGCATTTCCAGACTGACTGGTTATTACTTTTCAGTCTTCTGTATTACATGTTTATCTGACGTTAATTTGATGCTGAAAGAGTAACTTAGAAGAACTATTAGAAATAATTTGTTTGAAGTGCTGTTTTGTGAAAATTGTGATAATATTGCCTTTTCTAGTTAAAAAAAAAATAGATTTCTGAGGTACACAAGACCAAAGGTTCAAGTAATATTTATAGCTTACTTACATAAAGTTCAGAAATGCAATGTGTGTGTGTGTGTGTGTGTGTGTGTGTGTGTGTGTGTGTGTTGCATTAAGATATATAGTAGCTTAATATGTATTTGGGTATAGCTATTTTTAATTCCTCAGTCATTTCTTAAATATGTGAGAATTCATTTTCTGTTATTAAGAAAAATACATTGCTAACCAACTTTGCAAATCAATGTGTGTGTATGTTACTAAACTCTGAGGTTTTTTTTTATGCTTTTGGACTTATAAAGCATACCTATGAATGGAAAGGATTTTTGGTTATGTTTTACATTCTACTCTTTTCTATTAATGCAACTGTACATTATTTTATGCCCCCAAATTTATATATTTTCTATGGGGATAATTGTTATTCTCTTTGAATATTTGATGCAAGAATTACTTGAGAATTGGAATTTAGTTCAAGTAATTCAGTTTGTTTCCATTTGTGCCTCTTGAGGAAAGGCTTTGGACCTAGTGCTCCAACCAATTTTCCATCCAATACTGCAACGGAAATGACCAAGCAGACTGGGAACTAAGAGAAATGATATTGAAAATCCAAATCTTCGGGAAGAAATCCTTGAGGACTTTGCTAAAAGGTGGTGAATACTTTTCTCTTTGCAGCCATCTCCTTAAATCAAAAAACTTGGTAGAGTTGAAGATTTTCTTTTTTGAATTTATTTGGACTTTGAAAAAGCAGTGTAAAATTGGCAGTGTGTGTTTGTGTTTTGCTGTCTAGTTGTTGGTCTCAGAAAATAGATAGGCCAGACATGTACATAGCAATGTTCTGTTTTAGTGTAGTAAGGATGGGGGGTAGAATAGAAATTTGCTGTCATTGACCACCATCTTGGGCTTGTCAGCATTTTGTGAAAGAAGAGTTAGAAGAAATGACATAATACAATAAGGTACCTTTTTCTGAGTCCAGTCCTTGCCTCTGGACATATTTTTCTGGTTGTATCTGTTCCTGTTCTAATGACCTTTATATTTTAGTTATTTTTGCACTTGATATTAGGTAGGCTGAGCCAATGAAAATATCCCCAAATAAATTTACTCTAGTCAAATGTAAATGTCTTTTACCTAATAATGTAGAGGGTTTTTTTTTTAAAAAAAAAACTCTATTAATTCTTCATCCTCATAATGAGGCCCTCATTGTATAAGGGAAGTACATTAACAGCACAGTCTGTATAGGCCTGGAGAAGAGTGTATATAGAAGGGTGTGTTGTCTAAGTTGGACACATTTCTCTTGTTCCCATTCTGTTGGCAAGAACATAATCACATTAAGTGGCTAGTCTAAGCTCATACAGATTTTCCTGCTTCCTTGTTGAGATGCCCAGTCTGTCCCAGTCTCTAAAGCTGCATACAATTCAGTAAAATTTGAGCTACAGTATACACTTGAGTTACAACCAGACTGACATATGAACAATTTGGGTATGGCCAGAATTTTAGTTTTTAACTTATGACCAAAGTCTTGAGTTATGGCCCAGATGCCAGCTACTTGTGCTTTCAGGTGGTCTCAGATACAGGTTTAACCCCTAAAGAGTTCTGGAAGGAGCATTACAACATCCTCTCTTGTGTGGGATTAATTGAGAAATCCTGGGCCAGTGTCTGTCTAAGGACACTGAGATCTGCCTGTGTACAGGAGAGAGACTTTGAAGGCTGTGTTGAGGAGCCTGAGCCTTCACCTAATCAACTTGAGTTACAGTCAGCCTTCGTAAATGAATTGAATGTGTAAATCAGGGGTCCACTGCATATGTTTCTTTTCTATTGTGGAGGCTATCTATGCCACACAAGCTTATTTGGCCTTTTTCAGTGGAGTTATTGAACTTCTACTATTTTCCAGTTATTTGTAGCAGACGTTGGATTAGAAAGGGGTATATTAACAAAATGAGTAAAATATGGTTTCTGCCTTTGAAGAATGTGTGGTCTAGCACTTTTTTCCAAAGAGGAATAGGTATTTCTCCAAAACAGTTTTGAGACATATCTAAGTCACTAACATCAATATTACCCATCCTCCACCTCTATCCTCACTGCCCATAGCTTCTACCTAAGAGGAGTCCTTACCACTGTTACATAGTCAGCACAGACTTAAATTCTTGACACCCCTGTCCTTTTTGTAGTTGGTTTTCTAAAACTTTGTCAGCTCTAAAATTGACCTTACCAATTTCTGGTTCATTCACTTCTCTGTTTACTTACTATAAAGTCTCAGAAATCTACTAGATGAGGTTGCATGGATTAGAAGGAAAGACCTCAGGGCTCAAAATGTGACTTTTCATGTTTGCTGTCAAGTTTCTACAGCAATATTTACTGGGGATCTTCTGTGGAACAAGCATGAGAGGTATAAAGCTGAGTAAGGTGTGGTTCTTACTTTTGAGTTGTTTATTTTGTCTTGGGAGAAACAGGTCTTTTGGGTGAATCACACTGTTGTGTGTTTAGCCAACCAGCTAAAGTATGGGAGAATAGAGTGCTATGGTAACCTAAAAGAATTGTCATTGTCCTAGGGAAGGTCTTAGAGACTTTTATACTGAACTGTAAAAAAAAAGGAATGACCTCACCAAATAGAAGTCGGGGTGGGGGTCACAGCCTTCCACACAGAGCAAAGTATGAAAGCATGAAAGACCAAAAAGTCAAAACAAAACAAAAGCCCCGAAACTTTCCACCGACACATTAATATATTTTCTTTGAAACAAAGGTGTTGCTGAAACAATATCACTATGTCATACCTAGATTACTTAATTTGTAAGAATCAGAATCTGAACAGGACCCTGTGTCTGAATTAGGACATGAAGACAATTTGATGAAAACTCTCCAGGGTTGCTCATGTTTTAGGTTTTCTTATCTCTAAAAGATAACTACATTTGAAAGCCTTTTTTTGTTAGTCTCTGCACTGTTTTGGTAGTCAAAGTGCAGACACAGCTAAGGAGCTTAAGGCTATTGTGAATTACTGGTGTATTTGTAGCAAGCCATCCATGTGCAAGGCATTGATTTTGGGCTGTAGGAATATAATAGTATTAAGCTACCTGTTCTCTCTTCCCATAAAACTCATGTTTTAGTAACATAATAGTCTATATATCTCACTAATGTATGCTCACTGGAGGTACAGTTGAGGGGAGAGGATCACATTCTAGACAAAGCCTCAGATGAGGGAGAGTGCGGTGTGTCTAAAAGGCTGAGTTGACTGTAGAGGGTGAGGTGTATAAAATGAGGAATACAAGAAGAGAAATAATGAGGCCATGCTAGACCACCCTAAGGATTTGAGTCTTTATCTCTAAGTGCAATGAGAAGCCACTGAGAGAATTTAAAGAGGTGACATTACGTACTCAATAAGTATTTATACATGCTTATTATTAACAGGGTTATCACATCAAAGAGGAAAGTTTCTCTTAAAGGGGAAATCATGAATTTTTACCAAAAAGTAATAACAAAACAAAAAATTTTCACAAATTTTACATTAAAAAAATCTCAAAATGAAACTTTTTAGAGCAAACTTGGACTCAGAAGTGAAGGAGTCTCAACTTTGGTGGGGGGAGGTGGTTTGCACAAGGCCAAGGAGTAAGTTGGTGGCTGATTCATGTCTGCCCTGCCTCGTGAGCAAAGTTGTTCCTTTCCTCCCCGCTTTCCTGCCTCCCACTCCTGCTGAAGCTTTGCAGATAAAGGAATCAAATTACTCCCCAGCTCTCATCCGCGCTTCTCAAATGTGAGAGCTTTGATTGCAACCCTCCCCTTGGTTCTGTTTCTGACTTTAAGATTTCCACTGTCACTGTCTTCGTGTCCCTTGCTCTGCTTCTGAGGGATGCAGTCCTGTTTTGCTGATCTTAGCATCCCCAGACTCCACGGTGGTTATGTGGAGCAGTCAGTGATTGAGAGCTTTTATTGTTGTGTCAGTATTGGTAACATTAGCTATACCATATAGCAGCAATAGGGAGGAGACCAGCTGCACTGGCCTCCTAGATTTGTTTTGGAAAGTAGAGTTGTGTAGCTTTCATAAAAATTGTGGCTTTATGGAATGTTTTTGCTAAGAGATTGGCTTTTAAAAATTCAGAAAGCAAGAGATTCTGAGTAATACGTCAATCACAGGGAGGGACCTGTCATTTTCTGGCAAGTTGAATAGGCCAGGGGATTTTTTTTTTACCTTGCCTACACTCACTCTTTTATGAATTATGAAGTATTATTTTCTTTTGAAGCAATCAAGAATGGCAGGGAGAAGGGGAGCTTGTCCATATATTCATTTTTCTCTGGGTGTCTCTAGGGTTTTCTGTCTTTGCCTCTATCCCTGTTTTCTGTTTCTTCCTTCTCGCTTTCTTCTTACCTTCTTGGTAAAAATTCATCAGTAGAAGCTGTTACAGAAGTTTTTGGAGAGTGGTTTTCTGGGCAGTGGCTTGTAACAGGATGGGACAATCCAGGGATGGGTGGTTGTAGGGGCGATGCAGGCTGGAGGCCAGGCAATTGGAGTGGCCAGCTAAGAGTACTGGGTACACTGAGGCATGAAGCACAGCTGCAGAGGGCTGTGGGGAGGTGCTGTCAGGAGGCAGAGGAGGACTGGACAAGCGTGCCAGTGTTAGCATAAGGAGCAGCCAGTCTGGCCAGATAAAGCAGGTAGGCAGCCGGAAGGAGCTGGCATGAAGCTAAGTAGGGCAGCAGGAGGCTGAGACCAGGGCCCAGGTGGGGACGGAGAGGACCAGGCCTGCATCAAGGAACAGTATTAGGAATCCCACCCCTGAGGCAAAGGTTACCATGAGGTCAGGTCTGAATCCAAGCTGAGAAAAATAATAACCATAAGCAGCAGCCTGATGCTTGTGAAGCACCGACTTTGTGGCAGGCACCCTTTAAAGCATTTTCTTATATCAAGGTTTTTAATTTGCCTGAGAAGGTTGGTATAATCTTCATTTTATAAATAAGGTGATGGAGGCACAGAAAGGCAAAGTAGCTTGCTTAGTGTTACCTGACATATGGCAGAGCTGACATAGCAGGGAGTCTGGCTTTGAGGTTCCTGCTCTTAACCATTCTGCCCCGTAGTATTTCCACTGCAGAGTGCCAGAGAGTGCCTTTTACACAGAATGCGTTGTGTGTGTGTCTGTGTGTGGGGGCCACTGGGCAGTGCAGCCAGCCCTGGTTCTGCACTACTTCCCTTAAAATTAAAAGATCAGTTCTTCTATTTTTCCCTGTGTGTTTCACATACTAGCTTGTTAATTTTTAAATTATTGTTCTTACCATGTTATAGATGAGGCCCAGAGGGGCTTGAGGACATATTTGCCTAGGTAATGAGGTCTAAACTCAAACTCAAGGGACTGTAGCAGAGGAATACAAGAAGCAGAGACTCTGTCATTTATAGATTTTGTTTTGTTTTCATTCCTCTGACTTCCTGCCACCACCTATCTGAAAGGCATCAAGATGATATTAGCACTCACATTACCTTACGGATTTCTCACGGTGAAGGAGTTGATTAAAATTTGCAAAGCAAAAGAAAGGCACTCACCTAGAGCCCTGTAGTCACTTAGTAAAACTTAAAAGCTAAGAACAAAATAATTATTGAGGCTGAATTGGCAGGCAAAGATTTTGGTTTTCATTGTAGCCCACAGTCAAAAAGAAGGCTAGTCTTTGCCAACTCCAAACTTTTTTTTGTCTCTTGTTTGGCCTCTCAAAATTTTGCTATAGAATACATAACTACACTGGCTTAGAAGAGTTAAATTCCAGAGAAATCTGGGTGGAAAATTGGATAGCAAAATTTCCTTTGGTTTCTAAATTTGCACCTGTTGTTTTGATCATGGCTATCTACAACTCATGACCAATCATCGTACTCCTGACTTTTCAGTTCGTCTTCCTCTCCCTTTTCAAATAAGTGGAAAACAGAAATCCTTGTCCTGTGTACTTCACTGTCACATTCATAGGTTTGCTGTAGTACAGAGCAATAAAAGGGACTCTATTCCAAAATTTGAAGCCAGCAAAGACTAACAAAGTAATGTTCTCCTGTGATACTGAGTAGTTTTCCTGGTTTATTGAGAGCCAAGTCATTTTGTTCCTTTAACTGAGGTCATTTGAGGCATTTGTCCGATTAGAAGATCACCCTACTAAGAATCATGTGGGATTTATAGATTTACACAGGTGATGTCTTTTCATGGGGTCTTTTGCCTTGAATCACTGATTGTAATGAGAGATAGCGTGAAAGGAAATGGGTCAGAAACATAGTCAAGAAAGAGAGCGACTCAGAATTGGAGGCAGGCTACTTGAGGCATGTGGTTTGGAGGCATCTCAGTGATGAGCAGTGGGTGACTTAATGGGAAATAGCAACATTAGATGAGCAGCATTAAAATTTTCAAATTTGTTATTTTAGTCTGAGGAGAGTAAAGAAGATCAAGGGAGAGGGTGGATTCTCTGTCATCATCTCAATCACCATCACTCAACTGAAGAATTCTTATGGTCAAAAGCAAGACAGTGCCAATCCCTTGTTGCTTTTCACCATTTGCTGTGGTGGAATATGATACCTTTGAAATTTGGCCCTCAGGGTTTAATGTATTGGAATCACTGGGGCTTTTCACCCAAAGCTGGGGACTTGAGGTGCTCTGAAATAGGAGGCTCTCAGGGACCTCTCAGTACTTCTCAGGGCCCAATGCAGAGAATCTTGGGACAGAGATAGTCAGTTCTGTAATCTCTCTAAAGTTCTGAGTGTGCTTTTATGGGAAATCCTCAGAGATTTTGGAGGGAGACTCAGAACTGAATCTCACTGAGGTTCCTCTGGAACCCTGGGGTTGTCTTAAGAATTGGGTTGAAACCTTTAGGTGGTTTGTAAATGTGGTGTTTATTCTGTGTAGATCCAGGTTAGGTCAATCTATAATTTTAGCTGTCATCAGCAGGTAACCAAATGACTTTGATTATACAACTTTTAGGATGGAAAGAATGAAAAAGACCAGGATTTTCTCCTCTGAGCTGAGGTTTCTTATTTCACCACGTTCCTCTGGGGAACATGCAACTGTCTCATCCTTTCTTTTAGAAGATGCAGTGAGGAAGGAACATTCAAATTGTGTAGAGCGCGTAGCTTTGAATGTAGCAATTTAATCTTTCTGGTTATTAAAAGTGCGGTGTTTAGGTGAGTTTCTTTTGGGAGTTCCTTAACAGTCAGTCAGTCCAACATTTTCTCAGTTCCTGGGAAGCAGAGACTACCTCTGCTGCATATCTGTTCTTATCCTTGAGGAGCTGGGTGTAGGTTTACAAGGATAACTATAGCTCCTGTGATTGGTTCTGTGCCTCTCTGCGGAGATTCTCATCCCGAGTCACACTCACTTTCTGTGCACATCAGTATATCATAAAACAAGCCTTTTTTTTAAAAAAAAGAAACTTCCTTTCAACCCTCACATGAACTGTAAGGAGCATTCCAAGGCAGCCTAACGCAGAAGAGCATTTGAGCCACATACAGTTTTCCAGCAGGGAATAGTTTTTCTCATTTTGGTGAATTATGCAAGTGGACTGCTTCTTTCTTCTCCCTTTAATTGATTCCCATTTAAAATAATCAGGAAATACTGTATTCTCCATTGAAGTGACAAAGAAAGGACATAATCTGGAGAATTTAAGGAGAAAAAAGACCTTGTCTCAATTTTCTCTAGATTTTGACTAACGCATTGTATGGCTGTAGTTAAAGAGTTGATTAAAATAACAGTCTGGAGCCAAGTATAGTGGTGCACACCTGTAACCTCTGTACTTGGGAGGCTGAGGCAGAGGATCACTGTGAGTTTAAGACCATCCCAGGCTACATAGCGAGCTCAAGGCCAGCCTGAACTACGTAGCGAGACCCTATCTCAAAGCCAAAACAAAAACAAAAGCAAAAAAACAGTCTGATACATGAATTTATGCTTATAAATCCTTTGACTCAGTCTGCTTGCTATATGGAGTGGGGATGCTGAGGTTCTACACGTGCTTCCACACACACAGTTGTCAACAGGTAGAGCCAGTGTGGGATTCTCTCTGCACCCAGACTCTTCCACCATTCCTTTTCTATGTGCACATAGACTCAAAGATAACAACTTGTGTGAACTCTATTTTGAGATTTCAAAGAACAGTTGAGTCTGCTTGTCATCATCTGTGATGTTTGCAAGTAAATATTGGTGTCATTTCTGAGGTGTGCAACTGTGACTGAGAGACATTTTCTCGTCAGCACTTACTGGTAGTATACACTTTCCTCAGAATTAGTAGCTCTTGGGTTGCATTTTATGACTTAGGGTTGTTCTGCTAAGACTTATGCTTTTCAGAGATACTGGCCAGAAGGACAGGCCTCATTTCCTGGGTTCAGGCTCATCCAGTTACTTTTGTGCTGAGCTCCTGTGAACTGCAGCCAAGCCTTTCGGCTGACAAATCAGGGTTGCCATTGATAAGTTTTTAGGTAGCACTTCAGGTTTGCAGAGTTCTTTCTCTGAGTTTTTTCTTACTTCAGTTTGGCAGGTGAAAAAACCCATAGAGGTGGTGACTGACTGGACCAGGGTCATCTGACCAATTAGTGATGAAGCTCATAGTAGGCTCAGGGTCTCTGAGTTTCTGGGTCATTTTTTACTCCAGGGATTCACGTACATTCTCTAGGTTGCGTTCTTTGCCCCTCACCTACTTCTTTTTCCCCACAAATTTAGCTGGCCTCTTTAAGAATGAGTTGTAAGACTCTTCTTTCAAAGCTGCAGTATGTTATTGGTTGACCAAAAAGCCACAAGTATCTATACTTATAGAGGCTATATATCAGGTGGCCTGGATGTGGGACCTAAGTGTGGTGTGATAGGAGAACAGAAGAGTTTGGAGCAATGATCAGCACTATTTTAGGGCCATTAAAGGTTTATGCATAGGAAAGCAGATGAAGGATTTAAGCAAACTATTGGCTGTTACTTAATTTTAACAAATTAAAAAGTCATTCAACAATTTTACATTTAAAAGCTGAGAGATTTTTTGGCACCCTTTTAAAACTTTACTAGTTGTGAAGCAAAAGTATTTTCTTGCCAGTGATACAGAGACTTCAGTGGGAATATTGAAAACTTTTACTATAGAAATTCCCTCAAGAAATCTTACCATATGTTTATTCCATCCTTTTTCCGTCATGGTAGCTTTTAAAAAAATTCTATATGACTTACTGCCTTTTCGACTTAAATCACAACTGTTAGGTACAGATGTTGGATGGAGATTAGTATCTGTTCGGCTGTCTTTACACAATATTCTCTGAAAATAAAATCTCTCCTCTGCTCCCCACTCACATTGTGAGTTTGATCAAGAAGATGAGTAGTTGTGTTTAGACTGTTCAATAGCCGGCTTTTCCAAACATTTCATGCAGCCTTTTGGATACTGAGAAGTGTTTATTGTGGAACTGATAATACAGGCAAAACAGGAAGCAGCTCTTTGCTGGGTAGGATGCTCCGAGTCACCCTCCACTCTCCCAGGGAACGCTCTTCAGCTGACTGAAGCAGGGAAGCCGAGCCAATCAGAGGCTGCTTTCCTAGCTCAGTCACCAGTCTGTGGTTGAGGAAGGGTTTTGCTTTTTGTGCTCTGTATTGGGAAGGCAGATAAAATGCCAGGTCTGGACTGCCTCTGGGGATAACCTCACCCTGTGTGATGTGAATGAATAGCATCTTGCCTGGTAAATCCACAGGAATTGATAAGATAGGCTCAATTCTTCCAGACAGGCCTTTTCTCTTAGCTGTAGCTGTGGTTTCTGCAGCAGTTTTGTTTTTGCCTTAAAAGAGGTGCTCTGGATTATCAGACCTCCATGTATGACAATTTGTACCTGCATGGAATTGAAGACTCGGAGGCTGTAAGTATTTCATAGATAGCTGATTCTTTCTCCCGTCCTCTTCCCCCTCCCACAAACCCCCACCCCCATTTCTTAGGCAACACAGGGAACATGGAGCTGAAAGCCAACATCATTCGGTTGCTAGCTGGCTGCTGTGTAAATATTCTCTGTATAGTTTGTAGCTGAATGAAATTATTTATTGTCAAGTAACAAGGACATTAAAGTGATGCCAAAAGCATCTTAAGAGTGTAGGCTGTTTGGATTTCTGATACCAGGTACATTGTTTGATCTCACAAGAGGTAACAGCTCCTTATAGAGTGATTTAAACTATGCAGAAAGTGCCTATGTTTTCTAGCAGGGTTCATAGGAAAAAAACTCATTCATTATATAATACACATTGTTTGTTGAGCTAGTGTGAATGGAAGTTCCTAAGCTGTAGCTGTATTGTGTCCTTTCTGGGGCCAGAAAAGCAGTGCGGATCTCCTGATTCTTTGTTAAGGAAATAAGATGCAAGGGTTTGGTCGCAAAACACCCCAGTGCAGAGGCAATAGATAGTGTTCCTATACCATAAACCTGGAAGACCCAAGCAGACTCACGTGTGTTTAGGCTTAGAAAACTGGACTCCTTTCCCCCATAGGTCAGGCTCATACAACCTATTAAAATCAGCATGAAATGGTTATCTGAAATCATACCACAGGGTGCTAGCTTTTGAATATAGGATAAAGCTGATACTGACTCTTTTTTACTATTGCTGGTGGTAGTGCTTGTGTTTTCATCAGTTACATAGAATCTTACAAGGGGGAATGATTGGGACACACTGTGGGGAGTCTGAATTTTGTGAGTGCAATGCCATACATGTTGCTACGTTGAGAACAGGAATGTGTTATATAAGATTCTCTGGCTAAATCACCCAACAAACAGATTATAACAAAAAAGCCCCTATGGTATACGTCAGTGCAAACGTATGTATCAAATCATGTGCTATCCATGAAGGATAGAAATCCTCAGTTTTGATAAAGCATTCCATTTTTCCTTTCTGTCTGTATTAGCTCTAACTCTAACTCTGATTCCACAAAGTCTGAATGTTGCCCAATGTGCTTGTAAGTGATCAGACTGTCAGTTTATTGCGAAGGACTGTAGTCTGACCATTGGCAGCTGAACTTGAGAAGGTCTACATTTGCAGGTAGGGTGGGGAAAAGAAAAGGCAACAATAGGAGTTTGGTAAACCAGCTTTTCTCCTGAGTTCTTCAGGAGGCCTGATTATTTCTCATACCTGTTTCCATACTCAGTTATGAAACATGTGGTGCCTTATTGCATTGTAAGTCTTAGTTTTGGCTATGAATTTTAAACTTGGGCAGTGTATTGCGCTGAAGTGGACTATAGTCATTGCAAAAATGCCTTTAGAAACTGGCTGCTGTGAAGAGAGCTGACTAGGAATGAATCCAGCTCTTGTTCTCTAGAACCGTATAAATTTCAGATGCACTGGTTCAGAGGGGAGCCATTGTAAATATGAAAACATTTGCTTTCCTTTTGGTCCAGCTTCACAGGACGGTTGAATTTCCTTGTAGTGTGGGAAGTGAAGAGTGCAGTAATTGGTCTTGCAGCAGTAGTTGATGGCAGGTAGTGCTAGGTACTGCAGTGCTGTGCTCTTGGTGACTCAGTGGTGGCCAGCAGGCTGAGATCCTGGGGCTGTGCACGTCTGCAGAGGTGAGGAAGATGGGCAGCTTGAGGAGTGGAGGAAGGAGTGGCCAATCCTCAGTTGAGGGTACGGGAGGCTTTCAGGGGTGGGATCAAAACTGTGTCACATAAATCTCAGGGGAAGACAGAGATGTTCGGAGGGTGAACTGACTCTGAATGCTCACTTGAGTTTGTTTGTTTTTATAAGGAAGAATAATGTGATGTGTTACCCAAGATGGTGTGAACAGAGCTTCAAGCCAATGGAGAAGACTAGGCCTAAATAGCTGACCTGGTGAAGTGACAAATAAAGCCACACCTGGAGTGCCACATCCTCAGCAGCCTTTCTCAGTGCCAATGCATTTATGGCTGTAAGTGTGGGGTTTGCCCAGATTGCAGCACAGTTCTGGGAACAGGATAGTACTGGTGGATAGCTATGGAGGCTTTTCTCTAATGGTCAGGGGCAGCCCAAGAGTATACAGGCACTAAGAGCTGAGTACGGCACTTTCTCTGGGGGGTTGGGGAGCTGTCCACATCTGTCCTGCCACTCTGTGCTGTTGAAAAATCTTTGTGGGGTGTCTGTGGGTTAGTATGTGATATGTGACTGTATTCAATGTGTCCACATAGTAAGCCTCTAATAAAATTATCTCCCCTAAGGATTGATATTTTATTCTGAGTAAGAGTATTATATACTGTTAACACTTCCTATCCTGACAATATGAGAATTTTGGAACTGGGATGTGAGTTTTTTCTTAAGAGTCTGATCCACAGGTAGATATTATAATCCTAGTACCCTGTATATTTATCTGTAACCTTTGTATTTGACATACTGTTCATAAAAAGAGAGGGATAAAAAATATGCCAGAGCACACTTGAGTGTGAACACTTTAGATTCTTGAGCCCTGTGGAGCTGTTTTGGGCAACTCTGGAACCTCCTGCTCTGGTTTCCAGGAGGGTAATCAAGGATCAGAGTTATTCAAAATGTTAAGGAGGTACAGAAGATCATTCAGTGTCCCGCAGCAAGGACTTACAAGAGAATAGGAGATTTCACTACAGTATCACATTTCTTCTTTGTCACCTTGATACACTCAATGGAGTGTGTGCTTCAGGTTCTGTACATACTGAGACCAGACCAGTTATGTACAACTGGTCACATGCACAGCTCTCTTTGTTGATGTCTACGTAAATGTTGTCCCAGACTTCACTGCCCACTGGGCCACAGGTCCTGGTGACCAGGGTGTTTTTCAGTGAGTGAGCCCCTGTTGAACACTGTATTTTTGTCTGATTCACAGTAAAATTGTTCCTTGGTGTACACGTTTATAGGTGGATTCATTGTGTATTCTTGTATTAGTAGAATCATTCTAGGAATAGATTTGGATTTTTTGCTTAGTAGGTTTATTACTCAAATAATAGAGGGAATGTTCTTATAGGGACAGATTAAAAAAGCAGAGAAGTAGAAAAAGTTACCTGACACCCACCACCCAGAGATAATTGCTGTTAATTGCTCATGTATTGCTTTTAAATTATCAATGCACACACATGTAAATAAGTTGTTCTCAATCTGTTCCTGTGTGTTACAGTCTATTCTGTTAAATGTTATTCTTAATTGATAAAATATTGAGCACATTAATGCTAGAACTGGACTAAATGATGCTTTGTAAAGTTTAAAACTCTTAGAAGGGCCTTCTGTAGTTTTGAGCAGTTTAAAGAAAATATAGATTCCTAGAGTACTTTATAAAGTGAAGCTAGGGTTAGCTGCACATAGAATTGGTAGTTGGTTTCTCTGACACAATTGCTTCCATTTCCAATTGCTTAAGTTATAAAATATTTAGAGGGAGAGACGTAATTATTTTTAAATGAAAAAGATGACCAGATCATAATTTTGGGTATTTACTATAGAGGAAAATATATTCCTTAAATGTTTCTAGTCATAGAAATGAGTTACACTCATTAATACTGTTAGAAATCTTATAGATGTAAAAGCTAAAGAAAAGGTAAATTTCACAAATTATAATATGTAAATACTGTCTAAATGCATAGATAAAAGCCCAAATTTAGATCTCTATCTACCTATACATTATAAGGATAGCTATATGTTAATCATTGAAGTTATTCATTTTCTATGAGCTGTGTAATTGTGAACGTTTGTCTAAATGTCTGCGCCTACACATGTATATCCACTGTATACCCTTGTGCATCACATATGTTCGTATATACACGTTCTCCATGTTTTGCTAACTGATGGTTAATACTAAGTAGGCAATTTCTACTATAGAGCTTTTGAAGAAGGAAAACAATTAATGCTTTTGTATGAAGAAAGATATCCAAGAGGGTTGAAAGACAAAACATCCCCCAGAGAATGAAGGGTTGCTCCTTTCAAAGATACAATAAAGTTATTTTAAATATTAAGCTATGTCCTTGGGCTTGCTAGGGAGGAGGATAAACTTCAAACAGAGGGATTTATGTGTTTAAGGGCCTTCAGAAAAGCACTGTAGCAGGATATTAAGGATTGGATTTCTTTTGAAAGCAAGACAGAAGGTCTGTATAGTTTGGTGTATCGGAGTAGCCTTTCTAGGGTCAGAAAGTCTTTATGGTCTATTAATAGGGAGCTAGACAGGCCTACAAAAGAACCCAAGGACTGAGTATTGGCATCATTAGCCAGAGAAGTAAACTCAATGCTGCTCATGGTTTGTATAAGAAATTAACTAAGAAGTGCAACTTACTTTACTCAGTTGAACTATTTTGGTGTTTAGTCAGGGTCTGTAGTAAATGATGAACACAGCTTTTTCTTTAATAAATCAATTCTTAGAAATGATGGTTTTCTAAAATATATATTGAAATTATTTCTAGATGTAGTTGTCATGGAACTCAAGAGAAAAATTCCTTAAATCTGGTCAGAGCTTGTGAATTGGACACTTCAAGGTTGTTGGTTTTTTCACTTTCTCATTAATTTTCTATTTTTGACAGAGGAAAATACTGGGATCAGTCTTCATTGTTTTGTGTACTTTTGTATTTTCTTTCCTGGTAGTGTTCTTAGATTGCAATGAGTCACTCCAAGGGTTTAGAATATGGTCGTCAGGTTCCACGTGGATGTCCTCAATGAACATTGTTATTTTGTGGTCAAAATATTCTGTAGGAAGGTTGGAAGTAACTATGAAAAACCATTGTTTTAGGGCCAAGATGAGGAGGCTTCCTGTAGCCTTATCTTTTCCATTCTGTTGGAGGCCAGCTTGGTTGTAATTTCTGTGTGGTCACTTTTTTCTGTTTGCTATCTCCCCTTAACTAGGGAAACAAGCCACCAGAGTAGGCTGAGAAGACATAACTGCATCAGTTATAATTTTTCATTGTCTCCTCTTTACTCTCTCACATGTCCTTGCAAGAAGTAACCACGTCACGAGCTCACAAATCCATGAAGTTAAAAATTGCATTTAGCAAACTCTATAGATGTAGGCTCTGAATTCTGCTAAATCAGACGGAGTTAGGTGCCTTTAATTGTTTGCATCAGGCCATGGGGGCTGTGAAAACTAGAACTGTCACCTGCCACCCTGGAAAGACACATCCAGGGGATGAATGTATGTCATATGTAAGGGCAGGGCACTAGAATGCTGTAACTGAGTGGGCAAACTTGGCAAGGGAGTTTACAGTTCATATAAAATAATGACAGGATATTGGGAGTTGTAGATTTTTATGACCTAGACTTTGAACTTTTTAAGACTTTGAAGAGCATGAGTTCAAGATAAAACTATTTCTGTTTTTGTAGTTCTTATTGGTGTGCCTGAAGAAGGTAGCCCAGATAGCTCATGAGGTAAATCTCAATATCTAAATAAACCAATACTTGTTCTCACTCTAAATTATATATTCTTTTGTTACATAAACGAATAGGTTTAGTTATAAATATTTTCCTCACTTCTTAAATGATGCTGCATTGTTTGAATTTCCTACATTCTGTTTTTAAAAAATCATCTGTCATCAGAAATATTGAAAAATTTTAACCTCTAAAGCAAGAAGTTTTAGATTTGCTTTTAGCCCTTTTATTCAAGGGCATTAAACATTGGCTATTGTCAGAAGCTTAATTGAGTGGTTTGTGTATAACAGTTCAATTATTTTGCCTTTTTTATTCCTGTTCTTCCTTTCTTTTTAGCATCATCCAGGAAAAAGATTCAATGTTACTACTTTATCAGCAGTTTTTGTTTGTTTGTTTTGTTTTTTTGGTTTTTTTTGAGACAGGGTCTCACTGTGTAGTTGAGACTGACCTGGAACTCACTGTAGTCCAGGCTTTTTGAATTTCCTACATTCTGTTTTTAAAAAATCATCTGTCATCAGAAATATTGAAAAATTTTAACCTCTAAAGCAAGAAGTTTTAGATTTGCTTTTAGCCCTTTTATTCAAGGGCATTAAACATTGGCTATTGTCAGAAGCTTAATTGAGTGGTTTGTGTATAACAGTTCAATTATTTTGCCTTTTTTATTCCTGTTCTTCCTTTCTTTTTAGCATCATCCAGGAAAAAGATTCAATGTTACTACTTTATCAGCAGTTTTTGTTTGTTTGTTTTGTTTTTTTGGTTTTTTTTGAGACAGGGTCTCACTGTGTAGTTGAGACTGACCTGGAACTCACTATGTAGTCCAGGCTGGTCGCAAACTCACAGCAATCCTCCTGCCTCAGCCCCCTGAGTGCTGGGATTACAGGCATGCGCCACCACGCCCGGCTTTATCAGCAGTTTTGTTAAAATTGATAATGTTGGAGTTGAGTGTTTCTCAATCTTTTTAAGTCTCTTCAAAAGTTTTATAATACTATCTTCTACAGAGTGCAGGTGTTGGTCAGGAAATTGTCAAGTTTACTTTCTTGTACTTTGTATTGTGAAACAACTAAGTATTAGTGCTACGACTGAAAGTGCAGACTTGTTGCGAAATTGCCAGGGATTCAGTTGTGGCTGCTCCTTCCTAGCTGTGGCCCTGCGTATGTTTTTTAGCTATTCAGTGCCTTGGTTCCTCATGCCTAAAGTGTCAGTAGTAATACAGTCTACATCTTTGGTGGTTTTGAAGTTATGGTGTGAAAAACCCTTATAATGCAGGTAAGTGTTATCTGCTATTATTGTTGTTACACATAAGATGAATATTCTTATGCTTTGAGGAACTAAACATACTCCTTCTTCTACAGGTTCTGTTATTCCCACCAAGACCTTCAGTTTACTTTCAGAGCCCTTACATGGTTTTTGACAATGATTTTAAAAAGTCTTATAGTGGTGCCAGGTAGAGGAATGTACTAATCTCCCGAGGACTTACAATTAGTTCATTGTATCTTATTTTCAAAAAGGGAGTGGTTGAGTCTGCAACTGATTGGCAGTGACCTTGGGTAAGTCATTTAATTTCTTTGATCTTCATTTTTGTCTCCCATAAAATGAAGTTTGATCAGATACTTTCTCAGGTTTCTTCATGTTCTGTTGTTCACTGAAAAGCAGTTTCTTCCATCGGGATACAAATGCCACCATTTGCCATTCGCTTCCTGAAATGATCAATTACCGTGGTATTTTATAGCTACTGAATGAAGGTATCAGCATTTGGCACTTTAGACTGGATGTTTAGTCTTTTCAGAATCTTTGAAAAGGAGCAAGTGTATGTGGTACACTTCTTTGAGAGTACTAGATTTTGAAAAGGGAAATGTTTCACTTGAGCCTGAACTCCAGAAGCCAAAAAAACCCTTTTTCCATTGCTTGTTTACTTGCCAATACCCTTGATGCACTTCCAGTCCACAGTGAATTGAGCTGGAAATGTTTACTTGAGTCTCTTTTAAGAAAAAAAAAATTAAAGGCAAAGGCTTTCTGAAAAGTTTCTTCTAATTCTTTCTGATGATAAGGAAAAGTATTTCTGCTCTAACTTTTTTAGGGGAAGGCTAACAGATATGAGTTGCATAATAAGAGTGTTGATGTAAATAATTGTTTTGTGATTTATGTGGTACCTCATTAGAAAGAACGCTTGGTGTTTTCTTGCTTTCTAAAATTCTTTTCCACTCATCATTAGTGGTCTTTGAGATATTCTAAATCAGTGATCAATGAATCTGAAATCCTGTTAATATATTAAATTCTAGTAGAAATTCATCATAATACAGTCCTTTCTTTTAAGAAGAGTAATCTACCTGATGTATTTAATTTTCTGCTGTGGTAGGGTGAAAGGCCATAAACATAAAAGAGAAAGATAATCTCTATCCAAGTTCTGTCTCTCAAATATCTTCTTAAATATTGGTTGGATGCAGTAACAGAGGCAAATGTTTATCATCAAGATAGAACAATATGATGAATATCAGTCTAAAATTGGTTTGTGAGTATACAAATTAGTTCCCTGGTTCATTTCCAAAGAGTCATTATTGTTTTCTTAATATCATCTAATTCCAAATGATGTCTTTCTCTGATGTTAATGTTTTGAAGTTTATTTGACTCAGTGGTTCTACTGATCCCAGTAATGAAATTAAGAACTTCTTCATCACAGTTTAATATCATCTCACACTTATATTGCTATAGCTTAGACTATAAGAAAAAGTTAAGAACAACTTATTAAAGTGGGAAGACATGGGACATTTTAGTTATCATGATACTCAGAGCCCCTTGTAAAGTGCTATGATATTACAGAGTACAGTGAGGAATAAAAACTACATAGATCAAAGAAGACTGGGCCTGTATTAGATCTCAAAAAGAAACTTGACTTGGTGGTTAAGTTTCATCATTAGTTAAATGATAACCAAAAATTTAGAACATAAACACAATGCATGTTCCTAGAATAATAATGGTAGGTTTTCCCCTTAGATTGTAAAATTTCTAAAGAATGTACAGTATTTTATTGATCTGCAGGCACTGTGTGTGTGTGAGTGCGTGTGTGTGAATGAGTGTGTGAGTATATGAGCACACGTACATTACTGGGTATTGAACCTAGGGCCTGGCCCGTGCTTAGCCCATTTTTATTTTTGAAATAGGGTCTTGTTAAGTCACTGAGTTGTCCAGGCTGGGCTCAAACTTGCAAATCTGTCTCAGCCTCTCAGAATACTAGGATTATAGGTGTTTGTCCCCACATTCAGTTTTTAGGCATGCTTTAAAAATATTTATTTCTATATTTTATTTTTAGATTTTTTTATGTAAAAGAAAATATGCAATTTAACTTTCTGAGACTGGCTTATTTCAGTTAACATGATGGTCTTCAGTCCATCCATTTTCCTCTAATGATGTGATTTCACCCTTCTTATTTGGCTAAAATTTCTGTGTGTGTGTGTGTGTGTGTGTGTGTGTGTATGCATGTGTGTGTGTGTGTGTATAGAGAATTTTTTTACTCCATTGTGTGCATATTTTCCATTTTCCTTATCCATTTATCTGCGGGTTAATGGCCAGTAAAGATGGCAAACCTTTTAGAGCTTTCAGTAATAACAAACAGCCCGCTATGGCAAATAAGCCTAGATTCGCCACCACAGATCTAGGCTCTTTCCACAGCTTAGCTATTGTGAATTACACTACTAAAATCATAAACATCACTATAGTATGATTATAGTATTGTGAATTACACTACTGTAATCGTAAATATCACTATAGTATGCTGTCTTTAATTCTTGGGGAAATATATGACCCAGGAGTACAATAGCTAGATCAAATAGCGTATCTCTAGTTTTTTGAAGAATCTCCATATTGATTTCCATAGTAATTATGGTAGTTTACATTCCTACTAACAGTATAGGACAGTTCCTTTTTCTCCTACGTGCCTCCCAGCATTTAATGGTTTTTATATTCTTTTCTTTCTCATTGAGTTTATTGGTACTTTTTAGGTATACAGTACAGTTACATTCATCATTGGAATCTTGTACCCTTACATGACAGGTCTTGGTTCTCATTTTTTTCCCCTTGTCCCTGCCCTCCCTTCATCCCTCCTCATCCCTCCTCCCCTCCCCATTTATAAACACTTTATTTCCATTTTTTCATCTTCTCATATTTTTTTCTTTTCCCTTATTACCTTTCCCCTACCCTTCTCACTTTCCCTACACCTTTAGGCCTTTTTTTCCTATTTCACATGGCTCTTTTTTTTCAATGGTGCCAAAGAGTGAGGGTTGAATGGGTAAGGGAGAAACCAGCTTTGCCGAGTGAACTTGGGCAGAACAAGAAAAAAAGCAGATAAAAACAAACATAAAAATATATGCTGCACCTGGGAAATGCACCATGGGATATTGTGGGAAGTTATGATAGCCTTGAGCAATATTCTATCATATAATACCAAATTATAAGAGTCAATAATGTAAAAATCTAGATTAACCTCCTGCAGGGTAGTGTAAGCATGCTATTTGTATTGTTTTTGACATCTTACAAAGCAGCTGGGAGTTGGGAAAAATCTCTAAAACAGAGCAGATATCTCTCTGACCCAAATGGTGAGACCTTTATCCACTTGGAGACTATCTTTGCTTCCCAGTTTCATTCCAACCTTTGTTTGATATTGCTTTACGATATGGTTTGAAGTTCTGAGTCACTGGTAGATTAAAATGATAAATCCATAAAACTTAAATGAACATAAAATATCAGTGCTATATCAGTGAATGTCAGAAAGAGTTTTGTGTTTTAGAACAAATGTTGGAGTTCTCATGATTTGTATGCAGACCTTGATGATAGTTTTAAGTTAATACCACATTTGGCCTTAGCCAAAAGGATCCAAGTTCCATGTTTTGTTCTCTGCCTTTCTCATTTACAATTCATTTTTATGAGCTTCCAATTCAAAAAAACATTTGCATGATTCAGTAGCAATATTTTAAAAGACAAGAAGAACATCAATATTTGTAAAAGGTACAGGGAACTATAAATTCTGGGGCAACAGATATCTCTGTATTGGTCTCTTTCTCCCTAAAATAACAGATAACATATTCAAATTAGGATAATTTGGGAGAGTTTAATAAAATGAAAAATTTATAAGGAAACCACAGGGATAGTGCAGTATCCCCAGGACTAACAACTGCAGAGTTGTTGCCATCCCTAGACCCAGTAGCCCCAGTAGAGCTACAAAAGGGCATGGGTCTGAGATTCCACCTCACTCCAGAAAAAATGTCTGCTATCAAGAAATCAACCAATAACTAATGCTGGCAGGGTTGTGGGGAAAAAGGAACCCTCTCCACAGTTGGTGGGAGTGTAGACTAGTGCAACCACTATGGAAATCCTGAAAGAACTAGGGTTAGAGGTCCCATTTGACCCAACTTATCCCTCTGCAGGGTATCTTCCCAAGAGAATTAAAAGAATCATACCGCAGTGATATATGCACACCCATGTTCATAGCAGCACAGTTTGTAATAGCCAAAACTTGGAAACAGCACAATTGCCCATCAGCTGGAGCCTGAATAAAGAAAGTGCATTTTTTAAAAATAAAGTAGAGTACTACTTAGCCATAAAGAATGAGAAACTAGAGACATTTATAGCTAAATGGATCCACATCAAGGCTATACTCTTAAGTGAAATAGGACACACGTGTGAATACCAAATAGTTTCTCTGGTGTGAAAAACTGAAAGTGTAAGTAAGGATCAAAAAGTGTAATAGATAATGTGAAATAGGAAGAAAAGTTTCGAAGGGGAAGTGGAAGGAGTAGGGGAAAGAAGGAAGGGAAAGAAATAAATATGAGAAAAGGAAAAAAAGGAAACAAAGTCTTTGTAAATAGGGAGGGGCAGAGGGGTTGAAGGGAGGGCAGGGAAGGGGGAAAAATAAGAACAAGATATATCATGTAAAGGTACAAATCTCCAATCATGGATGTCATAATATTGCAAACCTAAAATGTACCAATAAACTTAATGAATAAAAAAGATTTTTTTAAAGGGTGTGGGAGGACTGAGTTCTATCCAAAAAGCTACTTTGAGAAGGATGCAATGTTCCCTGTGGAAGGATGAGCCAGCCAGGGGACATCCCTCAAGTGGAAAGCCCAGGGGAGAGATACCCCTTTCTCATTCTACCCTTACTGTGATCTCGGCAAGGACAAATCTTGGCTGAACCCAACCACAAACCCAAGAGCAGGGGTTATATGGTAGTAAGTTAGCCACATAACGTACTGCAGAGGCGTGGTGAGGAAGAGTGGATGGTGATTTGGAGAGGCACAGTGTTGCTGATTATCTGTCTTACTGTATTGTCCGAGTCTATATTAACTTCAGCAGATGAAAGAATGCAATTTAAAGTCATTCCTACAATATACCTCTGAAGATGCCTGTGAAGCTACGAAGTAGCTGCTATTGGCCATTTTTCCATTGAAGATGTGTATTGCTTTTGTATATGGATATGGAGCACTTCATCAAAGTCTAACCATAGGACAAAATGAAGAGCTTAATTGTTAGTGAAGAACCCTTAAGAAGCTAAGCTGAGAGAGTGCTGTGGTTTGAATGTCTCCCCCTGAAGTTCATGTGTTGGATGCTTAATCCCCAAATGCATATGTTAATGGTATTTGGAATGGTGCCTTTGAGAGGTAATTAAGATTAAATGGGGCTATGAGGATGGGGACCCCATGACCCCATTGGTAACTCTTTTTTTGGTACTAGGGATCCAACTCAGGACCTGGTGCTTGCCAGGCAGGTGCTGTGCCAATGAGCTTCATCCTCAGCCCCACTGGTAACTCTTCAAGGAGGAAGAGAGACCTGAGCTAGCGTACTTTATCTCTCCCTATGATGTCCTTCACAATGTTATGCAGCAAGAAAATTCTCACCGGGCAAATTCAGCTCAGTGGTGCTGTGCCTGCCTTGCAAGCACAAGGACCTGAGTTCGATTCCCAGTACAAAAAGCAACAACAAACCCGAAAATCCTCACCAGATGCTAAGCCTTGTGCTGGTCTTGTGCTCTTTGTCTTTCCAACCTCTAGAACCCTGATCTACACAAATTTCTTTCTTTTATATAAATTATCCAGTCTGTGATATTGTGACATAGCAGCAGAAAACAAGTTCCCATGGATAACTTTAAATATACAAAGGTCTCTGCAGATAATGAGAAGATACATAAAATTGCCTGTCAGACCACCCTGTGGCTTAGATGTGCTCCTTTGGCATGGCCGGACTAAAATAACTCTTAGGGTCCCTCTAAATGTCATCACATTATGATTCCCACCATAGAAATCTGTGGAAGGTTTAGTGGGAGTAGGGATTAGCAATGTGAAATTTTACAGTTCTGATGACAGCCTCCTAATGAAAACATATGTTGACTAGATTGAGGTGAAAAGTGGAACTTGTTTTGGAAGGTTTACAAAGATCATGAAAAATATTTGCTTGGAAACTAGGCTTTGCCATTTTTAGTGAAGCTAAGCAGACCTTGTGTGTTTCTGTTAAAAAGTCGATTTCAGCTGGTTGGTGGTTATACAGTGTGCAAAACTTATGAAAGTTCATATATATATGTATATGAATTATGTGCATATATACGATATGCACACATTTCTATATCTATTTTAGGATTCTCTTTTGAGGAATCAAGAAACTAGTGGAATTCTGAAGTCTGGGATTGGGTTTAGGGTAGATATAATGAGGGAGCTCACTTCCCATTTTAGGGTTTTTGAAATATGGAAGAAAGTGGAGTTCATCCCCTGAGTAAATGTCCCAGTTCAGAGTAAGAGAGCAGCATTAACCTATGCCAGGTAGAGCAGTTTGGCTGGGGTTGTGGACAAATGGCTCTTCCCTGGGAGGTGGACAGACCATGCCCCTACTGTGCTGGGAACAGAAAACACTTTCCTTCATGATATTTATCTGGGGCTTTGGCTTCATTACCCTCACTGAAACAGATCATTATAGTGGTAGCCCTGTGCCCACACCAGCCAATGGATGGATGCCTTGCTTCTCTAAATAGCTATGATTCTTAAGGTAAGGAGAGTTCTAGGGAGAGAATTTTTCCCTGCCTTTAGCAGTGTCTGTAGGGTCAAAGCCAGGCTATTCTCAGGGGTGAGAGTTGGTCCTTATGCTTAAAAACTATGCCAATGGCCAAGCAGAGAGCCAATTTCAGTGATAAGGAATAAAATGATTGCATGAGTCTTTGTTGAGGTTTATTTTAATAAGATCATGTAGTTCAGATGACTGCCTGAAAGGTAACTGGTAATGGGTGTACTGAGATACTCAACAGAATATAAATCTTTAAATAAGTCTTTTAATACACATAAGGAGTTGTATCAAAGGTAAGTTAACATTCATATTATATGAACACTGTTTGAATGTTTTCATTTTCAAGATTTATCTACTTACAAAATAATATGTATTATTTTAAGAGATAATTTTTTACATTATGTTTGTAGTTCTAATTCTTAAGTCATTACTAGTGCAGGATAGTGTCATAAGAAGAGTAAGGTAGATCTCATAATTGAAGTACACTGTAACCATTTGTTAATTTGCATGTTAATTTGCATGTTATGGCTTGTGTCTAGACGTCCTTCCCAAAGCCTTATGGGGTCATAGGTGAGTCTTTTCAGAGGTGGCTGGGTCTAGAGTGTGTGATGCTGGGATTAAGGATGTGTTATTACTAAATTAGTCCCCTGATTGGTTTGGCATAGTTCTGGGTGTGGGTAATACCCTGTGTAGAGTGCTACCAGGCCTAAGGGTGTGTAGCCTGGATAGAATATAAGAATATAAGGGACAGAAAGAGGGCTGTTGTGGTTGCTTGCTGCCTCACTACTTCACTACTTGCTACCTTCTGTGTTCCACCTGCCATGAGTTGTTTCCCTTCCGCGATGCCCCTCTGCCGTGCCACCCTATCTTGGAGCCAGCCAACCGTGAACTGAAACCTCTACAAACTGGGCTAAATAAGCCTTCCCTCCTTTAACTTTGGGTGTAGAGTATTTTGTCTTAGCAATGAGAAAAGTACATGCATATGCACATTCTCGTGTGTGTGTGTGTGTGTGTGTGTGTGTGTGTACATATATGGTATATAGAGATATATCTATAATATTATATTATATACAGACAGTATCTATCTATAAGGTGTGTGTATATGTTAAACTCCTATAGTCAAAGCTACAATCTAGCATATTGAAGGTACTTTTGTAAAGTAAGGATTTTATCAGGATTGAATAGTACCTTGATAAGTATTTTGTTTTGATGTGGTTTATACATCAGTATACACAGTATACATTAATATAAAGGTAGCTAAAAAACATCTGTTTATGTCACATCCCAAATTTAGTTGGGTGAATCCTGCCAAAGAAAATATTAAGATCAAGAAAAAAGAATGATACAAATAAGGTAGAAAAAGGACAAGGAAATGCATAACCTAGATTCTGTGAATGTTTTGATTCTTATCTCTTTTGACTAAAATATGTTCTGGCTGTAAGATGTGCAACTAGTTGCTAGATTTTTTCATTTGAGTGTTGCATTTACATAGAGAAGCTGGCTTTCAAAATGCCAGCCAGCAGCCAGCTCAAATAAGGAAGATTTGTTTAACTTAGAGACTGGTTTAGAAAAAAATATCTTGAGGAGGTTGGAGGAGGGCACATGTCAGACGCTTTGGTCTGGAAACTCAGCCAAAACTTTGTCAACTGTGATTGGGCTGATTGTTAGTGTGCTTGAGTTTTCAGTTCCTATCATGGGGATTGCAAAGGTGCTCTGAAATGGGGTCTCACTTCCATAGGCTAAGTGGAAGATGTATAGCTGGAAGTTCCAGATTATTTTCCTACAGAAAAAGAGAGTATTTACAGGCTCTGGCTGCAAACTGTAGTACTTCTTTAGAGATGTAAAGTGTCCATTATCCTGTTAACATCTGTGTTAAGTGGCTTCTGATTTTTTCTAGCCAAGGGTATTAGACTATCACTGTAGCAGAATACTTGAAATAATCAGGTTATAGAGAAGAGCGTTTTTATTTGGCTCACCGTTTTCAAGGTTCCAGTCCATGATCAAATGGATCTGCAGCTTTCAGTCCTTGGGTGGATGTAGACGGCCGTGGTGGTGGGGAGTGTGTGTGGTGGAGCAGTCTGAGCACTTCATGGCCTGGAGGCAGGGGAGAAGGAAGGGGTCCGGGTCCCACGGTCCCCTTCGGCAGCACGTCCCCAGTGACCTACAGACCTCCCACAGGCCCTGCCTCCTAAAGGCTTTATCATCTCCCAACAGCACCACTCGGGGAGGGCCGTCTTTCAGCACATGTTCTTGAAGGGGACATTGAAAATCCAATCTATCCCAAAACCCACTGAATTACTGGCTCTTTCTGCTGTTCTGGGGACAGATTAGACACTGACAGGTGGTTAACTTTATGGTACTTACACGTGAAAATACTTAGCCTCTTATAAAAAACAAAAAGTAACGAATACTGGCAAGAATATGGACAAAAAGGAACTCATATGCTGTTGGTGGGAATGGAAATTAGTACAGCTATTATGGAGAGTAGTATGGAGGTTTGTTATAAAACTAAAAATAGACCTACCATATGATCCAGCTGTCCCACATCTGGGTATATATTCAAAGGAAATGAAATCAGCATATCAAACAGGGACTTGGATGCCTATCAGTAATATTCACAATAGCTAAGATGTTGAATTAACAAAGGAGTGGATAAAGAAAACATAGTGTATAGACACAATGGAATATTATTCAGCCATAAAGAAGAATGAAATCCTGTCATTGTAGACAATAAATTGGATTAGGTATTACGTTGTGAAATAATTCAGGTACAGAAAGTACTACATGTTTTCCCTCACATGCAGAGAGTTAAAAAAAAAAAAAAAGACCTGAAAATAGAGTAGTGATTGCCAGAGACTGGGAAAAATATGTATATATATGTGCAGGTGAGGTGGGTGAAAGGTAATTGGATTTGATCAGTGTGTGCATGTGCATCTATGGAAATATTATATTCACCACATTAATATGTGCAATTAACACATGTTAAAATACCCAGATTCCACTTTGAAAAGAATTCTGTTTTAGTGGATCTCACCTTGTATTAGTATTGTGCAGAATATACTTGGGGAGAATTACTTGCAAGAGGCAGTTAGGAACTGTTGAGAGATTTTTAAACTGGAAGGAGGTAACAGTCAACGATGCAATGGTCAGGGTAGAAGGAAGAACTCAGGCACAGATAGAAAGCTCTGGAAATAGCAAAGGTATGAGATGATAGAGGCTGAACCAGAGCCATGGTAGTGGGTATAGAGAGGAGGTGGACTGAGAGATATACAAGTCCACATCGCACCAGTTTAATGATGAGCCTAGGAAGGAAGAGGAACTCTGACTTTGGCTTGGGTGACTGACTGGTTGGACGGTGATGCCACAGAGATTGGAGACTGGACTGTTTCTTTTGATGTTGTAGGGCTGACCCAGAGGACTTCAACTCAGGAGCCAGGTCCAGGCTCTGTAAGCCTTAAACCTCTACCTGTTGACCTTGATTTCTGCCTAAGAAAGTGATCTCTTCCGAGGTCATGAATTGTTTTGTTCTGGACCGCTGGAGCTTCCTGTGACTATTAATTAGCTGCACCATAGTAGTGTTCCAACTTTATGCATGCTGGACCCTGTCCCATCCATATATACCGTATGGTGCTACATTTGGAACTGTAAAAAAACTTTCTATATATTCATATGTTTCTTTTCCTGTTTAGATCATCATATTTTTTCCAGAGTCTCTCACATCTTTCACTTTTGGTAGATGAGTTTCTAGTCATTAATTTTATATGGACAGTAACTCATCTGAAAAAAAAGATCTCTAGTCAAATCAGTTTGGAATAGCCACGTTCTCCATCCCTTTGTCGAAGGTTCACAGCACACAGTAGACTACAGTAATCTCGTGTGTCAATATCTCTCAATTTATTCTGCAGTAAAGGCCAACTAAAAAAATTAACCTCAAAATATCCCACACTTGTTTAATCAGAGGACCCACGTTTTTCCTAAGGAACATCTATTCACTACTTGAAGAATTAGTGTTCTGCAGAATGCTGTTGAGAAAGTGCTGCATTGGTTATTTACACCAAGTCTCATATTTGCTGAAAATCGTCCTAGTGTGTTAAATTGGGTGGATTTTGTGGGATCAGCCTCTCTCTCTCTTTCTCTCTCTCTCTCTCTCTCTCTCAGAGACTTTGATTCAGTTAGTTTCTGTTGGGGCTTGGGATTTTGGATTTTTTGGGAAACATCCAGAAGATGATTCTTGTGTAGATTCTTTAGGATATATTGAGTCAAATTATTGAGAATTTGTGCACAGCACTGCATTTCCTTTTGTCCTTATATTCTTGTGTGTTTGTCATGTTTGGAGTGATAAGCAGTTTGAAGTAGGAATGTGTTTCTTATTCATGCCCCTACCCTTGCATAGCCTTGCTTGCCCCAAGACATGCACTCAATAAATGGTTGCTAAAATATATTTAAATTCAATAACTTTAATTCCTCTAGGAATCAAGAGAGATCTAGGGAAATAGTCAGAATTCATTGAATGAGATATATTTGTCAAGGGACTCACACACACACACAACACACACACACACACACACACACACACACACACACACACACACAAACACATGACCAGACTTCTATTTTTTTCTTCGAAAAAAAAAAACAAAGTAAATTTAAAATGAGGGGTTAAAAGAATTTTAAAAGAGCCAAAGTATGCTAAACTCAGTCTTTCTCTTTTCCAACTGGGCTGTATTAGTTGTGAACAAATTCGTGACAATGTAAATCTCCCTCCTCTCCCATATTCCTCTTCTGTGCCTCCTTTTCCCACAACCCCAAATATGTGAAATAAATAAGAAGGTCACGTAGCCTGGTGTCACCCAGTAAGTTAATGCTCAATGAGTGAATGGAAGCTGTAGCTCTGTGATATTATCGTATAGGAGATCGGAACTGGTTTGTATCAAACAGTGAGGAAATGATGAGAGTCATGAATTAAACCAGGAGCAGCTGGGAAATGTTGAGGAGTGCACTCAAAGAGTTGCTGACTTGTCACAGGAAACACTGAAAGGCATACTATTTAGAAATAATCCTGTCTGTACATCATATATTCTCTTCATTTCTTCTCACTTGTTCTCATTTGCAAGGACATGCTCAGGGGCATTGTCTTGAAAATAGGATCCTTGCAACTTCCTCTCTTTTATTTCTGAGCTCAGATTGTAATTTAGCAACTGTGTTATTATCAGACCCATTATGTCTGTGATGGTTATATCCGAAATCTCAGTGACTCTGCAAACAAGGGCAGTTCTCTGAATGAGGCCCACACAAATAAGCCTTCTCATATTAATTTCTCAAGCCACTTGGGAACAAACAAAAAATTATAGAAAATCAGACAGGAAGGTATTATATTTAAAAAATAACACATATTTTAGCTTTTCTGGCACTTGGCAATGAAACTTTTATCCGTTTCTGTATTAAAACTTGTTCTTTGGATATTTCCCTGTGGATGAGAGAATTAAACAAATCATTTCTAGTTTCTTTATGAGCTACTTATAAAGTTCATGGAAGTAATTCTGCCTAAATAGAATTGCTCTATTAATTCACAGCCTTATTTTCTGAGATGTTGAAAAGAAATGAGGACTAGGACAGTATCTACTGGGCCCTGCTACCCTAATTTAGAAATGCGAGCTCGCTGAAGGCTGTTGGGGCAGAGAATTTATTATAGTGAGGTCGTGACTCTTCAGGACCACACTGAGTCCCTTGGTTACAATTGAAATAGAAGAGCAGTGGCATAGCCCTGAAACAGGAAGATGTCCTTGAATTCCTATGTCCATCATGCTGAGACAGAGTCCACTGGGTGACTTAAGTTCTTACTGTGCAAATATGTTGACGTATTTGTTCAGTCAGCAGACAGAACTTGTTGTGGAGACATCTTAATCTTAAATATCTTTTGGATGCCTTGTATAGGGCCAGTAAGTTAGTCAAAATGTTACCCAAGTGTTGTTTATGGATACATTCTTTTCTGAGCATCTAAACTGTACTAAATTCTATTTCCAACATCATGCTAAGGGTGGTAACTTTTATAAGAGTAATAGTAATACAAGGTGTTCTCAGTATGAAAGTGCTTAGAGTTTAGTGAAGAGGACTAGATACATATCTGCAGACAACTAGGAGAAAGCATAGCATAATGGGATGGATTTGGTATTTGAGAAAAGAACTGGATTCATAGTGCTTTTCATTTACTGTTTGCATGTTAAAATTTGTTTACCTCTCTGAGTCTGTTTCCTTATTAGTAAAATAGGGATGACAGTATCTTCATGTGGTTATCATGATGGTGTATTCAGTCTAGTTAACTGATATATATGGTTCAGTTGTGTTTAGTTACTATCATTAATGACAACTGAGGAAGATGAAATCAAGAGATTTGATTTGGAGACTAAATATATGCACAAAAAGAATTAGGAATCATTTAAAAATTTGGAGTTTTGGAGTTAGGCTGTATAAAATTTCATTAAAGTAATAATATTTAAACCAGACTAATGTAATGATTATAATAGTTACTGTCTGTTTTGGGCCAAACTGGTTCTAAGTGCTTTATATGAATTATTTCCCTTATTTTCACGGTGGCTTTGATATAGATACTTTTGTCATCCATTTTCTGGACATTGAAACTGCTAAAGTCATTTATCTAAGGTCATACAGCTAGTAAATGGTGGATCTAAGATTTGAACCCTGGTCTACCTTCAGAGCCTCTTCCTAAAACAGGAAAACAAGGGGTTAGGAGGCTAGAATGGAGAACGCAGCAAATCTAATAGAAAAACAGAGCAACCAGAGAAGGAAGAAGCCAGGAATTGGCAGAAACAAGGATAGAGACTTCATGGTGTCAGGCTTGTCTGTGGGACCAAAGTGTTTGGACTAATCCTTCAGGCAGGAAATAGACACTGCCTCTCGAGAGAGCTTCCATTGCACCGAAAGAATCCTGGAAACATGTTGGTCTCACATCACTGCATCCATTGACTGTTTGAGTTCATGCTGGCAATGACAGAGCCTCTTGATGTGCCTTTCCTACATGGAGGCAGAATCTTCCAGGTCAGTTAATTATCTTAAATTTTCTTCAGTTTAGAGAGCATCCATAATATCATGTTCAATATCCATTTTCTTCCTTCTAAACCTACCCTAGCTTCTCTTCTCCACAAGCCATTCACTTAAGCTTTTCTTTTTTTTTTCATTTAGTTAGATCTAAGCACTTGAAGACCATGTTAGCAAAAGCAAAAAAACAAAGACAAAGAGCATTTCTCATGCTTTTTACATGATTCCCTGAAATTTACCCCATTCCTAGTAATACAAATATTTCAAATATTTTTTAGTAAATACTGCCAGAGTTGAATCATTTATATCACTGAACATGTTTTCCCTCTAGCTGATATTTTTCTCTTGCAGCAATCCTTTTTTTAATGAAAGAATCAGGGCATGGATTTGCATTCTGATGCAAGCTCCTGTCTCCTTCTGGGGCAGCCCTTTAAAAAGGTCCTGGACTAGCTGCATCTGAGGCCCTTTCATTTGAACCCTTTAGAATTTTAAGGCAAATCATTAGCCATTTAAAATATATCTTGAGCATATTTACACTTTTTTTGTGTTTGCCTTCAAGTTCTGAGAGACAAGATCCATTTTTGCTGCCCTCCCTGGAGATCACCTTCCTGCCATGATGTGCCTCGGTTTTTCTTCCTAACAGAAAAGCCTAATGAGGAGGCTGGAGTGCTCTGCACAAGGAAACTGATTAAGCCTGCCTCTTCCTGACTGCATAACAGGCCTGAAGGCTCTGCATATAAATGTCAGACCTGCCACAGACTGTGTGACTAAGGAGGATCCCAGGGGCCATTATCGCTGTAAGATTCAGTCGAGTTTTGGATAGTTCTAAGAGCCAGATAGACAGACAGACAGATGCAAGCACAGGCTAGAAGAGATCTCTGAAGGTCTTTTACTCTCTTATCCCTTAACCACACTACCTCTGCAGGAAGGCGATCATTATTCTATTTGGGTTATTGCACATCACAAACACTCGGAGCTGTTCGGCAAAAGAAACTTTCGAAGAGATGTTGACTGAATGAATGATGCCAGCCCTCAGGTTGAGGCATTTTTCATTTTGCTTTACTGCTTTCTGGAAGGTAATAAGTACCTAATAAATGTAGTTGAATAAAAGATAGAGTGGAAGAGAAGGAGGAAAAAAGAGAAGAGGAGAAGAAGAGGTAGAAGAGGGACAGACAGACAGAGAGGAAAGAACAACCCAGTAGAGTCAAACAAAAATGCAAAAAGAGGAGAAAAGAGTTAAGAAAATGAACAAATTGGAGAAGGCAGGAAGATAGCAATGACATATAGCTTCAAAAAAGTATAGTTCTGTTTATTTTACACTTCTCAAACGTACTGCCTTAAAACATGTGTTTGTATATTAGAAGGCTGGAGAGAAAAAAGCTGCAGGAGTAAAGGTGAAAAGCCTTGGAATGAGTGCCTCCCTGACCCCACCCCATTCCACAAACCTTGTGTACTCTGCTGAGGGGCAGGGTAGCCTGAGAGTACAGAATGCTTGGCAGGAACAGCTACTTCCATTATATCCATCATTTTGACCTGTTTTTAGGACTCCAGGTCAGAGCACATAGAGATTGATGTGGGAGTGGCTGTTATCTGCCCTTTGCTTATATGGCACACATTATGTAGTTTGCATCTTTGCAAGTATCTACCAGGTGATGGCACGGCCTTCTGGATACAGCTAAACAGGAGAGATTCACTTTGACCTCAGGCTGGGAAAGCTTTTTAGATCCAGGTCTCTAAGAGAAGAACGACACTAGGTTCATTCTAGTTTCTCCTATGAGATTTTAAAGCAACCAATCCATGTGTGATAAACACACTCATGATACTATCATCCACACCATGTTTCTTTGTGCATGCCAAAAGCTGAAAACCCAAGCAAGCTTCCAAGTGAGTCCTTGCCTCATGGAAACCTGAGCTCCTCAGTGGAGCATCAGAATACCCTCAGCTACTTCCTGAAGCCTCAGCCAAGAAAAGACTCCTGAGCATGCCACTTCTGCACTCCTTGATTTGCCTTTTCTTCCCTTTTTAAGGCTACTGCTGCTTGTTTCTATAAACCAGGGACTAATCACGAGAAAAGTGATATTTTCATAATAATGATTAAAATCTGATTTCCTCTGTTTCTCTGCTGGGCTCTGTGTTGGGACAGGTGCCAGCAGTAAGTGCTGGGTGGGCTCAGAGAGGTGAGTGGTACTGGCAGTGCCCACTTGCATTAGAAGCCTCGTTGCTGGACCCAGAGGAACTCACAGCTTTTTACAAATCCAAGGTATTTTTTCTTCTGAAGGATAGCTAGTGTTTGCAGAAGCACTTTTGGTAGGTTCAAGATGGTCTCAAGGCCACTTGGGATCCATTTTTAAAGTTGTTTAGTCTTTGTGTGATCCAGAATTCCTGTAGCAGCAATTCTCAAAGTGTGGTCCCTAGGCTGGTCTGCAGGAGAATCCTGTGGGAAGCTGGTTAGGAAAGTAGTTTCTGGAACCCCACTGAAAATACACGAGTATCTTCATCTGGTGATTCTTTGCCCCCTGAACTCCCAGAACTTTCAGCTTTCCAGAGCAGCAGATCTTGAGGCAAACAAGCCCCAGGCATCTCCTGTTTACAAGCCTGGGCAGTTTGTCCTGTTTTGTGCCACCTGGATGGATCTCTGGTCCACTGTGTCATCACCAGCCATGCAGCACCTGTTGCTACCCACAGAGGACCGTTCTGGAGATCTGATTTAATCCCCTCTGCTCAGCTTGGTTGCTTTTTCTGATGACTGTTCCTTTTTTTCGCATTGGCCCAACACACAATGTTTTTCGTCCGGTGTCTCTCCTTGGGAGGATTGGACTGAAATCAAATCTCAGGCTGCGAGCACATGTCACACCAGGATTTATGGCACAGGGCACCAGGATTTACTCTGATTTTGTTTTTAAAGAGCTTAGAACTGCCAGAGTCCTTCAGAGTCATGATCTTACTTCTTTAAGATCTATAGAAGATGTCCCCACAACTATGGGGAAGTACTCTCCACCTAAGAAGGGTTTCTGATGAAATCATGAGAGAGAAACAGCACATCTCTGAAATGTTGTTGCCTTCTCTCTTTCTCTCCGCCCTGTTTGGCATATTGGCCCTCTGTCCACATCATTATGCCAGGTTCCTAATGCCCTGCTGAAGCCTTTGGCCGGTCAGAAACCAGCTTGAAGCTCTGATCTTTTTCTGACTGCTGACTGCTAAGCAGAACTCAGCTTCAGGTGGCCTAGTACCTCAGTTTTGTTAGCTGTGTTGACGCTTTCACTGTAAAGTATTAAGGAATGCTCATGGTTTAACATGTACCCAGCCACTTTCTAATTGCATATGTATTGTAGTTACAACCTTCACTAGAGTGAGTATGAAGGAATTGGAGGCTCTTAGCATGACCACATCTGGGATTTCTTGGGATTCTCCTGGGAAATACCTCCATCCCAGACAAACCAGGAAGGCTGATCACTGAAGCCTCATTGGGCAAACATTTTATAATAATACCAATAGTAATAACTAACATTGATAACCTTGTGCCAGGGGCTCTTCTAATTTTTTTTTTTTTTTTTTTTGTATCGGGGATTGACCTTGGGTCCTTGTGCTTGCGAGGCAGGTGGTGGAACCACTGAGCTACATCCTGGCCCACTAATTCTTTATATTAACTCATTCATTCCTTTCACAACCCTATGGCATATGTACTGGCATCATTGTCATTTTGTAGGTCCAGATGCTCCTGCCCAAGTTCAGTAGAGAGGGCATTCTGGAATCCCTGATTTAGTAGCCAGTGCCTACTAGTATTACCCTGTACCAGGCAAAAGGTAGTCTTGGGATAAAATTGTCTTCACAATCTGTTTATTTTCCATTATTCTGAGAGCCTTTCCTTTTTAGTGACTTTCAGCTTTTGTGATAAAGCTGAGAAATCACTTTAACAAAGATACCCTGAAGCACCTGCAGAAAATTATTTAGTGCTTGGAGTCTGAATTTTTCTGTTAGTAGAACTCCCAATAAATGCTGAACTTAGTCCTAGTGAGTGATTGATGCATTGGGTGAAGATATTAAATGATGCTCAGGTTTCTGACCATGGAACAGACACAAGATATAAAATAGACCCATGATCTGTGTAATAGTTAGCTCAGACTGCCACATCAGTGTACTGCTGACTGGGTGTCTTAAACAAAATAAACTTATTTTCTCACAGTTCTTGGGGTTAAAAGTCCAAGATGAGCATGTCAGCAGGGTTGGTTCCTGGTGAGGCTTCTCTCTTCGGCTTGTAGACAGCACCTTCTGTGTGCTCTCATGGTATTTCTCCGTGCACATGCACACATGCAAACACAGAGTCTTCTGGTGTCTTTTCCTTTTCTCATAAGGGCTGAGCCTACTGGATAAGAGTTCCATCTTTATGAGCTCATTAACTCCTTTAAAAGGCCCTTTCTCCAAATAGTTACATTAGAAGTAGGGGCTTCAACATGTGCATTCTAGAATATAGTTCAGTCCCTATCAATCTGGAAGACAGATTCCTACTGTAGGGTGTGGTTTTGAGACTGCCTCATGAGTTAAAGGTAATCCTATAACTCATTAAATTGACAGTTCTGTACAGAAATCTGATAAAACTCTGCCATTAATTAAAGAATGTGGTACAGTCTTAATTTAGGCCTATCTTATTTATGCTTAGGTTCTCCAAATCCTATTTCAGACTGTGGGTTATTGTTGAGTGTATATTATCTAACTGGAACTTAGAGGTATATAACAAAAAATGGCTAAAGTGGTTAAAAAAAAAAAAGACAAACCTCCCTGGGGAACAGAGCTATTTTGGGCATGCCAAAATTGGTGGCTTTTCTACAATAAACTACTTATTTCATTGTCATTGATCTTGAGACTGCAGACCTTAGATTCCAAGGATAGCTGTTTAGTACAATTATTCTTTCCTGGATCTTTGTGCTGTGGTTTAGATATGATATTAGTGTGTCTCCCAGTGTCCATGTATTGGAGGCTTGGTCCTCATTGTGGTGGTGTTGGAGGTGGTGGAGCCCAGGGCCAGGGATTTAACTCAGTGGTTCTTCACCTGCCTCACAAGCAAGGCAGTTCCTTAGTTTAATCCTTGGTGCACACACACATACACACACACACACACACACACACACACACACACAAAGGAGGAGGGATGGAACCCAGTGGGTGCTGCCCTTGACAGGGATTAAGGTAGTTCTGGTGGAAACTCTGGATTAGTTATCAATAGAGGGTTGTTATAGGGCTGGAGATTTAGCTCAGTGGTTCTGCTGCCTGCCTCTCAAGTGCAATGTCCTGGGTTTGATTCTCGGTACCCTCCCCCCAAATACAGGGTTGTAACAAAAAGAGTAGAGTAGCCCCTTCCATCAACTCTATCACCTTTGCTTCAATAAATCTCGAGTCCCTTATTTCTGACTTAGAGCCCATCTTTCACATCTCCAATTGCCTATCAAGTAGGACATTATTTCCACCTGAGTATTGTACCACTTCAGTTCCAGTGCCCTAAGTAAGCTTATACTACAGTATTACTTTATCTCTGGTAAGTAGCTAATGACTGAATTCTGACAGCTTTTCTCATGTTATGAATTATACCATCTCCTTTTCGTTCCTCTTACTATTGATCCAGCCTAGTCTTCATTATCTTGGAACTGAGTTATTGCCACAGACCCATTTCTGATTTCCTGGGTTCCAGTCTTGCCCTTTTTCTCTATTTGTTTCTTCTAGAACTGTTTTCATATATAACTTTCATGTCCTTTTCCTAATATCTATACTGTCCTTTATCCCCTCAGTCAGACCTGAGGAACTCAAGACTAACTTTTGACATCTCTTGGATTTCTTCATCTCTTTTTTTTTTTTCTAAAATATAGTGCTTTATTTTTTTTCCTTACATGCTTCCTTTTATTTATTTTTTTAATTGAGTTTATTGGTACATTTTAGGGATACAGTACAGTTACATTCATTGTTGGGATGTTGTACCTCTACATGACAGGTCTTGGTTCTCATTTTTCCCCTTGTCCCTGCCCTCCCTTCATCCCCTTCTCCCCTCCCCATCAGCCCCCCAAATATAAAGACCCAATTCAAAAATGGGCTTCTGAAATGAACAGACATTTCTCAGACAAAGAAATAAAAGCTGCAAGTAAATATATGAAAAAATGTTCCACCTCACTGGTCATTCGAGAGATGCAGATGAAAACAACACTGAGATTCCACCTCACCCCACAGTAAATGGCTGCTATCAAGAAATCAAACAATAACAAATGTTGACGGGGATGTGGGGAGAAAGGAACCCTTCTCCATTGTTGGTGGGAGTGCAGACTGGTGCAACCACTATGGGAGTCAATATGGAGATACCTCAAAGAGCTGGGACTAGAGGTTCCATTTGACCCAGCCATCCTTCTGCTGGGTATATTTCCAAAAGAACTAAAGAATCATATATTCATCTCTTTATACATATGCATATATTTTTCCTATATAGTCTGTATATCTACTTTTAAAAAAATTAATTGTATTGGTACATTTAAGGTATACAATATAATGACATTCATCATGGGAAATTTGCACCTTTACATAATCCAACTTGTTTTTTCCTACCCTCCCTTTAAGTCTGTATATGTACTTTTTAAAATGTCTTCATCTGTTTGAATTACAGAAGCTCATCATTGAAAAGGACATTAGAAAGTCTAATCCTACATCTGGTAATCAGTGTCCCACACAAAGCATTATTCAGGAGCAATTATAACACCTCCAGCAACATGTAACTTATGAAAGCACATTCCATTTTTACACATTTTTTAAGAAAAATGTTTCTCAAATACAAGTAAAACTGGAGTCCATTGGACTTTCATTCTTCCAAGTTTTTAATCTGCTAGCCTTACAATATTTGTACTTGGCTACTGTGTACTTTCTTCCCCAAATGATACATAACTGGTTTCTTCAAATGATCCTGGAAAGCCCTTCACTTCCTAGACTTTCTCTTTCAAAGGCTGTCCTGGTTGACAGTGCCCCTTCTAACATGGGTACCTATTGGGGGATGGAATTAATATGAATTTTATGGTCAAGTCAAACCACAGTCTTTTTTGATGAATGTCTGTACTGCTTTTAAGTTATATCTCTAATGACTATACTTGGTAGTGTTTTTGTTTTCATTTATTTATATTAAATTTCATTTTGTCTGATCCTATCATCATTTCGGCCAGAAAAATCTGTTATAGATTTTCCATCTATCATCTTACGTGTGAATGTTCTGTCCCCGGGCTCACGGTCATCTCTAAATTTGATCATCAATATCATTTGTGTCTTCAGTCAAATTTTTTGTCATGACAGTTTGGACGGACATATTTTGGAGCCAGCAGTGCAGTACTACATAGCATCCCTCTGTGTGGTGTTTGATACATTTCTAGGAAGCCTGTCATTATTCAGGTTTTTTTGGAATCCATTTAACTATCATACCATTTGTATTTCTGTATCTTGTGAATAAGTATTAAATGTCTTGTCGAATTCTAGGTAGCAGTTCTCATAGCTGCATGAGAAGAGCGTTGAAACCAAGGAGCATTCGTAGCTGTCCAGCATCCAAGCCATGTTAGGGCCACTTTGTTGCTGATTTTCATTCTTTCAGTCTAGAAGTTTCTTTTTTGTGCTACGGTCATAATGTTCTGAGAGTAGTTCTCCCTCCTCAAGAAACTGGCACTTACCTCCTCTCCCTTAGTTCCAGGCATGAGTTTGTAGTATAGAACACAACTCGGCATACTACCTTCAGATGCTTTGCATTATTTGAACACCCACATTAGGTGAATGCCAAGATGAAATGCATACTCAGGAAATGTCTGTTGGATGAGTGAAGTCTTAACATCCACATCAGATTATTACCATTCACTTTTTTGGAGACACTGATTTTGCAGAATATTTTTCATTTTCATATTGAGGTGAAATTCATATATTATAAATATATAAATATATATACATATATAAATATATAAAAATTCATGTTATAAATAAAATTCAGTCATTATGAATAATGATTGTATAGTGAAAGATTCACTGCTTGTAGGTGTTTTAAACCCCTACACAATGCATGGCACAGAACTGGTACACAGAAGATATTCAGATAAGCATTTTCTTTTTACTTGTATCAGTACATGTTTGCAGACATAGTTATTATATTCACCATGGCAGTTGATACATGTACATTACACATCTTAATTTGTTCCTCTCCCCTCCATCTTTTGATCTCCTTCCCTTTCACAAAAGATATATCTCCCTGTTTCCTGTTATCTTTTATTTTGCTTTTTAACTTACTTATACTTTGAATTTCTCATATAACAGAAGCGATGTAATATTTAAGATATGTCTGATGTACTTCCCTTGATTGTGTTTTCAAAGTGCATCCATTTTCCTACATATGTCTTGAATTTATCCTTTATGGCAGAGTAGTATTCCATTGTATATAAATATTGTACCATAGTTTCTTCATCCTTTCATCTGTTCATGGACTATAGGCTGCTTCTTATTATGAGTTGTGCTGTTATATGTGGGTATGGATGTGTCCCTGTAATATTATGTCTTTAGTTCTTTATGAAAGATACCTAGAAGGGAACTAGCTGGATTGAATGGAATTTCAAGTTTTAGTTTTTTGAGAAATCTCCGTATGATTTCTATAGTGGTTGTACTAGTTTACTTTCTCGCCAGCAATGTAGAAGGATTCCTTTTTTCCCTGACGCCTCACTAGCATTTGTTACTATTTGATTTCTTGATAATAGTCATTCTTTCTGGGATAAGGTAGAATCTCAGTGTTGTTTTAATTACCAGAGATATTGAACACTTTTTCATGTATCCATTTAACTTTCTTGTTTTTTGATTGGGTTTTTATTGGGGGGCTAATTTTCTTGAGGTTTTTTTTTATTGCATTCTCGATATTAGTCCTCTTGTCCAAGGTGTAGCTGGCAATTTTTTTTTACCATTTTGTAGGTTATCTCTTCACTCTGTTGGTTGTTTTCTTTGCTGTGCAGAAGCTTTTAAACTTGCTATAATTCCATTTGTTGATTATTGATATTATTTCTTGTGCAATTAGGGTTCTGTTCAGAAAGTCTTTGCCTATGCCTATATCTTCAGCAGTTTGACTAGTTTCTCTTCTAGAATATTGTGATTCTGTTTTAAAGTTTAGATCTTTGATCCATTTTTATTTTAGTTTAAATGCTGAGAGATATGGGTCTAGATTCCATCTTCTGCAATTGGGTAGCCAATTTTCCCATCACCATTTATTAAAACAGCTGTCTTTCCTCCAGTGTATGTTTCTTCACCCCTTTGTCAAATATTAGGTAGCTGAAACTGCATGGGATTCTTTCTGTATCCTCTATTCTGTTCCATTGGTCCGTATGACAGTTTTGGTTCCAGTACCTTGCTGCTTTTATCACTGTAGCTTTGTAATAAAACTTGGGGGTCTTGGATTGTGATACCTCCTGCCTTGCTCTTGTTTGCCCAGCATTGCTTTTACTATTCTGTGTATCTTCTGGTTCCATGTGAATTTTAGCATTGTTTTCTTTACTACTGTGGAGAATGCTATTGGTATTTTTTAATGGCTATTTTGTTAAATCTGTTACATAAGTTTTGGAAGTATGGCCATTTTGACATTATTGGTTGTGCCTATCCAGAAACAGGGGATGTCTATGCATTTTCTGATATGTTCTTCAGTATCCTTTTTCACAGTTTTATAGTTTTCATTGTAGAGGGCTTTTACTTCTTTTGTTAGGTTAATTCCTAAGTATTTAATTTTTCTTGATGGAATGGTATTGCTTTCCTAATTTGTTCAGTGAGTTTATTATTGAGGTACAATAATCCTATTGAATTTTTTTTTATTGGTACCGGGGATTGAACTCAGGGCCTTGCGCTTGTGAGGCAGGCAGTGGTATCACTGAGCTAAACCCCCAGTCCCAATTGAATTTTTAAAAAATTAATTTGATTGGTACATTTTTGGTATACAATATAATGACACTCATCATTGGAGATTTGTACCTTTACATAATATATCTTGATTCTTATTTTTCCCCATTCCCCTGCCTTCCCTTTAACCCTCCCACCCTCTCTATTCGCAAAGACTTTGTTTCCATTTTTTCATTTTCTTATGTTCATTCCATTCCCTTCTTTGCTACCCCTCCCACTTCCCCTTCTCCTTTGCACCTTTTCTATTTCACATTATCTGTCATACATTTTGATCCTTATTTACACTTTACATTTCTCACAGCAGAGAAACTATTTGGTATTTACACATGTGTGGTTCTTTTTATTTAACTTAGGAGTATAGCCTCACTATGCATCCATTTAGCTATAAATGTCTCTAGTTTCTCATTTTTTATGGCTGAATAGTACTGCATTTTATTTAAAAAAAAAACCTACACATTTCCTTTATTCAGTCTCCATTTTATGGAGACACTGGGCTGTTTCTAAGTTTTAGTTATTACAAACTGATGCAATCGAATTTTTGTGTATTGATTGTATATGCTGCCACACTACCGAATTTAGTTATTAATTCTAAAAAAACTTTTTGTGAATTATTTTGGGGTCTTTATGTAAAGGATCATGCTATTTGCAAATAAGGATCATTTGGTTTCTTCCTTTCCTGAACATACCCTTTCTGTTTCTTTCTCTTGTCTGATTGCTTGGTTAATGTTTTGAATACCATATTGAATAGGAGTTCTGATAGTGGACTTTCTAAGCTTGTTCCTGATTTTGTTCCAGCTTTTCCCTATTTACTTGTAATATGTTGTTGGCAGTAGGTTTGTCATAAATGGCTTTTATCAGATTGTCTTTCTATATCTTTTAAAAATTTTTTAATCATGAAAGATGTTAGATTTTGTCGAAGGCTTTTTTTGCATCTATTGAGATAAGCATTTGATTTTTGTCCTTTCTTTTGTTTATGTGATGTTTTATATTTATTGATTTGTGTATGTCAAACCATCCATGCATCCCCGGACTGAAGCCTACTTGGTCATGACCTATATCTTTTTGATGATTTATTTCATTCTGTTTGCCAGGATTTTGTTGAAGATTTTTGCATCTGTGTTCATTAAACAGGTTGGCCTGCAGTTTTCTTTTTTACTTGGGTCCTTGTCTGTTCTTTGAATCAGGGTAATGCTAGCTTCCACAAATAACTTTGGGAGTACCCTTTCCCTTTCAATTTCATTAAAGAGCTTGAAGAATATTAGCATTAGATCTTACCTGAAGTTTTGTAGAATTCGTCAGTGAATTCTTCTGGACCTGTGCTTTTATTAATTGTTAGGTTTGTTATTATTGCTTCAATTTTATTGCCTGTTATTAGATTTTTTAGGATTTTATGTTGGTTCAGTTTTGGAAACTCATTGTATCTGTCAGTGTTTACTATAGAAACAGATATATAAGAATTTACAGATTGGTTTATGATAACCATGCGCAGAGTTGGGTGTGGAAGAGTACAAAAGGTCAGTCTTCACACTGGGGATCCAAAGGATACATTTGAAGGCCTCAAGCTCCATGTGTTGTCCTGCGGGAGTCTGTATCAAGAGACCAAAGGATCCTCACTGGAAGGCTGAAGAGTCTGTGTTGAAAGCCAGGAGACGACATCCCAGGTAAAGCAAAGGCTGAAGCTCTTCTGAAGGAAACAGAAGCAATCCTTCCTTCATTGTTTCCCTTTTATAGCATTCTGGCAATATCCATCCTAGGGTGGGTCTTCCACACCCAGAACTATAATGAGCCAATTTAGTTGGGCGTTATTTAATCAAGATGGCACAACTAGTCAGCCATCACACTCACACATCTAGGAATCTGTTCATTTCTTCTGGATTCTCCAACTTATTGGAGTATAGATTTTCAAAGTAGTTACTTATAATCTGGCTTTTGGCAGAATTGGTTGTGATTTTGCATTTCTCACTTCTAATTGCATTGATTTGGGTCTTTTCTTTCTTTTTTTAGAAGGTTGGTGAAGGATTTGTTTGTTTTCTTTATTCTTTGAAGAACCAGCTCTATATTGCTTGATTCTTTGTATTTTTTTGCCTCAATTTCATTAATTCTTTCTATGATCTTTATAATTTCTTTTCTTAAATTAGCTTTGGGTTTGGATTGTTCTTGTTTTTCTAGGACACTGAGCTGTGTCATTAGGTTATTATGCTAGCTCTATTTTATTACACAGCAGTAAACTTTAGTCTTAGGATTACCTTCACTGTAATGCATAGGTTCTGATATGTTGTACTGGCATTATTATTTAATCATAGGAACTGTCTGATTTCTTCCATGACTCATTGATTATTCAAGAGTGTATTATGTATTTTCCATGTGTTTACGTAATTTCTGCGGTTTCTTTTGCCATTGACTTCTAGTTTTATTGCATTATAATATAATTCACATGAGATAATTTTGACACTTTTGTATTTACTTGAGCATCCGTTATGGGTTAGTATGTGGTCTGTTTTAGATAAAGTTTCATATGCTGCTGAGAAGAATGTGTATTCTGGTTTTGAATGGAGCATTGTAGATATCTATTAAGTCCATTTGTTGAAAGGTGTGGTTCAATTCTGATATTTCTTGGTTGAATTTTTTTGTCCAGTTGATCTATTTGAGATAGTGGGCTATTGAGGTCCTGTACTATAATTGTGTTGATATTTATGTGATCTCTTATGTTAAGTAGTATTTGTTTTATAAACTTGAGTGTGCTGGCGTTTAGTGAGTATAGTGTGTAATTGTTTCATCCCATTAAATTGTTCCCTTATCCAATATGAGTGGTCTTTCTTGTTTTGCCTCTGGTAGGAAAGCTACTTGTTTTTGGCTCTCCATTGCATGGAATATTGTTTTCCATCCTGTGATTTTTTTAGTCTATGAATTTGTTTTTCGATTATATGTGAGTATTGTATATAGCATACTGTTGAGTTTGATTTTACTGATCCAGGCTGCCAATCTCTGCCTTTTGATTGGGGAGTTAAAATCATTCACATTGAGAATTATTGCTGAAAGGTATTGATTTATTCCTGACATCACATTATTTTTCTGTTGCTGATTCCTTTTTTCCCCTGCTACTTCACTTCTCATGATGCCTGGTGTATTCATTCCATAATATTTTTTGGCATCGTTGGCTTTGTTGTTTCTTTCTGTGATATCCTTGACAATTTTTGGAGTGATGGTTTAGTGGTCATGAATTTCTTAGTGTGCTCTTTATCGAGGAAAGATCTTATTTCTCCATCAATTTTGAAAAATAGCTTTGCAAGATATATTAAACTGGGTTGGAAGTTGTTTTCTTTTAGGGCTGAAACTCTTCTTTCCAAACTTTCCTGGCCTTCAATATGCATCTCCTGCTGTAATTTTAATGCATTTATCTTTATAAGTGATTTTTTTCTATAATAGCTCTATTATTTTATAAAAAACAAATTTCATAAGCAGGGGAATAACAGTAGTTATTACACTGTGTATTATCGTAAGATCCTTTCTCTGTGATGTAATTCTGAGATTTTGACTATGATGTGTCCTAGAGAGGTCCTTTTTGTTTTGTTTTGCTTTTTCTTTTTGAGACAGGGTCTTGCTTTTTAGTTCAGGCCGCCCTGAACTCACTATGTAGCCCAGGCTGGCCTTGAAGTTGTGCCAATCCTCTTGCCTCAGTCTCCCGAGTATTGGGATTATAGGTGTGTGCCACCACACTGGCTTGGAGAGGTCCTATTTTGATCATGAGTATTGGGGTTCTATATGCCTCACTTAACTGCATGCTTAGTTCTTTTTCTATATTTGGAATTTTTTCTCTTATTATTTTTGTAAATAGATTTTTATACCATTTGTGCTGTCTTCTGATTTTTCACTAATTCTAATTCACCTTAATTTAGTCTTCTTTCCATTATCTAGAACCTGGTGGATCCATTTTACATCTTCTGTTGTTTTTAAAGTATCTGTTGGTACTTTATATGGTCACCTGCAGCAGACCTATCTTCTAATTCTGACACCCTGTCCTCACATTGGTCATTTCTGCTACCCATACTCTCAATAGAATATATTTTGAGACAGCATCTTGCTCAATAGTCCAGGATGGCCTTGAACTCACTGTGTAGCCCAGGCTGACCTTGAACTCATGGCAGTCCTTCTTCCTCAGCCTCCGAGTGCTGGGATTTCAGGCATGTGCTACCGTGCCTCTCTCTCAATAGAATTTTTTATCTGTTGGGTTTCTTTTTGGTACCTTTCACGGACTCTTAATTCTTTGCTACACTGGTCATTTATGTTTTATATTGTTTTGTTTACCTCAGGTAGCATTTTTATTAGTGTCTTCTGTAAGTTCATCAGTCATTTTATTTATTAGCTCTATTATCTGTTTGTTATTTTTGAGCTGGCTGGGTACATTAGTGATTTTTTTTTCTTGCTCCTCTTTTATCATGGCATATAATTCATCTGTTTGGCTTTTGATTCCCTCTCTGTTGATGCCCCATGGATCAGCTGTGCAAAAGTTGCAAAATTTTGGAGGCATTTTGTTGCATTGTCTTCTCGTATCTCTCTCTCTCTTTGTGCTTTGATTTTGCATCACATTTATAGTAGAAATACTTTGATGTTAATATTAATATAGAGATCTCTCTTTGGTTAGTGTCTGCTTTTCAGTAATGAACTCTGGGTGTGGGTGACTATGGACCTTTACTTCTGTCTCCGTATCCAACCACCTCTGTTAATTTGGGAAGGGAAGGTGCAGTGTAATTGGCCCAGCACCCACTTCATTGGGGATGAATCACAGTGTTTATGACACAAAGATAAATCAGATTGGTATACAGTAAAAAAGCAATTGATAGTAACAACTGTGCTATCCTTGTAATAGCACTGGAATCAGCAGCAGTAGACTGCGTGATGACATACCATAAGAACCAATAAAAGTTACTGCTGTACCACTCTTAACCATAGAAAACAGATCTATAATTATAACATAGACAAGAAGACCAAATATTGAAAGAGTATTAAATGCAATAACTACAGCGTCAATTAACAATAGAAAATAATTCAAGAATAGTAGCATAGAGTTAACTAAATATCAAAAGATTAATAAAGTTTAATAGTAATGCTAGTAAATATGGAGGGGTGGGGAATGGGAGAATGAAAGAAGACTTGAATAATAAAAGGAAGATGAAAGAGAAAAATCAGATTAATAAAATAGGAAAAATTAATAGTATTAGATAAAAGTAACAAAAAAGAAACAACAAGAAGGACAAAGCAAAATAAAGAAAATGGGGAGAAAACCAGAAAAGAAAATAATAAATAAAGGGAAAGGACCCCCCCCCAATGAAGAAAGAGAGCAATGGGCCCAAAGAGCATTCTTTTGTGTTTTGAATAAGGGTCTTCTTTCCCAGTCTTCGGTCCTGGTCTATACAAGCTCTGGGGGGTGGGGAGTCACCGCCAAGACCTGCTTTGCTTCCCACTGCTTGTGCTCTCTGCATGCTTTCCACTCTAGTGCTGTAGGCACTCTGGACCTCCCAGGTTCTGTGTTTGTGTGTTCCAAGGCACCACTTTTTCCACCTTGCTGTACAGCCTGTGGGTTGGTGAGGTGCCTCCTCCCTGTTCTAGAGACCCCTCTCTCCATACCCTCCAGGTTTTGGTAGCCGTCCAAGGTGAGGTATAGTCTTGCTTACATTGATAGACAAGCAAAGTGAATTCTGTGCTAGATGTAGGCAGTGGGGCAAGGGCTCAAGCAGATCACTGGACTCAAATGCCAGCACTTTGAGTTCCATCTCCTTCTGGGAGCCACGCAATACCATCTTGGCTTCTCTCCAAGAGGGCGGGGGTTTGTGTTCTTCCCATCCTGAGCTGAAACTTCTTAGGTGTGTCAGTGTCTAGCCCACACCCTCTCTGTGACTTGTCTCTTGTGACCATCTCTCACTCAGTCACTGTGGTAGCGAGACACCAATAATCCTGAAGTATACTTGTTCTGTAACTCAGCCTTAAATAATTGGCCCTTCCCCAAATGACTGCCAATCAAACACTCTCGAATATGGCAGGTGGTATACTGATTTATTTTCTACCTCTAGGCTGCTGTGCAGAAGGAATCACTTTCAGGGAAAAACCCCAAGCTGTTTTTGCTGTTTACAATAATTATGAGGTTTTCTTTAATTTTTCTCCCCATAAAGTTTATTGGTACATTTAAAGCAAACAACACAGTTACATCTATCATTGGGATCTTGTTCCTTTACATGATGTATCTTGGTTCTTATTTTTTCCCCAAACCCCTGCCCTCCATTCCACCCCCTTCACCCTTCCCTATTTACAAAGACTTTGTTTCCATTTTTTCATTTCTTCACATTTTCTATTTCCCCTTATTTCCTTTCCCCTTCCCTTTCCCACTTACCCTTTCGCCATTTTCTCCCTATTTTACCCTCTCAATTATACCATTTGAACCTTATTTACAATTTTAGTTTTTCACACCAGATAGACTATTTGGTATTCACTCAAGTGTGTCCTATTTATTTCACTGAAGATTATAGCCTCAATGTACATCCATTTAGCTATAAAGATCTCTAGTTTCTTATTCTTTTTGGCTGAGTAGTACTCCATTTTATTTAAAAAACAAAACAAAACATCTTCTTTATACAGTCTCTAACAGATGGACAATTGGGCTGTTTCCAAGTTTTAGCTATCACAAACTGTGCTACTATAAACATGGGTGCCCATATATGACCATGGTGTGATTCTTTTATTCTTTTTGAAAGTTACCCAGCAGAGGCATATCTGGGTCAAATGGGACCTCTAATCCTAGTTCTTTGAGGTATCTCCATATTGATTTCCACAGTGGTTGCACCAGTCTGCACTCCCACCAGCAATGAAGAAAGGTTCCTATCTCCCCACAACCCCTCCAGCATTTGTTTTTGGTTGATTTCTTGACAGCGGCCATTCTTTCTGGGGTGACTTGGAATCTCAGTGTTGTTCTCATATGCATCTCTCGAAGGACCAGTGATGTTGAACAGTTTTTCATATATTTATTTGCTGCTTTTACTTGTTTGAGAAATGTCTTCATTTCAGATGCTCATTTTTGAATCATGTCTTTATATTTATCAGTGGGTTATATTTGGATTCTGATTTTTTTGAGTTCTTTATATATTCTAGATAGTAAACCTTTGTCTGAGAAGCATCTGATAAAAATTTTTTTCCCACATTGTAGGTTGTCTCTTAGCAATTTTGAGCTTTTCTCAGGGCTAGAGCTGCTCACCCTCTCTGGGCTTACCTTAGATCCACCCTCCCTGGTTACTTGGGTCAGCTTTCTAGACTGCATCATTCTTTTTTTCTGTACTACTTTTCCTGTCAGGTCCCTCCAGATTCCTGGAAATCTGCTTTTTTTCTTTTTACCAAATTGTTTTCCAGGTGTTTTGATTTCACATCTTGGAGAAGCTGCCAGTCTTCCACCCTACCATTTAAAATTCCTTTACAATCTCTTTTAAAACTATCTGAAACTTTAATGAATCTCTGTGAATTTTACTTTAGTGGCCAAGTTTGTATAAAGTATCTCTATTTTCTGGATTCAGTATTATCATCTGGGGTTCTGTGGTTGCATGTATCAGAAGCTAACTGGATACTAACTTTACTAGAAGCTTATGAGACCGAATTAAATCAAAAGAAAAGAAGTACTAGCTCAAAAAGGAATTTTTAAATAATGGCTTGATGTAATAATCTATCAGCTGGTGCCATAAGCATGCTGTGACTAATGACTAATTACACAAATCCTCTGAAATAGATTTATAAACAGAGCCAGTGTTTTATTTTTGGAAACTGTAAGTTGTGGACAGAAGGAAGCCTTATTCTAAAGTAGTACACTTTTCCATGCTATTGTTTAAGAGACAAAGAGTTCTGGATGAGCAAGTAGCACTTAGAAAGTAGATTTCCATTTAGCGCCGTCAAGGAGATGTGTAAAGGGAATCAAACCAGACCAGGAGTGATTTGAACAAGAGAGACTCTGCTGATGTCTTTCTAGTCCATTTTGACTGTCTAAAAGAAATATTATAGTGAGGTTACAATAGTGAAACAATATATTCACATTTTTCCAATATCCTTTATAATTCTGCTACTATTAAACAAAGGTATTTTATCTTTACTTTATACAGTTAATACCACATGACAGTCCCTTATATTCTTATGTTTTGCAGTTGACTGTAAACGTTATGTTAGCTTTGCATGACTGTAATAAAATACCTGAGATAATTTATTATGGAGAAAGGTCCATTTTGGCTCACATTTAACAAGGTTTTAGTGCGTGGTTGGTTGGTCCCATTGCTTTGAGCCTGTGTTGACATGTCATGGCAAGTGTACAGGGCAGAAGAAACTTGTTCACTCCATGGTCAGAACAAAAGAGAAGAAAAGACTTACATCCCACAGTCTGCTTCCAAGGCAAGCCCTCAGTAACTCAAAACCTCATGAGGTGCCATCTCTCAAAGGTTTCTATCACTATTCAGCAGCATCAGACTGAGCACCAAACCATGACTACATGGTCATTTGGGGAATCATTTCAGATCTAAATTCTAACACATTTCCCCATTAGGATTCAGTGAATCATGTGGTGGTCATGTTAATTTCATGTTACACATGAAGGAATTAAACCCAGGCATGATAAGTTTTACTCAAAGCCCAACAGTTTGTAAATATTGAACCGGAGACTAAATTCAAGCCTGTTCCTAAGATATGTTTGAAACTGCCGGCACTCAGGTTTGCCTTGGTCATAAGAGGTCAGTACTCACAATACTCAGGGGTCTGGCCTCCTACTCTAGAATATTTTTATTGAGGAACAGTTTTAGCAGGAACTTTATATTCCCTCAACATTTAATCCTTTGCTCTTGCTATTGCTCTCTTCTGGTATCACTTATGCATTTTCTCTATAAATCCTTCTCAAATTTGGAAGTTCCTCTCTGGGGAGATTCTGAAGATTCTAGAATGGCCTTGTGCATAAGCTTATGTTTTTTGAGATCAGCACCTGGAACTTCATGTCTTTTTTGCATGGAGTAAATTTGTAGAATGTGGTTTGTTTAAAGATGTCACATTAACTAGAATGAGAAATACTTCTTAGAAAATCTTGGTTTCATTGCTTATTTATCTACTTTTTGCTTTTGTGTGTTAACTACCAATCATATAAACTAGGGATTATTATTTTGGCAAATTTTATTAAGCTAAAACAATTTGTTTCTTCTATATTAACTTCAAGACCAAGAAGAGAATAGTTTAACAGATTTTTTGGTATATATACAATTATATACACTGATATATAATAGCCAATTTATTACTGGATAGACAATATTACTTAAATTATTTTTTCTCTATTTCTGCTCCTTTTTCATGTGTGTGTGTGTGTGTGTGTGTGTGTGTGGTTTTCTTTATGGTAAGAGGGGTGTTTACATGGAGCACTTTGGAAAGAACTCAGAAAATTGTCGGGTCATGAGTCAGTACATTTGTTGGCTAATTCAAAGGTGTGGTGTCCACAACTGCAGATGCTAAGATTCTTCACCTGCTGAAGAGAAGAGTACAGCCTCAGGACTCCTAGTCATTATATGAATAATAATGGAGGATGCCTGCTCTGGATTTTTCTGCCATAGTCATTTGTTGAAGGATAGTGCAAGACCCTTTTTATTTATTCTGCATGGGCTGTCCTGCTTGACCCTCTTGTCTGAGGCCTCTGCAAAGCACTTCCAAGGTCAGACCCTGTTCTATTTCCATCTCCCCCCTTGGCCCTCAAAACCAAGTCACCAAGCTCTGGTGTCCTCTGCCTTGCTCCTTAAACATTTCCTATTGATTCCCAAGGATACTTTCTTCTCTTAACCAAACCCACTGCTTCAAAAGAAACTTTTTTGCTTTCAAGCTGTTATTTCTGATATATTTCAAAACATGAAAACTAAACTATTTTGGAAATCGGTCCTAACTGTAGATTTTTTTTCCTCCTTATTCAGGTGCTAGTGGTAATTCTCAAGGCAGTGTGAATGCTGCTGATAGAGGGGAAAAGATTCCCATAAGTAGGGGCAAAAAAATGCCAAAAGATTAATTTCTTACAGTAATATCATATACCATTTTATTTTGATTCTCATAGAGGGAATCTTGGGACATCTATGGAGAGAGCTTCATATCTGTTAAAGGTGGGAAATGAAGTGTGAGGAGATCTCACAAAGGGCTCAGAGCTAATAGAATCTAAGCTTCCTGGCTGCCAATCCAGTCTTCCTTCAGCAAGAAGTGCCAGTTCAGTCCTTGACTCTTCCCATTGTTTTTGTAACAGTGTCAGACCTCTAGGGCTTTGTTTGCATCTGTGTCAGCCTCCCTTTCCCCAAATGTTTCAAATGCAAGGGAATTCCAGATTATGCTTATGCAAAAATAAAATACATCTGTTGGTCCCCTTACCATTTGCAAAAGATGGAGGGAGGAAGGGGAAGTAAAAACAACTAAGATGTGTTAATGTATAGCAACTGCCCAAGAGAAGTGTCATCATTATGTACTGTAAACATGTACTAATAAAATTTTAAAAATTAAAAAATAAAACTCACAAAAGTACTTGGGACAATGGTAAGGAAAACAGTGAAAAGAGGAATAGTAGTTCAACTTGATTCATACTGCAAATATATGTTTGGTATTTTAAGAAAAGCTTTTATTCCAGCTGACATTCTGACATTCAGGTAAAATTTCAAAAGGATAGGAAAGGTCTAATTTCTAGAAATACAACATATGGTGAAAGTAGAAATGAATAAATTCCCCATCAGCAATGATGTCCTATGTCCTCTAATATAGAAGTTGGGCAGGAGCCATTCCTTCCTAGCCCCACCTCTGCACTGACTTGCAAAGCCACTTTGGGAACAACAGTGCAATGGGGGAATTCACTGGGGTAGAATTTTACGTAACTAGTCACAAGCTGGGTTGAAGGTTTCCAGATATTCTATTTCATGTTCCTTGTAAAAAGCAGGTGCAGATATATAAATACTCCAAACTTTCTAGCTGGACAGGTACATTTTATATATTCTTGTGTCAAGTGGACAAAATTGACACGGTTGGCGAAGCAGCTGTATTAGCACATTAATGTACTTTCAGAGAGCATGCACACAGATGCACATGCACACACACACACACACAAACACACACACACACACACACACGCACAGAGGCTCAGATCACACACACACACACACACACACACACACACACACACAAGCACAGAGGCTCAGAGAGGCAAAGTATTATAAAACATGAGAATAAAGTTTCAAAATAGATGCAGTCCCCAGCCCTGCAGATGTTTAGAGACTGGAATAACATTGGGCATTTGTTATATGAGATGGAATTCAATTCTCAAAGTGGCAAATGAACCAGATGCTCTCTAAGATACCCTCCAACCTTGAAATTAGGTGATCCTCTGTGTCAGTTAGAAGTTGGGATATGGTCACTGGATCAGTATCCATTTAGCAGTCATTAAATATAGGATCATAATAAGACTCCATCATTCCATTGCAAATTCTGTGCATCAATACATATCCCTTCTTTTCAGTGAGAGGGGACTATTACTGGATGATCCCTGGAGGAACATTCCCCAGACAGCAGATGTGAAGATGATGCTTTCGTTTCTTAGATTTTCAAGTTTTTTCTCTGACTTCTAAGCTGGTGCCTTTCAAGAATCTTGTTTATCTTCTCCGTAATATTCAAATGTTTCAAATCTCTTTCCTCTTTTTTTTTTGTTTTGTTTTGTTTTTGTTTTTTACTAGAGATTGAGCACAGGCCTTTCACACTGAGTTACATTCCCAGCCCTTTTTTTAATTTTTAAATTTTGAGACAGGGTCTCACTAATTTGAGGAGGCTGGGCTGGAATTTACAATCTGCCTGCCTCATCCTCCTTGTATGCTGGGTTTATAGTCTTGCACCACCATGCCTGGCTTCAGATCCCTGTCTTTACCTTCTCCTTCATCTCTAGCTCTTAATTAACTTTTTGGTGGTTGGTCTGTAATCTTTGAATTGAGAGGAGAAAAAGATAATATAATACCTCTTCCAAAAGTCTTTGTATTTTCATTGGGTGCTCTGAGTAATCAAAGCAAAATGAAACAAAACTGTAACACTTAGAAGAATAATTTAGTAATAGTAGAACCTGAGACTGGCAGAAGGAGATTTGGGGAGGGGGGCAGGACAACTGGCAGAGAGAAGAGACTTCTTGGCATATCGATCATCATCTAACCTAGCCAGCCACCTGGAAGGCATGCTCTGATAGGAGTTCAGTGAAAGGTGTTAATTTCAGTAGTTTCCAAGTAGGAGTGTGGAGTAGAATTTATTTGTTTCTGAAACTAGATTGAAAGGTAATTTGCACTTTTTCCATGACTACCATGTCTCCTCTGAGAAGACCTCCTCCAGACTTTACACAGAAAACCTTATTCAACGAGACGTATAAAGATACCAAAGCAGTCTCATGAAATAGCCTCCATAAATCAACTGAGCCATCTTTGGTGATTTATGCTCTGAGAGCCCAAAGAACATTTATAATCTTGAAACATAGGAGGGCTCTTTGAGATTTTTAGTGGTGGATCTTCTGGATCATTTTGGACCACCCAAATAATATGTCTACAGGGAGAGAATCTAATTTATACCTGATGATAAAATAGACATTTTGTTTCCCTAATGAGAGGTGGTCCAGGCCTGGGGCCTGCTCAACACTAAATTACTGGGAAACAAAAATTAAAGGACAAGGGGCGTTCACTTTCCAGTGTTAGACCTGCACCAGGACGTTATTTTTCATCCCTGACTATGACCATGACATCAAATAGCACAGGACATCCCAAGCACAGAACATGCTAATTCAGAGCTGAGATTAATTGAGATGGTTTATTTTTAGCAGTCATTTTCACAAAAAGAACCAGAGCCTCTTCCTATTCATCATAGGATGGGAAGCACAAAGTTCTTTGTAGGATGGGGAACACAAAATTTAGGAGGTCTTTCCTTCTTTAGCTGAAATTTTTGGTTAAGATTCCTTGAAAAAGTGAACAAAACCAGAACTTACTCTGATCCCTGAATATTTATGCAGGCCTAAATATGACTGTTCCTTACAAGAAAGCCCCAATTCTCTTATAATAAATAGAGTTGGCTGCTTCTGAAAATTCTCTAGTCAGGGATTATTAGCAGGATGTTGTTTGAACTCCTTGGAAAATTAATGTGGGCTTTGGCACTCTGCAAAGCTGTTTGTTTCTGTTTTGAATAGCACAGAAAACTTAATGAATTGCACTTTTCAACTTCAATTTGTTATGAACCAGATAGCTTAACTGACCAAATCTTGGAATTCTTAAGGTAAAGTTGATAGAGTTGTGTTTGTTATTTAGTATTTGAGAGCTGGTTGAAGAGTTTTTTCATGAGCATCTGGAAACTTGACCTATACTAGGTAGGAAGTTTGAAAAGTGGGTAGAATTGTCAACATAATAGAGCAACTTGGATCCTTTTTATTCTAAGCCTTTCATATTTCTTGAAATGAAACCTTTTTAAAAGTTATTTCCATTGAATAAATAATATATCCTACCATGAAGAATATCTAACAACCTATTCAATACCATTCATCACATCTTATCACAATTTTCATGTCCATGTCAATATCATATTTGATAAATTAATGAACTATTATGAATACAGGGTAACGAATTTCCTTAAGTTATTTCAGCATCTGGAGTCAAGTAAAATTTATTTCCATCCATTTATGAACTTGTCTGTAGCAATATATTACAACTACCATAATAAGTGTTTCAAAAGCATGTCGATACCAACACAGTTTGCTTCACAAGGTTCAGATAACTGGATCTTATTTAAAATGTTTTTCTTTTAAAATAGGGAAGCTTGAACAAAATGTCAAAGTATAAATTTCACAAATTTAGAAATATTGTAAGTTAGATAATATAATAATTGCTACTAATTAAGTCTCATGCCAAGTGCTTTGTGTATCGTCTCATTTCTACTTCAGCAATCCATTGTGAGTATATATTAGCAGTTGGCTTTTTACAAATGAAGAAATGGAGGTTCAGAGAATTAGTCATCTATCCAAGAACAGAGCTGGTAAGTAGCATTGTAAAGGATTTAAACCAAGGTCTCTGATTCCAAGGTCTCTTACTTTTCAGTATCAGAATTTTCCTTCCATCTGCACAAGAAAGCCTGTCTCAAACTGTATAATACTGTGCAAATAAAGCCATTATTTTGAAGTTCTGATGGTTCTGAGAGTTCTACCTTAATCGGCCAATCAATAAAGCATTTATTTTTCACCCACCTGTGTGATGTTCTGGGGGAGTTTATCTGCACAGATCTGTATTGACTACCCAAAGGAAAGCATCCCTGGTAGCTTTGAAAACACAGAACAGATATGTGTGGTATTTTTAGGGAGGATATGTGTGTGTGTGGTTATAACATATATTAAACAGTTAATCCACACATATTACTGGATTCCTATATATAAAGTTGTACCATAATAGGAACACATCAATTATTCTTTACATCTGGACCTTGGCTAACTAAGTTCCTTATGTCTAACTTCATGAAGCGGAATAAGAGAGATGAGGCAGTGTTTGTTAAACACTCAACAGAACAATGCCTGGTGTATGATTGACTGAAGAATAGAGCACTCTACCGTACTCTGGTGACTTCACTCTTCCAAAAACCCGTGTGTCCAACTGAACGCATATCTGGACATAGACAGTCTCCCCTGAACTTTCATTGATGTACAAATTTGATCAAGAGTCTAATTTGTTTCCTTTGCTATTTTTACACTTCCCAAATTTACACAGTTTACGTACAAAGTTACATATGTGCAAAGTGTTCTTGGTGCCACATAAAAACACTTATTTTCCTTTTGTTTCCTGTGATCACAACAGTGAGAACAACAACCGCAGGGTCTGATTTTTCAACTCACAAAGCAGCTAGTCTTTCCCTAAGCTTAGGGCAAAAAACTTACTCTTTATCTTTTTGTATTTTTTTTTTTTTTACAAAATTCACCAGTTCAGCTGTTCCTTCCTCTCTATACCTTCATAACTATTTAGAATAGAAAAAGAATATTATCATTGCTGGGACTTCAGATTCTACAGCCATGAGACTGCAGATTCCATGTTTGACATCTGATCTTTGAAGTTTCATAAATTAAATGTATGAAGAATAAAGCTTTATAAAACCTTATCCAGAAAATTTTTAAAATCTTCCATCTATTTGTTTTCATGGTGACTGTAAGAAAATTCCTCAAAATATATAGAATTTTATTTTGAGTGCCAGTATAGCTTGACTGAGGAATGAAAGTATTGCACGATTCTCCTTTATTGACCACAGTGTTGTTCAAGGTTATAGACAACACCAGAGAATACATATTGGTTGTGGGTTGAATTTACTGACTTACTAATTGGATATTTCAGAATTTGGGGGTAATTTTTCATGTGTAGCCTTCAGATCTGCTAGAAATTTGTCACCCTGATAAAGATTCTGCCTCCCAAGATGTGTATTTGTTAAGTGGCTTATTTTGCTGTTTTCTTAAAGTTTCCTAACCCTTATAATTTTAAAAGTATCATTATAATTTTAAAATTGTGAAAATAGTATATGATTATTGTTACAACCTGGTGATTTATAAAAGACAGCCACCTCTCCCTAGCTTTCTTTCATTTTTACCTTCTCATGTTAAAGTCAGTATTCCTGATTTCTGTCCTTCTGTATTTCTTCCTGATCAAACAATCCTTTGGGATATTTTTTTAATTGAGTTTATTGGTACATTTTAGGGATACAGCACAGTTACATTCATTGTTGGAATCTTGTACCTCTACATGACAGGTCTTGGTTCCCATTTTTTCCCCTTGTCCCCGCTCTCCCTTCACCCCCTCCTCCCCTCCCCATTTACAAACACTTTATTTCCATCTTTTCATTTTCTCGCTTTTTCTTTTCCCTTATTACCCTTCCCCTACCCATCCCACCTTCCCTACACCTTTAGCCCTTTACTTCCCATTTCACAATGTCAGCTATCTCATTAGGATCTTATGTACTATTACAGTTTATTCACACCAGAAAAACTATTCGGTATTTACATGAGTGACTTATTTATTTCACTTAGGAGTATATCCTCAATATGTATCCATTTTCCTACGAATGAATCTAACTTCTCATTCTTTATGGCTGAGTAATATTCCATTTTATAGAGAAACCACATCTTCTTTATCCAGTTTCCTACTGATGGGCAAATGGGCTGTTTCCAAGTTTTAGCTATTACAGACTGTGCCGCTATAAACATGGGTGCACATACCTCACTCCTTTGGGATATTTTACAGAAAATGAGATTGTGCCATATTCATTACCTTGCATGCTTCCAGATCAGTAGAAAGATTTCTTTTTTAATAGTTGCTTAATATGTGGTATACTATATGTTTTTCAGTTGTTTACTTATGGAAATTTAGTTTGCCATTGTTCTACATTGTGCTATGGGAAACGATGAGTTGAGGGAGAAGAGGTAGAGCTTATCTCTTTGTTTTCCTGCTGTGCAACTTGAAGAATTATTATTTTTAAAAGAAAAGCTCCCAAATGTCAGTTCTTTTCTGATGTAGAAGTGTCTAGAAGGATTTCATAGCATGAAAAAAAGAGCCAGCCCACCCACTGCCACTTTTATGCCTTATGCCTTCATTGGGAAAATGCAGAAGAGAGCAGGGTCTAAGCGGTAGCCTCTAAATGTGATTTGGGAGCATCTTTGAGCCTTTACTTTAATGATGCCTGACTTTCACTAGTTTGATGTTGCCATATTCCTTTTGAAAATAAGTCTTTATGTGTCAGATATTGCACATTAGTTTCAGTTAGACTGGACAAGCAAGCTCTTCAGGAAAAATAATCAGAGCACAGTAAGTAACCTGCATTTTAAAGATAATCTGATGTTACCTTACACTGTATAACAACTTTAAGCCTTAGTTTGTTGATAGAAATATCAGTAACAGGCGCCCAAACATTGTGGTCAAGTTGCTAGTTATTGGTAGCAGCACTCCTGTAAACTGGTTCTGTTTTAGAGCAAGTCAAAGACTTGCAATTCTTAGCAATTCTTGGTCTGTAGCCACCTAGTATACTGCAGTGAACTAGAATAACCTGAGAGTTCAGTGGAAGAAACTTAATTTATTGGTTTATATATTTCAACTGATGATGAGTGGAACATGACTAAAATGGGGAAAGGGGTCATGGCTTTCTTGGCTATAATACTGGCATATTTTTACTTTCTTCTTCTTAAAAGCTCTTAATAATAACAAACTTCTTCACTTGTACACGGGATAAGGATAAAATCTGGAGTTCCTTCATTCCTTTTTTTTAAAATATATATATAGTACAGTATGATGACATTCATCATTGGGAATTTGCAGCTTTACATAATATATCTTGGGTCTTATTTTTTGCCCATTCCCTGCCCTCTCTTCAACCTTTCCACACTGCTGTATTTACAAAGACTTTTTTTTCCATTTTTTCATTTTCTCCTATTTTTCCTTTTCTTTCCTCTACTCCTCCCACTTTCTCCTCCCCTTTAGACCTTTTCTTCCTGTTTCACATTATCTATTATACATTTTGATTCTTATTTACACTTTGTTTCTCACATCAGAGAAATTATTTGGTATTTACATGTCTGTCTTATTTCACTTAAGAATATGGCCTCAATGTGCATGCACTTAGCTATAAATGTCTCTGGTTTCTCATTCTTTATGGCTGAGTAGTTCTCCATTTTATAAAAAAAATACATCTTTATCCAGTCTCCAGGTGATGGGCAATTGGGCTTTTTCCAAGTTTTAGCTATTACAAACTGTACTGCTATAAACATGGCTGCACATATATATGATTCTTTTAATTCTTTTGGGAATATACTCAGACGGGGAATAGCTGGGTCAAATGGGACCCTAATCCTAGTTTTTTGAGGTATCTCCATATTGATTGCCAAAGTGGTTACACCAGTTTGCACTCCCACCAACAACAGAGAAGGGTTCCTTTCTCCCCACATCCCCACCAGCATTTGTTATTGGTTAATTTCATGGTAGCAGCCATTCTTTTTGTGGTGAGGTGGAATCTCAGTGTTGTTTTCATCTGCATCTCTTGAATGACCAGTGATGGTGAACATTTTTTCATATATTCATTTTCTGCTTTTACTTCTTTGAGAAATGTCTATTCATTTCAGATGCCCATTTTTGGATTGGGTCTTTAAATTTGGGGGGGGGCTTTGTTTTTTTAAGTTCTTTATATATTCTAGATAGTAGTCCTTTGAGGAACAGCTAGTAAAATTTTTTTCCCATGTTGTAGGTTGTCTTTTAGCTCTGTTGATGGGTTCTTTTGCAGTATAGAAGCTCTTTAATAGGATGAGATCCCAGTTGTTGATTCTGGTGCTAGTTCCTGTGCTATTGAGGTTTTGTTCATAAAGTCTTTTCCTGTGCTATGTCTTCAAGAGGACCATCTAACCTATCTTCCAGCAAGTTTAGTGTTTCTGTTTTAGTATTTAGATCCTTGATCCATTTCAATTTTAGTTTATTGCATGGTGAAAGATATGGTCTAGTTTTAATCTGTGGCAGGTTGAAATCCAGTTTTTCCAGTACCATTTATTAAAGAGGCTATCTTTCCTCCAGTGAGGGTGGTTGGCTCCTTTGCTGAAGATGAGGTGGCTGAGTATGTCTGGAGTTGTTTCTGCATCTTCCAAACTGTTCCACTGATCTTCAGGTCTGTTTCTTTGCCAGTACCATGCTGTTTTTATCACACTGGCTTTGAAATATAGTTTCATGTTGGCGAATGTGATACTCCCACCCATGTCTTTGTTGCCTAGAATTGCTTTTACTATTCTAGGTCTCTTCTGGTTCCAAATGAATTTTTGGATTGTTTTCTCTAGTTCAGTGCAATACACTGTTGGAATTTCAATCAGGATTGCATTGAATCTATATGGCAGTTTTAGAAGTTTTAGAAGTTTTAGAATATATTTTTATTATATTGGTTCTTCCTATCCAGGAGCAAGGGATGTCTTTCCATCTTCTTCAGTCTCTTCTCAGAGTGCTGTAGTTTTCAAGGTAAAGCTCTTTTTATTTCTTCATTACATTGATTCCTAGATATTTCATTTTTTTGATGCTATTGTGAACAGAATTGTTTCCCCATTTTCTCTCTCAGTGAGTCTGTTATTTGTGTACAAGAAGGCTATTAATTTCTGAGTATTGACCTTCTATCCAGCTACTGTCCTGAATCTGTCAACAAAGTCTAGAAGGTTTTTAGCAGAATTTTTTTGGGCCTTCTAGGTAGAGTATCATATCATCAGCAAATAATGACAGTTTAACTTCTTCCTTTCCTATCTTTATTCCTTTTATTTCTTTCTCTTGTCTAATTGCTGTGGCTAATCTTTCCAAAACTATATTGAACAGGAATGGGGATAATGGATATTCTTGTCTTGTTCCTGATTTTAGTATGAAAGCTTTCAGTTTTTGACCATTTAGTTTGATGTTGGGTATTGGTTTTTCATAGATAGACTTTACCAGATTGAGATAGAGACAATCTATTCCAGTTTTTTTGTAGGTTTTTTTTTTATCATGAATGGTTGTTGGATTTTGTCAAATGCTTTTTTTCATCTATTGAGATGATGTTATGGTTTTTGTCCTTGGCTCTGTTAATATACTATTTTACATTTTGAAATTTATGTATATCAAACCATCCTTGCATCACAGGGATGAGTCCCACTTGGTCAGGTTATATGATCTTTTTGATGATCCTCTGTATTCTGTTTGTCAGTATTTATTGAGGATTTTTGCCTCTATGTTCATTAGGGAGATTGGCGTGTAGTTCTCTTTTGGTTAGGTCTTTCTCTGCTTTTGGAATCAGAGTAATGCTTGCTTCCAGGAATGAGTTTGGGAGCATTGCTTCCCTTTCAGTTTCATAAGTAGTGGCATTAGCTCCTTCCTAAATTCCTTGTAGAATTTAGCAGTGAAGCCATTAGGATCTGGACTTTGTTGGTAAATTTTTAATTATGCTTTCAATTTCACTGATTGAAATTGGAGTGTTTAGAATTTTTTTATCACCTTTGTTGAACTTTGGTAATTCATATGTATCTAGGAATCTGTCCAGTTCTTCTGTGTTTTCCATTTTATAGGAGTATAGGTTCTCAAAGTAGGTATTAATGATCCTCTGGCTTTCTGCTGGATGTGTTGTGATTTCACCTCTTTCATTCCTAATTGTATGGATTTGAGCCTTTCTTCTCCTTTTTCTTTCTTTCTTTCTTTCTTTCTTTCTTTCTTTCTTTCTTTCTCTCTTTTTTTTTGATAAGGTTGGCTAAGGGTTTGTCTATTTTATTCTTTCAAAGAACCAACTCTTCTTTTCATTGATTTTTTTTGTGTGTGTGTCATGTTCTTAGTCTTCATTGCATTGATTTCTGCTCTGATCTTTATCATTTCCTCCCTTGTAAGAGCTTTGGGTTTGTTTTGCTCTTCTTTTTTTATGAGCTTGCGGTTCAACATTAGATTGTTTATTTGAGCAATTCAGGCTGATTTCTGGCTGCAAGGCCCAAGTTGAGGTCCCTGACCTCCTGCAGGATTGAATTCTGCAAGGTTTTCCTGCAGGTTCCAGCTGTCCTTCCCCTAAGCGAGTCCGGGTTTCTTTGGGAGGGGTTGATCCCACCAACTTACCAACCACGGTGGTCCAGTGTGCCTTTATTGCAGAGATTTTCTTCACTTTTCCAGTGGGCTTCAGTTTTCATTGCGGATCCTTAGAGAGGCCCTCTCTCTGTTTTCACTTCTGCTCTAACTTCTGGAGCTCATAACCATGCGCCCCACCCCTCTTGGGTGCAGTGTGGATTCAGATACTGAGCAGCCTGTGCAGGGTGTGTTCAGGGGGCGCTGGCTTTTGCCAGGATGGTTTGGGTGGGCGTGCAGTGCTGCTGTGTCCACCTGATGATTCTGGCGCGGTCCCTCTTTTGTATTTTACAGCAGCTCAACAGACACATGGGTACTGGCTGTCTGAAAATTACTCTCAGGGCCTAAATAGGAGACAAGCAAATAAATTAGACCTGAGCCTCACTCTCAAGTCCTAGACATAACACAAAATGGAACCTGAGAGAGGTGTGGGGGCAAGTGCCTGTAGGCCAGGATCTCTGGAGTTCCTTAATTCTAAACTCCAGGCGTAGTTAACTTATCCTGTTTTCAATCTATATTGTTAAGTGAGAAAATAAGGTTCTAGAATACTATGAATAGTATAATACATATATTATGTAATAAGCTATAATATAACTATTATAAACATATATACGATATGTCAGGATATACATTTATATGCATTCACACCCTATATATTTAATAAGTTAGCCCCCCAAATAAAGGAGTATATAATGTTCTGGAGTTTTCCCTTTTCATTAAATAATAGGACTCAATATATTCCTAGTCAGTTCATCTAGATCTGTTATCACTTCTGCCCACCAGTCTTCTGCTGGGTTGTACCAAAGTATATATCACCAATCCTCTGCTAGTGGGCACTGATGCATATTTCAGGGTTTTGATATTATAACCAATATTGCAAGTAGCATTTTACACAACTATCTTTGTGCAATTGCCAGCCATGGTGGGATGCATCTGCAGTCCCAGCTACTTGGAAAGCTGAGACAGGAGGATCACTTGAACCCAGGAGTTTGGGCAAGCCTGGGCATTGGAGTGGGAGCCTTTAAAAAAAGGTCTTTAAAATTATATTAATAATGTTTGTGACTTTGAGGATTCAGATTATGCTTCATTTCTCCCCATATATAAAAAAGTGAAGTTGTATGTATTTTATTCTGGCATGATTTTGTATAATTTTTTTTCCATTTTAGCCTGATTTATTTGAAATTTTTTGGTTTTGTAAAAAAATATTTTTTTTCCTAATGAATCTGGAATGAGTTTGTCAACTTTGTCTCCAAAGAATTGTATTTGTGTTTTGGCTATGATTATATTAAGTTTAATGTGTGTGGTGGGGAGGACTTACATTTTCATAATACTGAATCTTCTCACCCCAGAACAAAGTATGAGTTTATAGTCAATTCTTTTAAAATCACATGTGAAGATTCATTTTCTTCAAATAAAGCCTGGAAATTTCGTACTTCTCCCTCAAGTATTTGACCTGTTTTGTTTTGTCATCTTTGTTTATCTGTCAGGTTGTCAATTATATTAAAGAAAACTATTGGTTTTAATATATAAGTGTAGGAACCAAAAATTTACTGAATTCTCTCCTGGATTTCTTGAAAGTTTTAAAATTGATCCTCTTAAAGTTCTCAGCTTTACAGCCAGTTATCCCCAAATAATGGTAATTGTTGCCTCTCACTTTACACTGTGGAGATTTATTTTCCATTTAATAAATCATTTGTATTGCTATTATAGAATAAAGAGAGTAATATTTTTGGTTTTGTAATTTGCATAGATTACAAATTTTAAACTGCCTATTACAAACCATTTGTGTCATTAAACTAGAATAGAATATAAAAATGCCAGAGCCTATATAGTAAGAATTACGAATCTCATGTTTCAGGTGTGTTTGTGTGTATGTGAGAGTGTGTGAGAGAGAGAGAGAGGGACGGAGGAAGGGAGGGAGAGAGAGAGAATGTATTGAGTCACAAGGCAAAATTTATTTCTTACTGTAGGTTATGGTAGTAAAGGTTTGAAATATATTCACAGAAAAATTTTTTTGGAACTTACAAACGCTTTTCCTTTTCCTTGCAATTGGAGGATATGCTTTCCCCTTGGCTGCCTCTTCCCTTGCCTCTCCATAAGTAAGAGGAAGACCGAGCAGAATTGTGTAAGCACTGGTGGCAGCTCCTCAGCCTGTGGATGGAATGATAGTGGATAGCTGAAGCCCAGGGTCAGAATCTGATAACTTCAGCAAAATAGCCAAGAGACAGAGATCAGAGTCAGGTTGTGGGAAAGAAACAGGTAACAGAACTACTTGTTGAATTCAGGCAATATAGTGAGTCCATCCACCTTATGTTTTTGATATATTTCAAATCATTTGTCTACTGAAGTATAAGGATTAGAGATCTGCAACTTGATTTTCCAACTATCTTTCTGCGGCTCTCTGGGGGGACCCGTCCAGCAGGGAATAGGAGGTGAGAGCCGCCTCTTATTCGTGGGTCATCAGAGGCCGATCCGATCTTGAATGTCTGTGAAGGAAATCTTTAAGAAGTTAGAGCACATGGCCCAAGTCTGATTTCTGATCAAAGGCTCTTTATTGACTCAGCAAAACGATTATATACTGTTATCCCAGGGGGAAGGTTCAGCAAGCTTATTGGACAGTTCAAACAAATCTTCTACCAATCACATGAGTCACTCAAGCATTTAACCATAAAGGGACAAAGCATTTATCAGCATACAGCAATCAGTATTTTACCAAATGTGGGGAGGGGTAAGTGGGAAGGCGTACATCAACAATTAACCCTATGCAATCTTTAACTTAACAATCTCCAGGGGCAAGCGGGGCAAGGGGAAAACCAATTTTGATACCAAGATTCGTCCTTTTCCCGTTGCTTCTGCCTTTGTTCGAGGCTTTCCTCAACCCTTCTAATGCTATCATCCACCAGGCCCAGTTTATCTTTAAAAAAGCAACATTCTTAAAGAAGGGGGTTGGGGCCAATGGCAATGGGTTTGAACTGAGGTGGTTCTTTCAAAAGCCTGATGGAAAAGGTGAGACCCGGATCACGGCCGCTGATGTAAAGGCGAAGGCCCCACTCAACCTGACGAGTCCAGTGGTATTGTTTGCCGGGCGTGGTGGTGCACGCCCATAATCCCATAAAACTAGTTTGGATTACAGTGAGCTCCAGGTCGACACCCATAATCCCATAAACCCAGCCTGGATTACACAGTGAGCTTAGCCTGGATTACACAGAGAGCTCCAGGTCAATCTCATCTGCATAGCTGAGACCCTCATCTCAGAAAAGCCAAATAGAGTCATAGATTGTCAATGCCTCAATGGTAGAAGTTACTTTTCCAATGTCAAATGCCAGCGGGCTCCCACATCTTTCTTTTTTTAACTTTTTTTTTTTTGTTTTGTTCCGGGGATTGAACTCTGGTCTTTGCACTTGCAAGGCAGGCCACTGAACCGCTGAGCTAAATCCCTGGCCTCAACTACCTTTCTGACTATTTAGATACCTCAGTTTTACAAGGAGTCAATAATAAGTGAGATATAATCTCACAATCTCTTGAGAGTTTATCTCACCTGAGCATTTGTGAACTCGCTGGGAAAAGTACAGGGATATGTTAGGAGGCCTAGAAATAAATGAGGCCTGATCCTTGTCCTTGTGTGGTTGCTTTTGGTTCTATTATATTATAGTTACTCAGTTACTTATATGTGGTCTAGTATTCAAATATCTACATGTTAATACAAAGTAAGTAGAAAATGCTGTAAAAAGGAACATCAGACATCAAAACTCTCATTTGTAAACTAACAGTCATTCAATAATAAAAGGGTGTTTTAAAAAATTAGGCAATATAGTACATAGTCGTCATTTATTTTTATGCCCTCTTATACAGATAACTGTCCATATTTAAGAATCCAAAGCTATCCTAGCAACCAGGTTCTCCTGTCATCTCCTGAGCAGTGGAAGCTGATAGAGGTTCACTGCCCTTCACATGATCAAGTCTACTTCTGCTTGCACTGCCTCATTCTCAACCCCAGTATCTGCTTATCTAAGGCATGCACTTCCTTGTTGCTACCCCTGCTACTATGCCTCTCCATTCCATAATCTTTAGTTTCTGCTCCTGTCACTACCCATCTGATTATTTTCCTCTTTGTCATGTTTGGCTATCAAAGAAGAAGGAGAGTAGGGAAAAGCAGAAAGAGAACATAAATTCGATTGGTCAAGTTCACCATTCCTGTGTCTGAGTTCTAGTTCTTTATTTTCCAGGATTGGCCACTCTTGGCAATCTTGCCATTCTCTTGTGTTGTCTTCACTCCCACATCCTGGTTATCTCCAACTCTGCCTACAGCACCTGCATGCCTGCAGCTGGATGAAACCAAAGTAGAGCACATAGTCATGCTGACTCATTTCAGATTTGTGGTCATCAATACCAAGTGAGTCCCCAGGGCCATTCACCAGTCCTGCGTCCTTTGACTAGTCCATTTACTCCTCTGCTCTTCTAGATGAACATTTCACCCATGCTTTCTGTTCTGTTTTCAAATCTTTAGCACCTCTCGTCATCCTTAATCTCAGTTGATGACCTGGTGTCTTATTTAATGAAAAGGTAGAATCAATCAGGAGAGAGCTCCCATGGGGTTCCATCGCCACATTTCCTATGAACCTACCCATACTTTCTGCTCCCTCTCTTCTAACTGCACGAGTGGCCCCTGTTCCTATCCTTCCCCGACCCTTCCTTGAATGAATTAGACTCACCTCCTCATCCTACTCAGAACACTGTTAGCAATTCTCCCTGTTCTTGCATCATTTTCCTCTGTCTCTACTGAATCATTCTCATCTGCAATACAAATACCCTTTTGTTCTTCCCATATTAGAACATCCTCTGTGGATGCTGCTTCCTCCTCCTCCCCCTCCTACCCATTTCAGCAGGCGTCCTTTACTTGTTGGTATCATGAATACTTTTAATGGCCTGGTGAAGTTCACGTAGTGAAACTGTTTCAGAATAATGTCTTCAAATGCTTCATATAGAACATAAGACTATAAAACAAACCCATATGATAATGGAATATAGTTATCAGAATAGCTTCTACTTGTTGTGATATGGTAATATATTCTTTTATTAATACACTAAATAATGCATTTAATGTGAAGGCAATCCTAAGTTAAATTTTATTTCTTCAAGTAAAAACAATATCACTGCAAAGATTCTGTCCAATTATAACTCTTCTATCTAGCCACATTTCAAAAGGTTTTGCCATTTTACAAGAGTTGAGAATTCTCATTTGATCTATTGTTTCGTATAATTTAAACAATGAAAACCATTCACCTTCTTCCGTGTATTGATCAACAAGCCATTATAGATAGAAAAAGAATACTAGAAAGCAGCAACACAGTCTGAGATCCCACTGTACTTATAGGCAGCTCGATGCTGTGGGCACAACATGACAAAAGTCAGCCAGCCACATTCATCTCAGTACCCATGGAGCAGAAGATCCAGACATGGGAGCACTAATGACAGGTGTAACACTGTAAGTTTGAAATAGTACAGAGCATGAAGTTTGAAATTTCTGTAGAAACTAGTGGTGTAACAATATCCGCAATTTCTGTGGGCCACAAAGTAATTGACACCACTGATACTATACAAATTGATGCAAATGCTAGGTTAACTACAGAATAGTCAAAATAAAGATGAAATATTTTTCCATCTACATTGATGAGCTTATTGAATTTTCTCTATGACTCTTTTAGGGACCCTAGTTTAAGAAGCTTTCTCTCTTAGTACATTTCCCTTTAAATATCAAGAATGATTTCTTGCCTTCTACTTTTTCTTTGCTCCATTGAGCCCACTTTATTCAGGTTTTTGCCTCCTTACCACGGTCACTGATGACTTCTGTATTGCTGTGGTCAGTGATCTTGCTTGCCTTATCAGCAGTATTTGAGACAATTGATTATTCTTGGTATATTTTTCTTCACTTGACTTTAAGGATACACACTGTCTTGATTTTTCTCTGGTCTTTTTGACCCTAGTTCTTAGCTGTCTATGCTGATTCCTCATTTCCTGATTGCTAAATCTTAGAGAGTGAACCTGCACTAAATGCTTTGTGGTCTTTCTATCTATATGCATCCTTATCTTTCTCATCCAGCTTTGAGGCTTTAAATACTCTTTATATTCTAATGCCCTCCCTACCAAATTATAGCTATAGTCTCATTCATGCTTCTGAATTCCAACTGCCTACGCTTAGTCTCCACTTGGTTGTCTAACGAGCAAAGCAATTTACCAGGGACAAATCTTGGTTGCCCTTCCCAAGCCTGCTTTCCTTGTGGTCTTTTACACCCAGCAAATGGCAACTGCATTCTTCTAGTAGCTTGGTCAGACATCTTGGGTTATGTTTAACTTTCCCTTCTCTCACATCCTACATCCAGCCTATCAGCAATTCTTGTCAGCTCTGCTGTCAGAATCTATCTTGGATGTTTCCATTTTCCACCACCTATTAGCCACCTGGTGTGAGTCTCCAGGCCTTTGCCTTGGAATATTGCCCTAGCATCTTTACTCCTCTCCTTGATGCTTTTTCTATTCATAAATTTGGAAGTTTGTGAATTTTAAAAGCAACCTATCCACTCTGCTCCTATGAATTCTGAAGAAATATGCAGTTACCTAATGATATTCAAAATGTGGACTGTTCCACTGTAATAGGTGTCTTCCTTTGGGTTACTTGTGGAATTCACTCAGCAACAAAATTATAAGCCCAGGAGCCAGGGATTTAGCTCAGAGATTCGGTGGCCTGCCTTGCAAGCACAAGGACCCGAGTTCAATCCCTGGTACAAAAAAAAAACAAAAAATTATAAGCCTGATAGAATTCAAATGCAGCTCTATAAGTTTGATGACCATATAGAGGCAGTTTTTTTAATGTCATCTCAATGTAAACAGATTGTTTTTAAACAATTCTCAGAAATTGTTTCAGATTATGACTCACATTCTTCAAATATTAAGGTATTCTATTATTTCTGTTTTGTGACTGCCAGATACACAAAATATGTTCACTAAGACCCATGTTCTCCTACTGCTGATTGTCTTTAATGTTATCAGAAAATAATAAAATGCCTCAAAGAACATTAGAGTACAAGTAATTTTTCTTAGCAATCAATTAAGTCACTTTCTCTTTTTATTTCCTTAATTTTTTCATTGGTATATTTTAGGTATATAATACATTTACATTCATCATTGAGAATTTGTACCTTTATGTGATGTAACTTGGTTCTTATTTTTATCCCATTCCCTTGCCTTCCTTTCAACTCCTCTATCCCTTCCTATTTGCAAAAGTTTTGTTTCTATGTTTTTCTTTTCTCATATTATTTTCCTTTCCCCTCCCCCTCCCCCTTCCCTTCTCCCTTTGGACCTTTCCTTCCAATTTCACATTAGCAATTTTTCATTTTAATCCTGATTTACACTTTCAGTTTCTCATGCCAGACAAACTATTCTGTATTTACACGTGAGTCCTATTTATTTCACATTTACAGCAGATTGAGAGAATGTGAAGATAGACTATCAGACATAGAAGACAGGATTGTGGTTAGTGACCATGAAAAGAGAGTCTTCTTAAAAATCACAAGGGACCATGAGAAATCAACCCAGCAGCTGCTAGATGATACAAGGAAGAATAACATACGACTAATAGGAGTCCATGAAAAAGCAGGAGAAAGTACAAATGACATAAAAACAAAACTGTTCACAGAATTAATGATAGAAAACTTCCCAAACAGAGGAAAAGAATTTGACATTCAGATAAGTGAGGCATATAGGACTCCAACTATCTGGGATAAAAAAAAATGTATACCTAGACATATAATATTCAAGATCCCAGAAACCCAACAGAAGAACAAAATCCTACAAGCAGTTAGAGAAAAGAAACAAATCACATACAAAGGAAAGCCCATTAGAAGCACAGTGGACATTTCAACACAAATCCTCAAATCAAGGAGAGCCTGGAGTGAGGTATTTCAAGCCCTAAAAGAAAATAAACTTCAACCTAGACTATCATATCCTGCAAAATTATCTTTCAATATTGATGGGGAAATTAGATACTTCCATGGCAAAGTACACCTGAGAAACTTCATGAATACTAAAACAGCACTCCACACAATTCTAAACAATATCCTAGGAAAAGACAATGAGGGTCACATCTCCACGAGGACCAACAGCGTGAAGCCAAGGCAAGGCAAGAAATTAAAGGGAAAGTGGGAAAAATAAAAGAATCAACAACAGTAAGATAACATGACAAGGATGAGTCAATATGTATCAATTATAATCATCAGTGTTAAGGGCCTCAACTCACAAATCAAAAGAAATAGACTGGCTGAATGGATTAAAAAGCAAAATCCAATGATATGCTGTATACAAGAAACACACTTAATTCAAAAAGAAATTCATACACTGAAAGTAAAAGGATGAAAAACAACTTTCCATGCAATAGGAACCCGAAACAAAGCAGGGGTGGTATTTCATTTGCAGACAAGGTAGATTTCAAACCAAAACTAATTAAGAAGGCGAAGAGGGTCACTACATCCTTGTAAAGGGGACAATGGAGAATTAAGTCGCTTTTTCAATAAAAACTATTGAATGGTTTTTATGTGCTAGGTCCTCTACTGGGTTCTGGGGATACAAAGATGAATAAAAACCATTGAGTTTCCTCAGGGAGATCACAGAAAAGAGCGAGGAGAGAGGTTGTATGTGCTAGCTACCGCGGTAGCAAAAATGGTGGAATTTCTTTCTCTGATTGGGAAATTTTATCCCATGAGATCATTAAAAAAAAGATGTGATCTTGGTCACTGTGTGTAATGATACCTGTTTCTACCACATCTCAACTCTATTCTAAAAAAATGTTGGCTTAGAGTTCCAGAGAAGGAAAAAATTAGATACTATATGTGTTATGAACACTCTATTTTGGACAAAGATCAGTCTGCAGTATTCCAGAAAGAGGAATCTGTTCTGAAACTTCCTAAAGTAGTTAGGTGAGACCTCTCGTACTAATTTATGATTGAGAAAATTTCATAGGAATTCCTACTTTAAAATTTCATGTTGAAGGGAGGGTGGGGGATGGGGAAAAAACAAGAACCAAGATTGATTATGTAAAGGTACAAATCTCCAACAGTGAATATCATTACATTGTATACCTTAAATGTACCAATAAAATTAATTTTTAAAAATTTCACATTACATCTGTTCTCTGTGATAGTATTAATATTTGTATAACTGTATAGTTTAGGAAGGTCCAGAGTAGTACACACACACATAATGCACATGAGTACATGTAGTATACCAGAGAGTTTTAAAACTAGCCCCCCAGAAGAGTTTAAATGAAAATTTGTGGGTTATTATTAGGAATTGCAAAATATAGCATATTGCTGAAGTATGTTAGAGTATCACCTGGCTGTGATCTTGCTTTGTAAAATTGAGGGTATATGGAACACAGAAATAATCTAATCACCCTCATTTTACTTATGAGGAAACAGAACAATTTAGGTGTGAATAATTTTCCTTGCATTACCCAGCTGACTCATGGGAGGACTAGGAATCAAACCTTAGTTTCTGCCTCAGTCTTGCGCGCTTTCAGTTTGTAAACATGATTTCATTGGCTGATGCTTAAAAACAGTGGTAGGATTGTATACGCCAACCTGAGGTTATCTAACCAAGAATCGGTATTTTGTACTTGAAGAATGAAATGTCAGCTAGACACCATCTTGGCCTCTGACCTCCTACCCCCACACCGTGGCTAGGACAGGAAGGCCATTTGCATAGGTCCAGCCGTGCACAAGCAATGGGTCATGGGCTTGATGCCAAGACCAGGTAGCAAAACACAGGAGTTAAAATTTAGGCAGAAGTGCATAGAACGCCATGCTGGTCTATGAGAGATCTGATACATAAATAAAGAGCAAAGTGAGGTGTAACAGTTTTTAGGGACAGTGTCTTAAGGAACTGAGAAGACAGGGTAAGGGGCTATGGCAAAGTGATGGAGGCCTCTCGAACTTCATGGCGTGGAGTCAGGCTCACTATAGACGTGAAAGCCATCCAAGGTGGAGAGGGCAAACACACAGCCTGCATCCTTATCTGCAGATACATTTGTTTAAGAGCAGTTATTATTATTTTTTAATAATACTTGTAGGCAGGTCATGTACTGCCCCACTTATTTGTCTCACACCCACTCAGACAATACTCTGAGCCTCAGCTTGCAATTTCTTCAGAGCTCTGGGTATTACATAGCTGGGCAGGGAGTAAAAGCAATGTTTTTGACATAAACTGGCAATCCTGGTATACTCACAGATACGAATGTGGACAAATTCCAACTTGAAGTCATTTTGCAGTAGGTTAAAGCAACAAACCTTGAGTATCGGCTAGATTTAGTCCTTGAGGAGTCAACTCTATTTTATGAAACTGACTTGCAGAGTTCAGAAGGTCTCAAAAATAATGGAATGAAAACAAGATTGTGATTTCCAACAACTTCTTGAGCCTACAAACCGCCTCAGTAAATATCTTTTTGAAAGTTCTGATTGTCAAGAAACTGGAGACTATGTATGCCAAAAATCTGACATTAAAAATGTCATAAATCTTATAAACCCTTGCCCTTGCACAGGGGAAATTTCACCTAAACTTGTGGTAAGCAGAACATGGCTACCCAAAGATGTCCATATACTAAACCCTGGAAACTGAATTTGTTAGTGTCCTATTCTATTTTCTGTTGCTATAACAGAATACATGAGACTAAATGATTTATAATGAAAAGAGGCTAATTTTGACTCACAGTTGTAGAGGCTGGGAAGTTCAAGATTTGGTGCTAACATTTGCTTATCTTTTGGTGATGGCTTCATGCTGCTTCAACTCATGGCTGAAAGCAGAGGGATTACATGATGAGAGAGAAAACAGGATCAAACTGATGAAGACAAATTGCTTTTATAAGAAACCACTCTGCTGGAACTAATCCAGTCCTATGAAAGCAAGACATCACTCATAAGAGAAAGACACTAATCCATTCATTTGGGCTTTGTCCTCATTGCCCAAAGCCTCCCATTGGAATTAAAGTTCTAGTACATGAGCTTTTCAGAGTGCAAAACATAGCAATTCCTTTTCGTGATGAGGGGGAATTGAGGTTGCTTATCTGCTGACCTTGAGATGGGCAGACCATCCTAGATGACACAGTGGGCCTCATATCTCTTGGGTCTGCTACAGTTTGGATCTGAAGTGCCCTCCAATGGTCTGTATATTAAAGGTTTGGACCCCAGCGTGGCATATTTAGGAAGCAATGGAGAGTTTAAAAGGTGAGGCCAAGTGGGAGTCTTTGGTCACTGGAGGCTGTGTTCTACAAGGGAAGAGTGGGATCCCAGACCCTTCCTCTTCTCTTTTCCTCAGGGCTATGAAGTGAGCAGTTCTGCTCCATTATGCCACTACACAGTCCTACCATAATGTGCAGTCTCCCTTAAAGCGAAGGGGCTACTGATCATGGTTTAAATCTCCCCAAACTATGAGGTAGAATAACAACACCTCTCTTTATAAGTTTATCTCAGGTATTTTGTTACAGTAATGGAAAAATGACTAATGCAGGGTCCCTGTAAGTTGAAGAGGGACACAGAAGAAAGAGAACCAGAGAAATGACAGTGTGAGAAGAAAAGCAGGTGGGCTTTTGGAGTTGTAAAATTCAAGAAAAGAAAACAAATTCTTCCCTAGAGCTTTCAGAAGAAACAGAACCCTACTGACATCTTGGTTTAAACCAGTGAGATCAATTTTGGACTTCTGATCCCAGAACTATAAAATAATAAAAGTGTGTTGGCTTAACACATTCATAGGGGGGGCCATAATTCTTTTCTTGCCTTTTGTGGTGGCTTATAACACTGTGTTCAAGCTGCCTGATGTGACAGTTGTGCGTGTACTATGGGTGGCTCAAGCTGGCAGGAATGTGTTAAACCACAGAACTGATCATTTGTTATAGCAGCAGTAGGAAACCAATGCGTTCTATGATGAGCAAAGGGTGAATTGAGGCATGGCTATATCAGTGCAGCTCATTTCCTGTCATTCATGTTGTTTTAACCAAGATTTGCCATTTAATGATATAATTTGGCATTTGTGATACTCATCATTTTAGATGATAAAATCAGGGCTTGTTTCCAAAGGATATCGTTTGTGAAACTCAACTTCCTAAACTAATGAAGTGAATTTAAATTCACAAAAGCTAAAGATTCTAAGGCCAGCTCTCAACATCTTGAAGACCCATCATAACCTATCCAGTTAGTACTATTTCACTTGTTAGTTATGATCATAATTTTAAAACATAGTTGCATGTTTAGAGATTCTTTTTTGTTAACTAGAGAACCAAATTACAAATTATATTAAACTAATAGATAGCTAAGTTTACTAGAAAGACTCCAGGATGGTGAAGTAAAAAAGAATTATATAAAATAAAGTATATTTTTTCATTACTGGGGATTGAACCAGGGCCTGAGCTACTGAGCTACACAGTAACCCTTTTTTAAAATGTTGAGACAGGGAGAGTCTTGCTGAGCCACCAAGTTGCCCAGGGTAGGCTTTAACTGGCAGTCTTCCTGCATCAACTTTGCAAAGTGCTGGAATTATAGCTGTGTGCCACCATGCCTGTCTAAAATAAAGTCTTTTTTTAATAGTTGTTCTATTTCTATTAATATTCCTTGATACCTAATAATTTCTAAATTGGTGTGATACTTACTAGGTTGCCATAATAGAATTACCAAACATATAGGAGGAGCTAATTATAAGGCATTAACTTGGAAAATACAACTATTGCAAAATGGCCTTGTCATTCATCATGGACAGGAAAAAAAATTAGTTAAGAATTGAGTCTTGTCTTTAGTTTCTAAGGTATATTCTAATTTTTGGTTGTGTGAGGAAAAAAAAATCAGATTTGGGTAGTTTTTTGTTGCTGTTTTTGTTTCCATACTTGCACAAAGATGTACCTCCTTTAAGTTTGATCTAGTTATAATGTTTTCTTTGGGTAAGGCTAGATTCTAATTCTTTTTTTTTTTTTTTTTT
>NW_022900941.1:32958715-32998106 GCF_012274545.1 Fukomys damarensis | reverse complement strand
TTTTTTTTTTTTTTTTTTTTTTTTTTTTTTGGTACCGGGGATCAAACTCAGGTCCTTGCACTTTCGAGGCAGGAGAGGAACCACTGAGCTAAATCCCCAGCCCTAGATTCTAATTCTTAAGAGTGCATGAAGGACTTAAGTAAAAATTAAGGAGGGGACCAGGATGAGAGGGAGCAGGTAAGATCAAGCCAGGTGAGGAACCTAGAGTAGATTTAAGAAGGCACCCTTCTCTGAAACATCACAAGCCATGACTGTGTCTTGCCAGACCCTGTGGGTGAGTGCCTCCTTACCCCAATAACTGCATCCTGGCAGTGAGAGGCCAGTGACAGCTGTGATGTGAGAGGTAAGGTTGCCTCTAGATGGACTCTGTGCGCATAACAGACTACCCCTTTTTGGCAAGCCTTGGACCATCAGAGGGAATTCACGGAAGGTCTAACCTAGTGTGGCCCCGGATCAATTCAGAATTGAATAATTCCCCCACCTGAATATTCCCCCCAAAACTACTCTAATCAAGGTTCAAGGCTCACCTTTCAAGAGATGCTGACTCCACATTGGCTCCAATTCAAGTTATACCTCCATGTGTTAGAGAATTTCAGTGAACCAGAATTCATTCAGCCTTCCTATATACCTTTTGATTTTAGGAAATGCTTTTCAGTTTTTTTAACTTGAATTTGTTATGTACAAAGAAAAACATTTCAAATTTCACAAAATATGTATAGAGTGGTGATTTTTTTTGTATTCTTGAACATACTGCCTTTGTTAGTACTGACTATAGTGCACAAGGTCACTTGCATGCAATGCCAATGCTACACAGTGAAGATATTATATAGGATTTTTTGGGGAAAAATTCATAAGCAGCTACATAGCAGCATGCACACAATTCCTTGAACCCTCATCCCACAGCTTATGTGAGGCAAAGATATCAGCATGCACCATAGCCACAGAACTGTAAATGACGCTCTATATACTTATAGGGCCTAGGGCTGGGGAACATCCATGTGCTTATGTAAAAGCTTTATGTGAAAGCTCTGTGGTTGGGAAATGGCCTTATTAGAGAGGGAGAGCCTGTGGAGCCCAGGGTAGTATCATTTGTTTTCTTATAGAGCTGAGCCAGGTCTGTTAAGCTAGCAAGAGAGAGAATAAAATGGGTCTCCAGAGCCATCCAGATTTGTCTTTCACCAGCTACAGGTTTACTGTTCTTTATACCTGGTCACAAGCATTTTGGGAGGAAGGACAGTGTTATATGGGTCTTTGCAACTCCCGTGGTGCCCTGCCTGGGGTTGAATGTTTAATATTTACTTATTCACTGAATGAGTGAAATAACAGACCTCAATCGATGCCGTGTGCCTGCTGTACTAAAATAATAAATACATGCTTTGGTGCAACTTGAAAATGTGAAGCGTGTCTCCGTAATGGCAAGCTACATCTTTTGGCAGAGAACAAATCAGTACATGTGGCTGAGGGTGGCTGTTGAATCTTTATGTGGAAATTGGTAGCACCCCTGTCTCCCAGCCCTTTTCACTTTTGTTTCAAAACATTTGTTTCTCCCATATTGAGAGGAGGAATTAAGACAAAAGACCTTTAGTTGTCAGCGCATTGGGCTTTTCAGCCAACTTTCTCTTTGATGCCTATTTGTGGGTAGACAACGCATATGGGAAAATAAGTTTAGGGGTAGAAGGTTCATTTCAGAAATCTTCTTGCATAGATTTGGTACTCATAATAACAGAAGTTATCCTCTTCCTCCTCATTATAGCTAATGTCTTTGAACATTGACCATGTGTTTGCACTACGCTGTGCTCTTATTTAGTCCTTAACCCCATGTGGCAGTCATTCTTTTGTAGACCTTTGCCAGCATCTTCCCAGACCCAACTTTACCCCCAGAGTTCTTCCAGGTGTCTGTTTTATGGTTCTGGTCCTTATACTCTAGAAGCTGTCATATAAAGGGATCCAGACCCAAGAGCCAAAAGGGTTTAGTCTGGGTTTTCCCAAAGCCTTCCAGGGCAGTCATCTTTTCATCCATTATGATTGTTTAGAAGGGAGCTATTCTGGACATTCAGAGGCATGTGACTGAAATTCAGCCTATGCACATTAGTTAACATCCTAGCTATCTTTTTTTTTTTCCTCCGAGCCCTGGGGATCGAGCTCAGAGAGCCCTCGGCCATATCAGTAGACCTTTTCTTTTCTTTGAGACAGAGAAATGGGGTCTCACTGAGTTGTCCAGGCTAGCCTTGGATTAGAGATTTCCCTGCCTCATCTGTTGAGTAGCCGGGATTATAGGTATGCACCACAGTACCGGCTGTAGCTTGCTTTTTACACAAATAGTTCAAACAGAAGAGAGAAGTTAGGTACGGTGGAGCTCAGTGTTGCTATTATCTTGTTTTCTTCTTAGAGCTGAGCCAGGTTTCTGCTAAGCTAGTGAGATAGGGAAGAAAGTGGATCTCTAGAGTCATCCAGATTTGCTTTTTACCAGCCACAGGTTTAGAGTGCATACTTATAATTCCATCTACTTGGAAGATTTCATTAGGAGGATCTAAAGTTTGAGGCCAGCCTGAGTGACTAAGCGAGACCATGTTCCAAAATTTTTTAAATAAATAAATAAAAAGAAATGGGTTAAAGCACTTGCCTAGCATGTATGATGCCCTGGTTTTAATTCCCAGTACTGAAAAAAACAGGCATGCTATATTTGCTTTTCTGGGATATAGTTTTCTTGTTAGCAAGCAAAACGCAAACATGTTTCTAAAATATCCATTTATTTTGAAAAAATAAACTGCTTCTTAAGGAGAGTGGATAATTCTATGCGAGCATTTCTAAACCTTGGCACTGCAGACCAGAGGAATCTTTGGAGAAGGAGCAGCTAGTAGCACTGGCTCTGTTAATGTACTCCACCACCCCTGGCCCAAATTGTGGGAACGGCAAGTTGTGAGAATGAAACATTTCTTGGGATACTGCCAGATGTCCCAGGAGAGATAAAACTATTTCCAGTTGGGAACCAGTGTCCTAAGCCCATTGTTGAAAAGCTTTGCCTTGCACTAGCACACACATCTAAGGCTTCTTTTTGTGACTCGGCACTCTGGTTGTATGCAGCTTCGATACTTTGACTGTGTTAGATATGAGAGATCATTGTAGTCCTTAGGTAAATATAAATATGCATAATTCTTTCCTTTCAACAATTTGTAATCAATATTAGAAATAGTCTTTTAGTTGACTATATTGAAAATGGTGAAAGAGTATTATGCTGAAGATTTTATTCCATAATAGGTTATTTTTTTCAGTAGAAAAGCTTTTAAAAGAGGCATGAATAATTTTATGCATCATGTGCTTTCATTCTTTCAGTCATTCATATAAATAAACTGATCCAATTTATTTCTTCCTTGATTTCTAATGTATTTCTATCTGCTTTTCTCAAGAGGGATTATATTAGGAAATCATGTAGCAGGGGGCCTCAGTCTCTAATTTTATGCTTAAAAAGGGAAATAAGAGAATGTAATCATGGAAAGAAGCTCAAAATCCTCAAGAAGGGACCCACTATAAATAAACTAGTAAAGGATAAAAGCTTACCTAAAGTTCCTTTTATCCTAAACTTACTGTTAATATTTTTCAAGCATAATATCTGCTGTCTCCTTTTTAAAAATTCACAAATTCTTTACATTGGCACTTTTACATCTTTATTAAAGAAAATATCTAAAATATCAGCCTGTGCGACTTTAAGGTGCACTCTCTGAACTATGAGGGAATTTGAGATATACTTAGGGTATGGAACTTTATAACCAGCTTATCAGCACCCAGTCTGTGCCTAATAAAGTTTGCTGTCTTGCTCAGAAAATATTCTTACGTCTGACTGCAGTCTCTTGTGCTGCAGGAGGGCATTTTTTTATCCTTCACTCCAAAATGGCTGTTCTGAACTCCTTGAGTTTGAGCTATTCACATTCTTTAAAGCAAGTTATGCAATTACAGTCTTCTCTTGTCTCCAGATGAAGTTATCCAAACTTTCATTCCTCCTTCATCATCTGCCACCCTCCCTTGCTTCCTCCAGGATCTTCATTTCCCTTTGAGTGGTAGATCTCTGAGACCAAGAAGTACTAATGGTGCCAGGAAGGTACCTTGAGGATCTATCATGGGATCACCTGTCCAGGTTAGAATTGGCTTTAAGTGACTGTTCTAACTAGAATAAAACGCTTTCTTCTTTATCAGGCAAAAAATAGCTTTTCTGTGCCTTAAAAATGGTCTCTGTGTGCTTCCAAACTGTCCAAAGTGCTCAAGTTTACCACCTCTCCTTAAATACACTGTTCTCAATCTTAAAAGGCCTGGAACACAGAAATTAGCAGCAATTTAGCTCCTTACTTCTGTTGTTAATGCCCTGTCCACCTGGAAAGGCCTTTGGCTGAAATCGCTCTCTTCTGGTGCCTTTGTTTCTGTCCTGCTCTGCTCTTTCTCTCTAGCCTCCCTGCCTGGATTTTGACAGCAGCAGATGCCCATGCCATCCTTGCTTTTCCTTCCTGCAGCTCTTTTCTCAGCTATGGCACCAAGCTAGGGTTTAGGACAAAAGCCTTTTGAAGAAGATTTGAGAACTTTTGATCTGCCTGTGACCCCCTTTGAAACATCAACTCAGGATGCTTTTTATTGTTGCTTGCCTTATTTGCTATTATCCCTATCTGAGTTTCTTTTATTTAGAAACTGTGTTCTGACCTGGTTGAAATATTCTTAGCCTGCATGGCTGTACAGTTGTGCTGCCATGTGAAGAAGGACTGGAGTTATTGAGCTCTCCCTGGCTGAGACCAGGAGGGAAGCTGGCAGCCAGTCTATCACACATGGATAAAGGAAATTGAAAGACTAGCTGAGATGTTTAAGCCATCTTTAAAGCAGGGTTTCTTCAAAATCAAGTGCATGTTTAATATTTAAAAGCATATACTAAATGCAGTATGACAGTCTGAGTTGGCTCTTGAGACAGAAAGAGGGCATTTGTGGAAAACTGGTGAGATGTGATAAAGACTGGAGTCCTAATAAAATGCTAAGGTCAATTTTTTAGTTATGACAAGTACACCTTGGTTATATAAGATGCTAACATTAAGGAAAACTGGAAAGATATATTAGAACTTCTTATTATATCTTTGCAACTTTTCAGCAAATCTAAAATCATTCTAACATAAAGATTTATTTTTAGCTATAGCACATATTTTTCTCTAGAATAGTTTGGGTTACTTACCTCTAGTTCTTTGGCAGTCAGTGTATTAATTTGGTTCAGGAAAAAAATTAACATAAAATACAGCTTTGTTCTGTGCAAAAGAATTGCTGAGACTACTGCTCACCTATATTCCTGATGAAAATATTTAATCATATGTTAGTTTCCTTGGTTGTATTAGCTTCCCTGTCTTTTGTTCTCTGCTTATCTATAAATTATTTACTCATTTATGTGTTCCCTCCATCAAGAAGCATCTATAAATCCAAGTCCTTAGCTTATCTCTGAGAAAAAGAAAGATGAATAAAACATGGCTCCCATCCCCCAAGGTCTGAACTGGCGAGAGTAAACACATAGAGAGAAAGCTATTAAATAATATGAGAGCAGTAATAACAACAGATGCACACAGCAATTGTAATGGAAACGAAGCACACCTAGAGGGGACTCTTAGCAAAAGCATCCCAAAGGTGACTCACATCTTTCAGGATGAGTAGGAGTTAGGACGCAAGTAATGAAGATTCTTCACATGAGGGCAGAAATCTACTGTATATGACGTGTTCAGGGAACTAGGGAGCTACAAACCTTTCAGCATAGCATGAAGGCGGACTGAAAGTAGGTAGAGAATGGGGTGAAACGAAGCTGAGCAGGTAGACAGGAGCCTGCTTCAGGGCTATTCAAATGAGGAAGATCTTTTGTTGTTGGGTAAGAGTGTAATTTCACCCTTTAAATAATAAACAGATGAAAATAGCAGCACAGCAAATGATAAAAACCAGAGCATTTCATCTTTCCTTTATTATCATCAATTTTAGTGGCTCAGGCATTTTGTGAAAATGTGGCCAACTCTGAAGATGTTCTTACCATGAAAGGGCTTGGTGGTTTTATAGATAGACTTCTCTTACCTTCTGTCTTAGTAGCTGGGAACACCGGTTCATTTTTAGAATTTGGATAGGGAATAAGGCTCAATGATAATTTCTACTTAAACAATAACATGTAAGACAATGATTTTTCACCCTGTGAGAGTGAAAGATAAATCTTTTACTTTTATTCATAGGACAACACATCTTGAACTGCTTTCTATTTTTAAAAACTCATGTGATGAAACATGAGTTCTTAGCTAAGAGGCTGATGAGTGGCTTCTTTTTAAATGTTCTTACACTTTTCACTTGAATTGGAACAAAGAATAAAAATGTACTCAATGTCCATCAGTTTTTTGGAAAAAAAAAGTCAAATTTTTTTTTAAACATTCTGGATCTGTTGTAATTCCTGGAGGCTACTGAGCAGGTAGATGATAACATAGTGTGTGTGTGTGTGTGTGTGTGTGTGTGTGTGTGTGTGTGTGTGTGTTTGTGTGTGTGTGTGTGATGAGGTAGATGCTTTTGCAAAGTTAGATGGAAACAAAGGTAGAGTTTTGAATAAATGTACTTAGTGGCGATGTGGTTACCTTAGGGTTTACTGTCACTGGGATAGGGGAAAGGTAATAAGGGAAAAGAAAAAAAAACATGAGAAAATGTAAAAATGGAAATAAAGTTTTTGTAAATAGGGAAGGGAGGAGGGGATGAAGGGAGAGAAGGGACAAGGGGAAAAAATGAGAACCAAGACCTGTCATGTAAAGGTACAAGATCCCAATAATGAATGTAACTGTACTGTATGCCTAAAATGTACCAATAAACTCAGTGAGGAAAAAAAAAAAAGGAAGTGGAATTCAGTTTCATAAGAAAATTACTTCAAATGGTACAGAATTCATCCCCATTTCCAGTCAGTGAATGCTTCTTGCAGTCTAGTCCTCCTTGCCTTGGCCTTTATGCTTGGTTTCTCCAGATCTTAATATCTCTTGATCATCTGTCCCTTGTTAAGCCTTATGCCAGGGCCATTTCCTTGCTTTGTAGACAACAATCACTTGTTAGCTAAAGCCTGTGCCCTAATAATGCAGCCAGTGCTTGAAGGAATAAATAAGATGAACCCAATCTCTACACTGCAAAGTAGAAAACACATTTGAAGGTTTTCTGTCATATTGTCATTTTCTTTAGGACCCAGAATTAGATTGTAGAGTCTCCTGAAGATGTGCACATATGTACTTGACTTTTACAATAAAATTATCTTCTTCTTAAGATTATAAATTGTTCTCCTCTGTTGCAGAGAAGGTTGGAGTTTTAGTTTGCAAGACAAGTGCCCATATGAAGAATGTGTGTTAGGTGGATATGCTATGTGTTTCATACCATCTATAGCATGTGAGAAACTGTAAATTGAAAATAGTGCCTTATCAAGGGGAGTCACAATGGGTGACAAGCAATTGACTGGTAAGAACCTCAGTTTGGGGAATGAAATGGTTATTATAGGCATCGTAGGGATAGGGCTGAGCTTCCTGTTTTTCCCTTCTTTGGAGAGTAGGTTGAATATTTTAGATCATCTTCAAGCCTCTGTTACAGTAGCTGGCATGCACTTGAACCATGTTAAGAGACTGACAGCAAAACAAGCTAGAACTTGTTCACCCTTCTTTGTAGAAAACTGGGAGAAGTGATAGTTTTTGAGTTCTCCTTTTTGGGAAAGCCTGCATTATATTTCAGAATGTTTCATTGTCAGATACTGTATAAGTTTCAAGTGCTGTTCCTCTCTTTCTACACAGTTAGGTAATCTGGAAAGTCAAAGTTTTATTTGCTTCCATTTTGCCCTTTGGTTATTTCTGTTATTATTTTTATGTTGAGTTTTTCAGAGCTCACTGATTTATGGGATATCATTTTTTTTTAAATGTGGTTAGTAAAGGAAAACAGGAGCTTGAATAACATCACTTTTAAAATTTCATTTGGCATGCAGACATAGTAGATTTCAAACCAAAACTAATTAAGACAGACGAAGAAATACACTACATCCTTGTAAAGGGAACAATACAAGAGGAAGAGATGACATCCATAAACATATGTGCATCAGATACTAATGCCCCCAACCAAACAAAACAAATATTAATGGATATATGAAAAACGAAATAAGCACTAATACAATTATAGTGGGAGAACCTTGGAACTCCACTGTCACAAATAGGTAAATCATCTAGACAAAATATCAACAACAAAATAACAGAACTGAACCCAGCCTTTGAACAAATGAACTTAGAAGATGTCTAGAGAATGTTTCACCCCTCAAAATCAGAATATACATTCTTTTTGGTTGCACACAGGTCACTCTCCAAAATAGACCACATGCTAGCTCATAGAACATGCTTAAGTAAATGCAAAGGAATTGAAGCTATCCCCTGTATATTTTCAGACCACAGTGCAATTAAACTGGAGATGAGTAGCATAAGAAACCTCAAGAACTTCACAAGCACATGGAAATTCAATGATACCCTGCTGAACAACCAATGGGTCACACAGGAAATTAAAGAAGAAATTAGTTCCTACAATTAAATGATAATGCCAATAAAACATATTGGAATCTATGGAACACAATGAAAGCAGTTCTATGAGGGAAATTCATAGCAGTGAATGCCCATACTAGGAAAATAGAGTGAGCTGAAATAACCTAATTCTTAACTGTAAGCTCCTAGAAAAAGAAGAGCAAGACAAACCAAAAGCTCATACAAGGGAGGAAATTACAAAGACTGGAGCAGAAATTAATGCAATGGAGACTAAGAGAAATATACAAAAAAAAATCAACTAATTGAAGAGTTGGTTTTTCAAAAGAATAAATAAAATCAATAAACCCTTAGCCAACCTTGTCAAAAAAAGGAAAAAAAAAAAGCTCAAATTCATGCAAGTAGGAATAAAAAAAGTTGTCACAACAGATCCACCAGAAATACAGAGGATCATCAATCCCTACTTCAAAAACCTATATTCTAATAAAATGAAAAACACAGAGAAAATAGAGAGATTGCTAGATACATATGAATTTCCAAAGTTGAATGAAGAAGATATAAAAAGTCTAAATGCCCCAATTATATTCAATCAACCTGACAAAGCAATTAAAATATTACCAAGAAAGAAAAGCCCAGGTCCTGATGGCTTCATTGCTGAATTCTACAAGACGTTTAGAGAAGAACTACTGCCACTACTCCTTAAACTTTTCAGTGAAATTGAAAGGGAAGCAGTACTTCCAAATTCATTCCTGGAAGCAAGTGTTACTTTGATTCCCAAACCAGGGAAAGACCCAACCAAAAAAGAGAACTACAGGTTAATCTCCCTAATGAACATAGATGCAAAAATCCTTGATAACATACTGGCAAACAGAGTACCGAGGGTCATCAAGAAGATCATGTACCCTGACCAAGTTGGATTTAATCCCAGCGATGCAAGGATGGTTCAACATATGTAAAGCAATAAATGTAATAGACTGTATTAACAGAGTCAAGGGCAAAAATCATGTGATCATCTCAATAAATGCAGAAAAAGCTTTAGACAAAATTCAACACACATTCATGATGAAAACCCCACAGAAAAATTGGACTAGACAGTCTTTATCTCAACCTGATGACAGCTATCTATGAAAAACAAACAGCCAGCATCATATTAAATGGTCAAAAAACTGAAAACCTTCATACTAAAATCAGGAACAAGACAAGGATGCTCATTATCACCACTCCTGTTCAATATAGTTCTGGAAACATTAGCCACAGAAATTAGACAAAAAGAAAGAAATAAAAGGAATAAAGATAGGAAAGGAAGAAGCTAAACTATCATTATTTGCTGATGATATGATACTCTACATAGAATACCTTAAAAAACTCTGCCAAAAGACTTCTAGACTTAACTGACAGATTCAGTAGAGTAGCTGGATACAAGATCAACACTAAAAAATGAAAAGCCTTCTTATACACAAATAACAGACTGACTGAGAGTGAAATTAGGGAAACAATTCCTTCACAATAGCATCCAAAAAAATGAAGTATCTAGGAAGCAATCTAATGAAGTAAGCAAAAGACTTCTACGCTAAAAACTACAGCACTCTGAAAAAAGAGATCAAAGAGGATATAATAAAATGGAAAGTCATCCCTTGCTTCTGGGTAGGAAGAACCAACATAGTGAAAATGGTCATACTTCCAAAACTGCTATACAAAACTGCAATCCTGATTGAAATTCCAACAATACATTTCACAGAACTAGAGAAAACAACCCAAAATTCATTTGGAACTGGAAGAGACCTAGTATAGCAAAAGGCATTCTAGGCAAGAGACATGAAAAGGAGTATAACACTCCCCAACTTGAAACTACTACCAAGCCACTGTGATTAAAAAAAAAAAAAAAAAAAAAGCATTGTACTGGCAAAGAAACAGACCCAAGGATCAGTGGAAAGTTTAGATGATGCAGAAACAACTCCAGACATACTCGGCTACCTCATCTTTGACAAAGGAGCCAGCCATCCTTACTTGGAGGAATGATAGCCTCTTTAATAGATGGTGTTGGAAAAACTGGATTTCATCTTGGCAAAGATTGAAACTAGACCCCTATCTTTCACCACACACTAAACTAAAATCCAGGTGGATTAAAGATCTAAATATTAAAACAGAAACACTAAACCATCTATAAGAGAGGTTAGGTAGAACTCATGAAGACATTGGCAGAGGAAAAGACTTTATGAATAAATCCTCAGTAGTGCAGGAACTTGCACAAACAATCAACAACCTGGATCTGATCCTATTAAAAAGCTTCTGCAGTACAAGAGAAACCACCAAAAGAGCTAAGAGACAGCATACATTGTGGGAAACAATTTTTGCCAGCTGCTCCTCAGACAAAGGACTACTATCTATAATATATAAAGAACAACAAAAAAATCAGACCCAGCAAATATAAAGACCCAATTCAAACATGGGCATCTCAGGGCTGCAGATTTAGCTCAGTGGTTCTACCACCTGCTTCACAAGCACAAGATCCTGAGTTCAGTCTCTGGTACCAAAAAGAAAGAAAGAAAGAAAGAGAGAGAGAGAGAGAGAAAGAAAGAAAGAAAAGGGCATCTGAAATGAACAGACATTTCTCAGACAAACAAGTAAAAGCAGCAAATGAATATATTAAAAAATTTACAGCTAAATGGATGCACATTGAGGCTATACTCACATGAAACAAATAGGATACACTTGAGTAAATACTGAATAGTTTCTGTGGTGTGAAAAACTGAAAGTGTAAATAAGGGTCAAAAGGTATAATTGGTAGTGTGAAATAGGAAGAAAATGTCTAAAGGGGAAGTGAGAATGGTAGGGAAAAGGATTTAAATGAAAGGAAAAAAATGGAAACAAAGTCTTCGTAAATAGGGAAGGGTGAAAGGGGTGAAGGGAGTGCAGGGGAATGGGGAAAAAATAAGAACCAAGATACATCATGTAAAGGTCCAAGATCCCAATGATGAATGTAACTGTATTGTTTTTTTGTTTTTTTTAATTTAAATTGAATTTATTGGTACATTCTAGGTGTACAGTACAGTTACATTCATTACTGGGATCTTACCTTTACATCCTCCCCTCCTCACTTTCAAACACTTTAATTCCATTTTTACATTTTCTCATATTTTTTTTTTCTTTTCCCTTATTCCCCTTTCCCTGTCCTTCTTACCATCCCTACACCTTTGGTCCTTTTCTTCCTATTTCACGTTGCTAATTGTCCCGTTAGGATCTTGAGTACTATTTTAGTTTTTCACACCAGAGAAACTATTCGGTATTTGCATATGTGTGACTTATTTATTTCACTTAGGGGTATATCCTCAAAATGTACCCATTTACCTATGAATAAATCTACTTTCTCATTCTTTATGGCTGAGTAGTATTCCATTTTATAGAAAAACCACATCTTCTTTATCCAGTTTCCAACTGATGGGCAGATGGGCTGTTTCCATGTTTTAGCTATCAAAAACTGTGCCGCTATAAATATGGGTGTAACTGTATTGTTTACCTTAAATGTACCAATAAACTTAATGAAAAAAGATTTCTTTTGGCAGTGCTAGAGGTTGAACCTGTAGTTTTTGCACTCAGTCACACCCCTAGCCCCTTCCCCTTTTAAATTTTGAGGTAGGAGATCACTAAGTTACTAAATTGCCTAGGTTGACTTTGAGCTTGGGATCTTCTTACTTCAGAAGCTCCCTGGAGTGCTGAGATTACAGGCTGACACCATCACGCTCAGCTAACGTTATGTTTGTTACCACAGTAACCAACAAGGCAACTGGAGTCAGCGTACTTCTAGTCTTTGTGAATAATTCAGTTGTTCACAATGGAAAAGATTTTTTACTTGAATTGATTGGCTAAGGAGTAATAGTGGTTACATTCAGCAGATAAATACTGAAGATACAACTTTTTACTAAAATCAGTGACAGCTGGAAGAATTCCCAATTGCACATGTAACTGGAAGTGCTTAACTACTCAATTAATAATGTGTGCATGGGTTCAGTGAAACACAAAATTCAATCTGCTGAAAAACTGAAGGCAAATATTTTTCTTTTCTCAAAGCAACTCTGAGTAGTTAGGAAAATGCCATACATTTTTAGGAGTAATGCAAAGAAATGTTTTCCCTTTTTCCTTCTCTTTCTCCTTCCCTCTATTCCTACAAATACCTGTTATACATACACATGTCATATACCAAGCCCCCATTGAGGACACAAAGATGAAAAAGATACATTTCCTGCCCTTGATAGTTATTACTTGCAAGGTATACAGCCACACATACAAATATATCATAGTTGATAGATGAATTGGAGTTTGTCAGAAGAGAGGAGGCTTTTCAAATAAGAGTTAAGACCCTGGCAAGGACATTGGAGTATTTTTTGACAGCCTACTGTGTGCTGCACACAATAAATTACATTTTTTGTTCCTATTTTCAAAGTAAATACAGACATCTTTTTGTTGTTCTGACTTGATACTGATGAAATAGAGAGCAATAGGACAAGGACTTTCGGTTGATTTAGTTCATATTTATATTGAATTTTAGTAAATATAGATAAAAATACCATATGAATTATAAACTCCATGTTTAAAGACAGAGGTAGACCAAACCACAGCTTAGGAGACTACTTAACTTCTTATTTGGAAATTTCCAAGTGGTTGCAGTGGAATTAAACTTCCCATCTGTAAAGAGAAACTATTAACAGTTATCTTAACCAGGAGCAATAACCAAGATTTCAAAAGAATTATCTATTTGGACATCTATATAGTGGAGGAAAATTTCCTTCCTTGTATACAAGATAACATGTGATAGCAATTATTAGTGGGTTTTTTTAGTGTTTTTTTAAAAATTTCTATTCTCACCTCTTTCTACAAAGTTGTTGAAGTGGCTTAGGAGAAATATGCTAAACCATAAAAAAGTTACTGATAAGCAAAAGATCAGGATAAGGAAAATACAGATTAGGATAGAAAGTCTGTACCAAGAGGAAAGTCACAATTTAGCTCTTGTTGTCACAATTTAGGCTTCTTGTTGTCCATAGAGAGAAAACATCCCAAGACACATAATAATGTAAATTTGTTATTTGTAGCACAAGATTCTAACATTTGTGATGAGTTTTTTTTTTTTCATTTAGTCATTTAGGTGTAAGTTGGTAGTAGGCTCACTTCTATGTTTTGAAGGACCTTTTCACTTAAAAAAAGTCTTGCCAGTGGTTAGTGTGGGCATTTCCAATGTGCTTCATGTACCGGCATTTTTCCTAGAGTCCTCATGCTGGTTCAAATTGGCATTTCACTAAAAGAAGCTGGGTATGGTGGTGCACACCTCTAATTTCAATACTCTGAGAGGCTGAGGCAGGAGGATCCCAAGTTTAAGCCCAGCCTGGGCAACTGAGCAACTTAGAGAGACCAGTCTCAAACAATAAAAAAAGGGGGCTGAGGATATAGCCTTGGGTTCAATGTCCAGTACACACCCCCGCCGAGGGATGGAGTTCCCTATCCACTGTAAACAACGTTGCTGATTTCAGCTCTGTGAATTCTATTCTCACAAGGGCTGCTCTTTAACACTAATTCATAATAATTTATTTTCTGGTAAAGTCTGTATGTTCTGCAAGTATGTTTTCCATTTTTCTTTCATATTCAGAATCTTTACAGCATATCATGCTAAATGGAAATGGGTTCTATTGTCTTCCAGTTTTGTGATGGAGTAATACAATTTGCAGTAAAGCCAAGTTCCCTGGAATTCATTTGGGAAAACAATAATTGCTTAAAATGAGAAAGACTTGTTTTTCAAATTTTTATTCCCAATATAATCCCCAGTCTCCACCCATTGAGACATTTTGCTTGTCCATCATTGTCAGTTTTTATGCTCTTTGATTATAAATAACTTCTGGAACAAGAACCAGACCACATTTCAATAGTAATTTTCAGAACTCAAGTCACATTCTTGTAAAAATCCACTGTGATCTTTTCCAGTCAAAATGAATTTTTTTTTTTACTCTTGTAAAATAGTAGATAGTATTGTCTTGGGCTCACAGAGCTTAGATTAGCAAAGAACCTTTTCACAAAACATTTAAGTTCATAATAATGGCTTACTGGGATTGTCAGATGAAGAATTCATGTTTTAAATCCCTTCCGTCTCTTCTACATGTATTTTAACTTCGGTATTTGTTTCTACTTGTCTCAGCTGAACATGAGAAGGTAGACAAAATGCTACTGATTTACTGATGGATTTAACACAGAATTAAAAAGCATCATGAAACATACTGAACTCAAGTTGAAAATAATTCATTGAAAAAATGTGTTTTGTTCATCCTCTTTTTTGTCACCTTTAGCCAACATTTAACATAGTGCTTAAGCACATAGGAAGGAATGTGCTCGGTAAAAGGAATGTGCTCCCTTTATCCTGTCATGCATTTCACATGTTCTTGGGATGTTTCTGGCTTCCTGCTTCCTCTGTTGTTCTGCGTTATCCTGTCGATTTCCCAGTCACTCTGGCTGCAGCTTTTCACACTTCCAGACAGCTCTTCCTCTTTTCAGGCTAACGCTCTCATTCGTTCGCTTCAGTGCAACATCAGCCGTATGCTTGCAGACACCTCGTCCTGGCTTTCCTGGTCTACAATCTCTGCTTACTCGGCTACAGTTTTCTGCAGGTCCTCCTCACCACAAATGTACTTACTCTCCGGCGCTGCTGTCAGCCTTTGTGCCCGCCATGCCCGCCTCTCGGTGTGCCTTGGCGGTACTTTTCTCACCTCAGCAGATCATGAAGACGCAGATTTAACTCGGGCTTCTCCACCTCGGGTTGACCTTTGCCTTCTTGCGATCCCAAAGCCAGTAACCCTCATTTCTTGTTTATTTTATTTATTTATTTATTTCTCTCATTGAGTTTATTGGTACATTTTAGGCATCCAGTACAGTTACATTCATCACTGGGATCTTGTACCTTTACATGACAGGTCTTGGTTCTCATTTTTTCCCCTTGTCCCTGCCCTCCCTTCACCCCCTCCTCCCCTCCCCATTTATAAACACTTTATTTCCATTTTTTCATTTTCTCATATTTTTTTCTTTTCCCTTATTACCTTTCCCCTACCCTTCCCACTTCCTCATTTCTTTTTAAAAATCCCATGGTTCAGCAGTGGATTGCTTTGTTTCACGAGCGCTTATGTCCACTAAATTGTAAGCTGTTTAAAGGAGAGAAATACTCTTTTTATTTCTTTAGTGCCTGCTACAACTCCTGTCCCCATCCTGAATGATCACAGAGTGGTCAGAGTTTATTGCCTTTTAAACATTTCCCTTATTTCCCTGTCCTTTAGTTATGCTGTCTCCCTCTCCTAACACCCTTGCTAAATTTCCTTCACCTTCTCCCTAACGTCTTCTCTTGTCTTGAACAGAATTAATCTGTCTTCTCCTATTCCTTGATTAGATTTGCATTTTTATTTTAGAGCTTGCTTCTTATACTCTTTCATTATGTGGCTATTAACTGTCTGCCCTTTGAGATTATGAGATCTTGTTAGGTGAAGACCATGTCTTATTTAATCTTTATATCTGCTGTTGTGTTTAGCACGGGACTCGTACATACTAATTTTTCAACATGTGTTTGCTGCATTTGACTTGTGTTTTAAACTGGAGCCCGGCGAACATCATGTAGCATTGTTAAGGCTACAGTTAGAGTATCGTTGGTATATGCAGAGCTGCTTACCTGCTCTTGCCCTCTTGAGGTACTTAGAATCTGGTGACAGCAGTTAGGCTCAACTGGTTCACCTGTGTGTGTGTGTGTGTGTGTGTGTGTGTGTGTGTATAATAATTATAGAAGGGATTTGGGGGGAACCTAATAAAGACAATAAAATGTATGTTAAGAATGACAGGATCTATACTATAGTGTTAGAACTACACTGCAGTGAAGTGAGCACAATAGTATACAGCAAGCTCAAGGACTTTGCACAGATGTGAGTAGCAACTTCTTTGTCCATGAGAGTTGGCTGCACACTTCTTCATGCTGCTCGCCCTAGTGAAGATAAAATATCTATGGGGCCTCTTGTTTCCATGATTCTTCCAGTATTTTTCATTCCAGTATTCATTCCAGTATTTTTCTGATTCTTAGGCTCTCTCCACTGGAATGTTCCTTCTTCTGAAGCCTTTTTGTTCAGGAGAGGAGAATTTTTGTCTTTCCTGCCTGTGTTTGCCTGAACTGCATTAATGTACCACACCCGTACGGGGTGCGGTTCTCAGTGTCATGCTCTCCTGTTCTGTGGGTCTGTTTGAGCTTGCTTGTGAGACCATGGAAGGAGTTTTGTATCCTCTGTCATATTAGTGGGAGTAGAGCTTTTAGATGAGCCCACTGAGAGAGAAGCCTCCTCATTGGATGGACGTCCTGCCTGGAATGTCCCTGACCTCTTAGTTCTCTTCTCAGGCTTTGGCCCTCACTTAGACTTCAGTTCTACCCTATAATCATACCACACCTACGTGCAGAGACTATATGACTGTGGCACTCAAATATTTATGCATTGATTTCAAATTCAGCCGTTTGAATTATATAGATCCATGATTTTTTACTCTCAAGAGATGCAGAATGAGAGTAATAACAAAATGCTTTTGACAAATTCACTATAGCTCTTTTTTCAGTTTTTTCAATAGTACGTGTTTGTAGTACATAATGATTACATTCGTCATCACAGCTTTAAAACGGGAATTATGGGAGTTCTTCATTTTTAAGCATGTATTTCAAGACAGTAAAATGAGCAAGAAAATCGAGTGAAAAATAGTATATACTAAATAAAAGCAGTGGGCAGAGAGCCAGTGTTCAGATTTTGGAAGAGAAATATTTTGTCTTTCTGAAGTAACTCTTTGAACCTGTGTGGAAATCTAAAAGTTTGTGATGGATGGCTTGTCTTGTGAAGAGTGGCAGCCTTGCGTTCCAGCGGGTGGACAGGCTAGCAGAGGACGTGATGGTGTTCTGCGATTGGTGAAAAACCCTAGCTCTGGCCTTGTTGACGGGGTGCTGGGATCATAGAGAAAGGGCAGCCCAGGTCACCCCATATGATGGGAGGTATTCCAGGATGCCATGGAGCTCAGAGTGGAGGGTGGCATCACACAAAGAAGACAGGAATCTTCTTCATACTGCTCACTGATGAAAAACCGGAAAAACCAGAAATAACCCTCTTCAGTTATCCCAGAAAAATAAAGCCTGAATTTCATTTTTACTTTAATTGTTCTAAATAACTTTAGTTGTTCTAAAGTTCTCAGGATACTTATTTTTTCCTCATTTTGACTAATTTAAGCTCTATATTTCTATCCTTTTTTTTGAAGAAGGGTTAAGAACAGCAAAATGGCCTCACCCAAAAAATAAAAGGCCAGGATAAGCCATAAACTGAGGTGTGGAGCTAACCCATAGGAATCAGTCCTCATCGGGGTGTGAGCGTTTGTACTGGTGTGAGGACATCATCTTCACAGCAGTCTAGTTAGGCTGGTACTCATTTTCAGACAGAAAACTAAGCACAGAAAAATTACATGCCTTGTCCAAAAGCAAACATGTAGTCAGTAGCAGTCCTGGAATAACAATTCTTGCTGAGTAACTGCAAAGGCTATCTCTGGACTGCTTATCCTGTGCCACTGTCACACAGATAACTGCTCCCTCTCTTGCTATTTCTTAATGAAAAATAAATTGAATCATAGTAACTGTCTGTTATGGCTTATATCTAGATGGTCTCCCAAAGCCATATGCACTCATAGGTGGGGCTTTTGGGAGGTGATTTGATCAAGGGGACATGATACTCATTGATGGATTAGCCCCCTGTTCATAGTTAAACCTGGACTTGGGAGGTAAAGCCTGGTCAGAAGACATGAGTTACTGAGGGTGTACCTGGAGAGGTCTCTCTCCCTCCCTCTTCCCTTGATCTCACTCTGCTTCCTGCCTGCCGATTATGAGCAGTTCTCCTCTGTCACGCTGCCCTGCCTTGGAGCCAGCTGACTATGAACTGAAGTCTCTTCAAACTGTGAGCCAAAAGAAACCTTTCCTCCTAAAAATTATTAATACCAGATATTGTGTCTCAGTGATGAGGAAGTAACTAAGACACTATGCCAGACTCGTTTTTACAATATTTGTATACTTTTGAAAAATTGGTCCAAAGAATTTTTAATTAAAAAAAATGAGCAGATATCTATTTCTTCTCTGACCACTTTGGACATATTGGTGAGCTAATGCATGCAAATGAAGTAAAAGGAGAGACAGTGCACAAGTATGATTATCACATCCTTATCAGTAGTTGGGTGTACATGTTTTGATGTCAGTTACAATGAATGGTCCATCACCATGACTAATTCCTGGCATTAGAAAATATCTTTGACAACAGACCTTAGAAGACTCCTAGAGATCATCCAAGAAATGCTCTTGCCCGAAACACAAGGCTTAGCTTTACCAGCTGATAGATGGGTAACTTTGGCATGAGGCTTGACCTCTCCAGGAGTCTTTGAAAGAGCGTTGGAGAGAAATCATAATAGCTTGTTGGAGAGAGTGAAGCATACTCAGTAATTGCAAATCCAATCTAAATGTGGTTGTGGGAGTGGGGGAAGGGATTGAGAATTTAAAAAAATGACTTCAACCTCAAAAGTCTGCTAATCCAGCAGTGCCTTCCAGCACCTCTGCTGGGCATACCTATTAGCTAATTAGCAAAGGTTTTAGAGTGAGTCAGCCCAGGGTTCACCACCCTTTATTCAGTTGCATGACCTTGGCATATTATTTAGTGTCTCTAATCCTTATTTACCTTTATGCAAATAATGAACTCTACCCCTTATGTTTTTATGGTGCTTAAATTAGATAACATCTATAAAGTGCTATTTTATTCTGATCAAAACCTCATTTCCTAGTTCGAAAGGTTGAACTAAGTTTTTTTCCTCTAACATAATGAGCTCTAACAGAAAACAAAAAAATTAGCAGAAGGGAAGTTAAAAAAAAAAAAAGCAGTCTTGCTTTTATCCCCTCCAATTTTTTAACCAACTGGGGAGGAAGGGCATTCCCATGGAAGAGAGTGGGCTTGAGTCTCTCTGAACTTGTAGGTACAGATGGATAATATCAGTTTCTAATTTTGAAAATTCTCTAAGTAAAATTCAAATTCTGTAGAATTGTATAAAATGAAGTGTACCTCTGTTTACTTCTTCCTGCAAAAGTTTAAAGGCCTAACAGACCCACAATATGTTTATTTTAACAAAATTTAACATACTATATTATTTTACACTTTGATCTTGTGACTTAGCAATTTTAGATTTTATTGCTTAGAGTTCATTCATATTTTTTTTATTTCTGTGAATTGTTCTATGGCAGACTTTTTTTTTTCTTTATTTTGTACCGGAGATTAAACCCAGCACCTTGCACTTAAAAAGCAGGTGGCAGCACCTCTGAGCTAAATCCTGGCCCTATGTTAGGGCTTTTTAAAAACATGTCTTCTATGGATGCACCTTGAGATTCTCTGTAATAGCTTTGTTATGCCAAAAGACAAAATTACAACAGATTTAGTTTACATTTCTAATTATCTTTTATTTCCCATTCTAGTATCAGGCAACATCTCATTCTGTCTGTAAAATAGGATGAGTGTTCTGTTGAGCTGAGCTGGCTTTATAGGCAGAAAAAGACTGAAGAAAGTAGAAACAGGAAACAAAAAGCAGCTTGGTCATTTCAAAGTTCCTTACCTGTGAAGTCTAAAGCAGAGATGACTTCCTTAATTTGCCAATTAAAACTAGCTTGTTTGGATGCGTGGCCACCATCTTTCTCCTGATTTCTCAGAAGATCTGATAACAACTTGGTTTCAGCCTGGTGTCCTGAGCTTCAGCATGAGTGATGATATTTTGATTTGTCTGTTGGGTTTCATGCAGTACCACTGTTCAAACCAATGGTTCCCTGTGATTTTTTCTGAAAATGTGGAGTCTTGTTCCATTTTGTCCAGTCTAGCCTGGATTCGCAGGATCTTCTTGCTTCAGCCTTCCAAGTAACTGGAACTACAGGAGTGTATCAACTGTCATAAGCGATATGACAGTGAATATTTTTGTACACACATTTATATATACACATCTGATACAGGCTTTTCTGTAGTGTGATATCTTCAAGTAGAATGGCTCAGTTGTTATTGCCTAATTACTTTCAAAATACTATGCTGATTTCATTAAGTGACAGTTTTGCTGCATTGCTACGAATATGGGTATTTAATACTGGATATTATCTAATGTTTTGATCTTTACTAACCTAGTAGGTGAAAGTACTGTCATATTTTAATTTCTATTTCTGAGGACAAAAGCTGAAAGTCTCTTCATATGTTTAGTGCATATTCTTGTGTTCTGCTTTTCTCCCTTTCAGAGGAGTGAAGAAGTACCCTATTCATCTATTTCTAATATGTTAGAGTTCATTAAATAAGAACATTAGTCCCAGTTTACTTATGTAAAAATTTTTTGTCATTTTTTGACTATTGTGTTTTTTCCCAGATAAATCTTTAATTTGGGGGTGGGGGTGGGGTACAAGGGATCAAACTCAGGTCCTTGCACTTGCAAGGAAAGTGGTGGCACTTTAAATTTTTATGTAGTCAAATTTATTGATCTTTTAAAACTCGGAACATTTTGGTATGCTATTTTAAAACTTCAGTCATACTTATGCTGGTGGTAGTGTGGGCACATGCAGGTGTATATATGAATTTTGCCTTTAAGTCTCTATGCCTGAAATTTACTTTTGTATAAGGAATGATGTAGGAGTTTATTTTTTTTCCATTTATCTAGCTAAGTTTTCCAACACTCTTTATTGTGTTATACTCTATCCCCATTGATTTGAAAAGTTTCCTGTAACACATATATATTATCTTCTAGATAGAGGGGTTCATTTTTGGGCTCTAACTTATTTCATTGATCTGTGCAGTGCCAAACATTTTAAATTTCTCTAGCCTTAGGATATATTTCAGTGTTTTTAAAAGAATAATTTTCCATTTGTATTATTTTTTAAACATTTTTGAGCAGTTTCTGAATATTAAGTTTTCCAGTCAACTTTCATACCATTTGCCAAATTAAAATCAGTTTTATTTTTCACTGTTCTTTGTAACTTGATTTCCAGCACCATGTGGAGACAGAAGTATGTCCTCCCTTTGGGTGTGGTCTGGGTGGTACTGGGTCCTTGATGAAGTTCTCCCTCCCCTAAGCCATCTCCTTCACACTTCATTCAGTAAATAGTGTCGAGCTCCTGCCTGGTAGAGGTTTGTGTTAGGATCTCAGGACCACTGAAACTGATGCAACACAATGTCTGTTTAAAATGATGCTTTACTGGGGCTTCCACCGTCTCTTCAGCCGCCTCTGCAGGAAGCACTTCTGTTTTGCATGGTGTGTGGGTGGGTGCAGTGGTTGGGGATTGAACCCAGGGCTTCTGCATGCCAAGGACACACTTCACTACCTAGCTGTGCCCCAGCCTTCACACATCTGTTTTTGAAGATGCCTGGATTCCGTTAGCTGTAAATAGGTATTCCTGCCACATGAATCTAGGTGGTCAAAAGTCATTCCACAGAATTACTTAAAGATTATTTTTCATCAAATAGTTCTCTAGGCTACAGAAATGTCACAGGTAAAGGTCAAGTCTATTTTTCCTATTTTCTTCTTCTCTTCTAAAGGAAGATATATTAGTCCCCCTTCTATCTCACAAGAGAATTGCTTTTAAAAATGATTTTTTATTTTTGAAGACACTAGTGATTGCCTTAAGCTACTTTTATATACTGTTGTCATATCTCTAATCTGACTCTCAAGAAAATAGGCTGCAGTTTAAAAGAAGTGCTTAGTGGGCAGCTTCATAACCACTCTGGGGGAAATGTGAGAGGGCAGCATTTCCCAGTCCACACATACCAGAATCTCTTAGTTACCTTATCTGCAGGCAGTACTGCTCTTACCAGCAGCACATACAGGATTTCCTTAGCAAATACTGTCATTTCCTTGTTAACATCACTGCTGAGATTAGATTAGTGCAGCCTGAGAAGCTGCCCTGATTGAAGACCTCGTGCTGTGACAATGCCTCCAGGTGCCAGCAGCACTGTGGTCAGCCAGGTGGAGCAGCCCAGTCACTCACCTGCGTCACACGGGTTGGTCCGAAAGCTCTCACTGGGTTTTGATCAGGTTGGGCTGGTCCCAGGGAGGCTGCTCGGTTTCCCACAATGTTATTCCGTGGCCTATGAATAGTAAAACTTGATTGCTTGAAGCCACCTTCTGTTTGGTGGTCTTTTTCCTCTAAGGAGAGTTAGCTCTTTGCTCTCATCACCCTTTCCATTACAGTAAAGTCCTTGTTGGATGCAGAAGTGACAGCAGCTTTTTTAAAAAAGTTCTGTTATTCTTTGTTCTCACAGAATTCTTTGTTCTCACTTGTGTTTATTGAGGCAGTCCTTCTAAAATACATGTGCAACATTATGCGCTGAATATGAAAGCAGTTTCTGTGAAATAGCATCCGTGGAATCTTTGTTTTTTGTTCTTCCCTCAATATGTTAGATTGAGCCACATCATTACTATAATATATATTTTTATATAATTAAAATTTAGTTATAAGAAATAATTTGTAAATAGTGTGAACACAGTTGGAGGAGTCATTACTTAAGAGAAAAACTTTTTTTTTTTTGGCACTGGGGATTGAACTAGGTACCTTACGCTTGTGAGTCAGGCAGTGGCATCACTGAGCTAAATCCCTGACCCGAAAAAAAAACTCTTAAGGATACTTTTAATCTTCTACCACTACCTAAAATGCTGAGGTACAACCCTACCATTAAAGTAGAAGTTCAAAGGAATCTACAAACCAAAACCTCTAGAGATATTCTGAGAAGCAGTAAATTTGTATTTGGAAAATTAGTCTTCAGTTCACTTTTCAGGATCTCAGGTTGGCATTTTCCTTTACCCAAATCTATTATTCTAAATAGATTGTGGTGAATAATCAATATTAACCAAGTGCCATAGAATGTTTTTTACTGGAGTCAACTAAAATGTTTAATATTTTAGTGTTGGTTTTTGCATCAGATTTTGTAGAGGAAATTTTTTTAAAAATCCAGCTGCAAATTTGTCCTCTGCATAGTGACATCTCTAAGTAGTATGAAGGTATGTTCTTGCTGCTAGTTTGAGCCTCACATTTCATTTGTGCAGTGGGAATAATGAGAACCTACTTCATAGGGTTGGTATGATAAGAGAGCTCATACATTAATGATTCACATGTAGTAAGGGATGGGTAAAATTCATCCTCTTCTTCCCTTTATGGATTCTTTTGAACATGTGCCCTTGCTACCCATGACTATTCCCTGATGCCTAACAAGGAACTTTAGTTAGGTTATTGGTGGAGCTTGAGCTTAGGTCTTCCATCTAGTGAGAACAAGCTGCTGCTCTGGTTATTAAGCAGAGTTTATCTCATTCATTCAACCAATATTTTTAAAGACCTGTTTATAAAAAACCTTAGAATAAGACTAGTTTGTGATCGCTGAGGTGTAATTTTAACAGTTCCTTGCTTTGCCAGGGTGCTGCATTGTCAATGCTCTGGGAGAAGGCATTGGAAGCCAGAATTTTAAAACAAAATCTCCTGTTATGAGGGTGGGTTGCTAACAATGACCATCATTACAATGGAGCACAACCTTGGTCAACTAACCAACCACCCAACAGGCATTTAAAATCATTGGAACAAATACTGCAGAAATTCCGATGAGAGTGGGTGTGTCTCTTTTCAAAAACTTGAAGTTCTGCCCTGCCAGGCCCTGCACAGGACAATATACTTGGAGACATAGCTGGGGCCCTGCTAGGCTGAGTGTCCCATCAAAGAGCTCTGGAAATGCTTGGCAAAGGGGGTCACAGAAGAAAGGGTATCTGCAAGAAGCCTGCAGGTTACAATCTTTTTTTCAATACTGAACATAAACAGAAAGAGTTTGGGCCTTATGTTAATGAAAAAAATACATGTTTCTTTTCTTTTGATATTCAGTAGGATACGTTATTATTATTATTATTATTATTATTATTATTATTATTATTTTAGATGGCATCTTAGTATATTGCTTTGGCTGGTCTGGAACTCAAGGAACTAAAGTGATTTTCTTGCCTTGGTCTCCTGAGTAACTGTGACTGTAAGCACCTGCCACCATGCCTGACTAGAATGCATTCTTTTATGACTTTTAAAATAAATCAGTACACACATACACAAACAAATGCTGCAGGTGTGTGTTTTTGTGTGTTTCTTCCCCCTGGAAACTCCAAGTCTACAACTGGTTTAATCATTGCCTTAGAAACTCTAAGATAAGACTTGTGTTGATGAAGGCTTAAGAAATTTTGAGGGACTAGTCGCTGTCATGTCTCTAGTATGTAGGTTAATAATCCAGTTTTGAGTCACGACAAATTGAGTAGGCTGCTCCTCATTCATCTTATGGAATGATTTTTTTGAAAATCATGAACTAATAGACTCGCAGTTTCCAGCTTTGAGCAGGGCTAGTGTCATTGTATCTTCAGTTCTGTCCAGTTAGCACCTAGCTTTGTTTCCTTGATGATTAAATGTTAGCCAGCCCTTTGAGTGTCCCCCTCCTACCTTCCCAGTCACACAAGCCTGCTATAGCCCCTGCCCGTCCTGGATCCTTCCACTCGTGTGGCCCAGGTAGTCTCTTGGCCTCTTGTGACTAATTTGTGCTTTCTTCTCTGCCTTTGTAAACAGCCCAGATCCCTGTGTTTATCTTTTCCTTCCTTGCTTCTAGGACAGTGGTGGTAACCTGTGGAACACGTGCCATAGCCAGCGGTTTGTTATCATTGACAACTCTAAAAGACTCAACAGCACTGTCTCAGGACATGTCTGTACTGTCAATGGATTGAAATAAAAATTTAAAATAATAAATACATAGAAACAAGAAACCAAGTCAGTAACAAACCAGCAGAACATGTCCTTGGACCAAATTTGGGCTCTTGATGTTGGATTTCTTCTGTCTCTTGGACTTTGAGAGCCAGCTAAAGTAATTTCCATATAAAAATAAATGAAGGTGACATTTTAAAAATCCAGAATGAATGTTGTAATGATGTAATGCTAATTATGAAAATGGATATCACAGTGTTTTATTTTTACCTTTACTAGTATTCTTAGAAGCAAGTAAACAGAAGCTTGTACATATTTGGCAATAGTAGAACTTATTAAGTAATATTGTGATTCTTATAAAATTGCTCCTATTTCAAAATAAAGTTCTTTTGCAGGAGTTCCTGAGTCACTTCTTGTGTGCTCAGAAATGACTGAATGCCAGGATTTGAAAGTTGTTAGAAATTTAAGGGAATTAGACATCAATCTCCTGGTGGCAAGTGAATTGTGTATTTTAACTTTTGACTCACTGTTCTACTGGACAGCTTTCTTTTCCCTGCCTTCCTTCCTTCCAGTACTGGGAATTGAACCCAAGGCCTTCACACAGCACTACATCCTCAGCTCTGTTTATTTATTTTTTGAGACAAGGTCTTGCTAAATTGTCCAGGCTGGGCTCCAACTTGCATCCTTTCCCGAGTGCTGGGATTATAGGCTCAGCCTGCTTTCTTACTAGCGGTGATCACTAGCCTTCCCTAGCATGTGCTCTCCTAAGCAAGACAAGTGGCTCCTTCCTGGCATAGGTGTCTTAATTGCTTTCTAGTCCAGATGTCCTCAAAACAACCAGTCCAGTGAGAGAGAAAGGGCACCTGCATATCACACTTTCAGCAAAGTATGGCCAAGGACAAATTCCAAACTCTGAATAGATATTTTAGAAACATTGTTTCCTTTGTCTGTTGGGCTAGATTTTATGCAGGTGTACCTAAATTTGGACAAAAGATATGTTCTAATAGAACTCTCTGTTTTAAAGGATTTCAAGGTGGATTTTTTTTCTTTTTATTGAGTTTATTGGTACAATCTAGGTATACACTACAGTTACATTCATTATTGATCCTGTATATTTTCCTTTGTCTGTTGGGCTAGATTTTATGCAGGTGTACCTAAATTTGGACAAAAGATATGTTCTAATAGAACTCTCTGTTTTAAAGGATTTCAAGGTGGATTTTTTTTCTTTTTATTGAGTTTATTGGTACAATCTAGGTATACACTACAGTTACATTCATTATTGGGATCCTGTACCTTTACATGACAGGTCTTGATTCTCATTTTTTCCCCAAGGTGGCTTTCTTTTTAAGCAGTGACTGCATCTATACAATCACCCTGCATTTACCCCTTTATATGTTCAATTTTTTCCCCAGTAGATTTGTTCAGAGAAATTTGATTGTAATTTGGTTAACAAATGCATTTTCTTTATAAAGGGCACTTTGAAAAGTTCTACATTAAGTAGATGGATTTGGACACATTGCAGTTATTAAATTTATAGCATGTTTTCTCTGCAGTAAGAAATTGGCAACCTCTCCAGATGGGCTACTGTACATGTATAAGTAAGTTGAAAAATGATTAGACTCTCTTAATTCATTCTTTTCAGTGCTCAGATCTAATGAACCTGAGGTCTTGCACATTCTAGGCAAGTACTCTGCCACTGAGCTACAGCCCCACCTCTCTTAATAATTTCTTATGTCAGTGTAGAAACGTCAGCCCTAGGAAATAGAGATGAAAGAATTTATTGTGTACCTACTGTGTTTCCAGTCCTGGAGTATTTTATTATCAAGTGCAACTCAGTGTAAGATTTGAACCTGCTGGTTCTAAGACTGAACTAACTAAATTCAAATCTCAGCTTCCCCACTGGGGCAAGGATTCAGTGTGAGAAAGTGTATAAAGCATCTAGCCCCATGCCAGTGCAACAGTGAGCCCTTGATAAGTACTAGCTGCTCAGTGTATCTTAGTCCATTTAATCCTGTGAAGTAGTCAGTGCTCCTGTTTTACAGAGGAGGAGAATGTCTCAGAGTGACAAAGTTTTTGAATGTTGCAGAGGCAGAATTCAGAACCAGGGTTTGCCTAGGCACTCTGATAAAACCTTTATCAGGAGTTATTCTTTCAGGCTGCCAGGATAATCAGTGCTGGGGTTTCCACATGATGGTCCCATCTTGACCAACAGCTAGAACGATGTCCCTTGCTAAGAGAAAGTTACCCTGCCTATAAAGGCATAAAATTCACAATAAACATCTATAATTTTAGAAAAACTTCAGAAGGGCCAATTTCAGCAGTCAGCTGTTTTTTTAAAGTTTTTCCCCTCACTGGATAGCAAATTCTGTACCATATAGACAAATTTATGCTTTTTAAAAAATGTCTGTGCATGGTTCATGAAACCTGCCAATATACCAGTCCTACCAATGCCTCTGCTTTGTAAATGTCATCATCTGTGCAAATACCAACTTCTAATGCTAGCTCAAGGAAATTGTAAGGATGGTGTTCCTTTAGTAGCCAGAAGGCAGGCGCCTAGGCTTGTTTGGGGGAGGTTGGGGGATAACTCTTTAAGTAGAAGCTCTGGTTTTTCCTCTTTCTATGTCCAAGTGATGTGGGCAGTTCGAGTCTCTTCATTCTGTCAGTCTGAATTTCAGTGTTGTTCAAACAGCCCTTCTGGGTGTTTGCTCTCAAGGTGTTTTACTGCTCCCTGTCCATACTGAATTCGTATGGGCTGCTGTGGGACAATGGTTGAAGTTTTAATAGTGAAAGAGTTCAATAATGTTGGCCTTGAAACTGGAAAATCATTTTACTAATGTAGGATACTGGTTTGCTGTGTTACAATAATAGACAAACTAATGATTTGTAACCCATGATACAGGCAGGATTTGACTCTTGTAATAAGCTAAGTCTTTTTTTTTCCTTTAGATATGCAGAATATACCAAAGAGAAAATGAATTAAAACTTTGTTCCACAAAAGAGTTAGGCTTAATACAAGGATAGTACAAAATAAGAATTGGGCTGAATATCATACCATTTTCATTCATTTTACTAACAATCTAGTCAAAATATTTTCCTTCACTCCCATATAACTCAGATGCTTAACTATATTCTGCCATCTAAATTTATATTCTGCAATGAGGCACAGAGTGTGTGCATCAAATTCTGTGCACATGAAAGGAGCCCACCCTAGCATACTGTTATGGCTATGACAATTTAAGAAGCTACATATCACCTCACTTAAGCTATTTTGTGTTCTGTCTCCAGGGTTCAGCAGATTCCTACACAAGCAGGCCATCTGACTCTGATGTCTCTTTGGAAGAGGACCGGGAAGCAATTCGGCAAGAGAGAGAACAGCAAGCAGCTATCCAGCTCGAGAGAGCAAAGGTAACTGTCTTCCCTTCCCTTTGTTCAACACTGGCATGTTCTCAGGCACTGTCAGCTGCCCTTGCCCTTCCTCACATTTCTCTGAAAACTCATTTTCTGATCTTCTTGCTAAAGCTTCAGATTGCCAGATTCTCTGGTCCGTTCACCCCAAGAGAGGTTAGTAACATCTCCAAGGGGGAAGGCCATTCCCCTTTTTATTTTTAGTTAGATTGTGAATTACTGGTCATTTTCCAGCTTAGCAGTGTGGCAATGTCAAGCTTGTCCTGCCCATTGTTGGCAAAGAGCTTCCTAATGTGCCAGCTGTGCTCTTGCTTTCGGCCCCTTCTAGCCCCTTGTAGGTTACATGTGACCTGTTGCTCTCTGGAGCTCCCTGTTGGTTCTTATACTCTTCTCTCTCTAGGTTTTGCTATTTCACCTCAAGTTCAATGTGAAGTTCACAATTTTGTTTTTGTTTTTCTCTTTTTTTGAGATGTGGGTGGAGGACGAGATCTCTGTTCCTCATGTGTCACCCAGACCCAAACCCCTCTTTTTCCTGGTAGGAGAAGCTGTTCTTGTGGGTTTTCAGATCTGAGTCTTTTTAAAAAAATATTATACCATCCCCACCCTTGTTTGTTTGTTTGTTTGTTTTGCTTAACTCCTAGCACATATTTCTTGTATCCCAAGGCGAGAAGGTATCTATTACCATTTAAAATAGATAGCTTTTATGACCAGTGAACAAAGTAAGCTGTCTTCACCTCTCTCCATCTCTCCTCAGTACTTTTGGAGGTAGTTCTTTGAGATTTTGGAAAGAACCACAGGAGAGAAACAGGCTTGTAGGAATAAGTCATTTTGAGAGTCATCTCTTTGGATTTCTTGATGTTGCCTACAGATGCAAAATCCAGTGGAGATTCCTCTTTGCAAAGTGATTTCCTTTACTGCCTGATGCTATCAGTCATCTTATCATCCATTTAAATATGAAGAAGCCTCCTCTTCCTTTCTGCCTCCCTCCCTTCTTATTCTATGGTTGGTTCTGTCTCTAGTCTAAACCTGTAGCATTTGCTGTGAAGACAAATGTGAGCTACTGTGGCGCCCTAGATGAGGATGTGCCTGTTCCAAGCACCGCCATCTCCTTTGATGCCAAGGACTTTCTACACATTAAAGAGGTAAATGTAGGTCATACCATATCTCTCTACCTGCCAAAAATCCAAAGCCTCCAGGTATCAGCTCTGAACCAAACTAACCAGAGAGGACCCCTGAGGAGCTGCCAACATGGTGCCTCTTGTAATTTCCTGGGCCTTCCACAGCTGTTCATTCTCACCAAGATTTGAAGCCTGACATCGCCGTCTGTACTACCACACACTTATTACAATGCTGGTCATGGTCAACTTGTGAAATCCTGGGATGGGTTGAAGACAATCCTGTGGTTCTCTCACTTTTTTTTTTCCTGCAGTATCACAGATCAAATCCAGGGCCTCGCACATGTTAGGCGGGCACTGTACTGCTGAGCTCTACCCCAGCCCATCGTTTTTTTCTTTTCTTTTTATTGCAGCATTGGAAATTGAACCCAGGGCCTCTTGCATGCTAAGGTATATCTTAGCCTTCCTGGCCCATCTTTTAATCACATTGCATTGCTACAGAGCAATGCAATAAATCTATCAATCCAACTTAAAGAAATATGTTCAGTGGCATGGCTCCTACTCAGAAGGACTATAATAAGGGATTTTATAATTATGGACATGGGCTCTAGTCCTATGAACTGTGATCTTGGAATTAATACCAGAGTATATAGTCATTAAAGGAAAATGTTAAAGCTAAGAAAAGGATAGAGGACTCTGGCAAACAGGCCTTCAGGGCTTGGGCAATACAAGGACTTGTGGTTGCACATCTAGGCAAATGGAATAATGAGATCAAAGGCATTCATTTACTCAGCCTACTTCATATTGGACATTGTGCTGGGCATTGGAGGATCAGACATGAGGATCAGACACAAGGATCAATGTCCCCATGGACAGGGAGCACTGGGTTTATTGAGAGGAACAGAGAAATATACATAATTTCCACAACAGAACATAAATTCTATTATAGAAGCACTGGGTGGGTAATGTGAGAGCCCAAAGAAAAAGGAGAAGAGCCTACCTGTTGATAGGAAGAAGATCAGGGGATTAGAAAGCCCTACAGAACTAGAGGAGTCTGAAGGAGTCCAGGCCAGGAGAAGGGTAGCATTAGGCAGAAAGAATGCCTACACGCCTTCTTTTACCAGATGGGTAGATGTGACCGGCTTCATATGTTAGAGTGATAATTGTAATGGGCAAGAGAGCATTGCACAGGGCTGGTGGGACATGCCGAAGACTGGGGAGCTGCTGTAGCAAAGAGGAGGGGAGAGGAAGCAACTTGGAGAAAGAGTTATGAGGAATGTACATGGATCTGGGGATTTCACATAGATGGGAATAGTAGGGACTAGGAGAAAGAAATGGCTTCCTTGGCCAAGATAGAGGCCTCATATCCGCCACCAAAGCAGAGTAGGCAGGGATGTAAGCAGATTTGTTGCAGGCATGGATGTATTTACGAATTTTGCTTTTGGGTACCTGTATTTGGGGCATTGTGGAACTCCCCATGAAGATGCTTAGAAGGCCCTTACCTGCATCATCTGGAGGTGAGAGGAATTATAATGTGTTTTTTTCTAAGTGCTTTGAGTTAAAAGGAAGAAAGAGTTCCAGCCAAGGAAAGATATCATTAAGGCAGAAGAAACATTTTTGTAATCTGAGGTACACTTTTGCTTTTCGGGATGAGAAAGATTCTATTTTATGTGTGGAGATGTTGAATTCAGTAAAATATTTTGAAAGGAAAAAGGGACAGCTTATCAAATGAGGGGTTGGAGGAGAGGGGAGGAGACAACATCTGGAGGGTGAGTATAGGACTTAGTTCAAGTCAGGAGCAAAGCCTCACCTTCTTTGAACCTCCTTGTTCAGCATAGAACTTTCCAATGGGACTAGGGGTGTTCACTGAAGGATGTTCCCACTGGATGGTCTCCACTTGCTTTGTTAGGCATGAGGACTTAGAAATAGAATCTTAAAAAAAGGGTAGCATGAAGGAAGAACTGTGAAGTGAAACCTGAGAGTGGAAGTGGATGAAGAATGTAATCAACATAAATACATCGCACAATGACCCTGAGTCCACCGGTACTTCTCCCCAGTCCTAAGTGAGATGGTAAATATAGAATTCACTTTGAAAATTATTATTTTTGAAATTTTATCCTATAGTCCAGATCAGCAGCATGGATATTGTGGGATTGTGGAGATGGAAACCAAAACAAGGGGAACAAGGAGACAGTGGGCAATAAGAAAGGCATGTAGCATGTGCTTTGTAGGAGGTTCACACTGACCAGGCAAGGTGCGAAGTCAAAAGAAGTCTTCTTTCTAGGTGGGAACTGTTGAAGTCCTTGCACATGTTGACATTATCCATGGACAGAGGGGAGAGACAGGCACGGGGTAAAGTTTTTGAGTAGCAAGAAGAATAGGATCCAGCCCTTGAGTGGACCTTGAAAGAGGAGTACATATTCATCATGACGGTTAGGAAGAAAGATGAATGTGAACACAGATAGCTCAGAGCCTTGGAAATGACAAACTGCATAAGCATCACCTTCGTGACTTCTCCCCTCTTCATGGTGCAAGGTGATGATATCCACATTACCTAGACACAAGGAGCTTTAACCTGAAACATGCCCTAACACCTGGTTACCTTGATTCTGTCCCACCATTTGCATAAAAAAGGCCAAGCCGTATTTACTAGCTGCTAAAAGCATGTTACATGCATACTTATTCACACAAACATTCCAGCCTTGCTCTATTTTATTGCTGCCTCATATTCTATTCTACCGATTCTTTTTTCTTTATTATTATTCTAATTATACATATTTATGAAGCACACTGTGATCATTTGATATGTACATATAAAATATAATGATTAAATCAGGGTAGTTAACATTTAAATTCTTTTTAAAAGTTTTTGAGCCAGGTGTGGCACATAATAATAAGTGCTGTAATCCCAGCACTCAGGAGCCTGAGGCAGGAGGATCTCCTCAAGTTTGAGGCCAGCCTGGGTTACATAGTGAGACCCTATCCAAAAAAAGTTTTTTGATTAAAATACAATAATTGTATTTATTGAGTGTGATGCCTCAGTCCATGTATATAGTATGAGTATGTACTGATAACATTAGGATAATTAGCATTTTCCTCATCTTATCATTACTTTGAGTTTGGAGCCTTTGAGCTCCTGTCAGAATTCTAATTTGTCATCTTGGTTGCATTTGGATTACATGCTTGTTCATTGGGAACTTTGTCTTCAGTCTGGCAGTTAGATATTTGATATTGAGCTGTTAATCCTGTGCAGATTAGAGCCACTCATTTTCAGGTCTTGAAAGATCAGATAAAAATCTTAGAAAGAAAAAGTACTAATTATTTTAGGAAAATCAAAATAAAAAACATCAGAACAACAGTAAGGTAACCTTTCCAGAAAGTTGGAACAAGCTTTCAGAACATCAGCAATGCAAATGAATACATTTTTCTAATAGAATTGTAGCCCTTTTTCTCATCCATCACCTAGCCTATTTCTTATGTATTTTGTCAGTAATGAAAAAGCTTAGAGCCCAAGAAAAATGACAGTGATGCTTGTCCCATGAGCCAAATGATGACTGAATTGAGTTCTTGTATTTACATAGCAACTTTTTCCTAAGTAGCTCAGAGAACTTTCACTCAAATGAGTCAGAGTCTCCCTGCACTTTAGCTGTTTCTGAGAATTAAACCATTTGAGAAGTGTATTAACAATTTTAGGAAACCCTTTAGGGTCACTTGGGTACCATTTAACAAATTAATATTCCAGTAGACTAATTTAATTTCAGGAAATAACTAAAGCCCTGGGAAACTATGACTCATGGTCTGTTTTGTCCCCACTACAGTAAAATTTAAATTCCAAACCTATGCACCAATGCTTCTGAGGGGGTCCGCTTGCCTTTTCTTAATTACAAAATAAACAGGATCATTGTTGTAGTCCTATTTCCTGAAAGAAAACATGAGGAAAACTAAGACCTAGATTGTTCAAGATTTTACATTAGGCCAACTAACATTTCTTCAGTACAGCCTCATACTTTGTGTTCTACATGCCTTCTGTATTATGCATGCATAATAAAGACCAAATCTTACCCTATCATCTTCTTTAGAGCGTGAGGTTCTTACTCAGAATTACTCAAAGTTACTCAGAATTTCATGCTGTAATGAATCAGTGAAATCTTCCATTCTTCCTTCACAATGTGTCAGTATCACGGGCACACAAAACCTATTTTTCTCTGAGCTAAGCAAAATGTCCTACATATAGTCATTTCATTTGAGCTACAGATAGATGGATATATAGGCAGAGAGAGTTTTGACAGAGACAACAAAGGAAATCTTTAGAACCGTCTCTGGACATTTTTAAGTGTAATACCTGATTTCTAGAAATAAATTAGCTGAGCATTGCTAAGAGGCAGATGGCTTGAACTAAATTGCTTTCTACCTAGGATTCAGCAAGCCAGTAATTACAAATGTAGTTTTGCTGACCCATCACATAAGGTTATATTGGCAGAGTCTCATCCCATATGGAGCCTTGATGTGGACATGTGTCCCAGATTTATATGAAATGTTATTTAAGTGGAAATGTTGAGATTCTTGTAGGGTTCAGGCCACTTCGAGATTATTCCAAAAGTTCACATACAAGTTTTTAATATATTAGGCTTTTTAAGAACAGACTGTTTTCCTTTTCTTCAAATAGTGAGATGGGCCATAATTTGCAACTCTGTGTTTGAAAGAAAATAGACTATACACAGTATTTTAGATTTGTTTTTGTTTTTGTGTTTTTAAGATATGGTCTTGGCTGTGTAGATTGGGATGGCTTCAGACTTGCAGTCCTTCAGCTCCCCAAGTGCTGGCGTTACAGATGTGTGCTACTGAGCCTGGCAGCACTGAAATTTTTACCTGAAAACTTTTAACAAATGAGACTATTGAATGTATTTCATCTTGAGACGTACATATCTTGCCTTCCAAGTTCCATTTGTACTGATTAATATTTTTCCTGGCAAAATGTTTTCCTTAAGAATTGACTAGGGCTTCTTTACAAGTACCAAAGGAATCTAAAGGTTAGGACTTATATGTCGGAAAACTATAGTCCACAGGTCAGAGCTAGGCCAGTACCTTTGTCATAAAGAAAAGTTTACTGAAACATAATCGTGTTCACTTGTTGATGTGTGGCTGTGGCTGCTTTCACACTGGATAGAAGATTGAAGTAGTTGTGGCAGAAACCATATGGCCTGCAAAGCCCAAAATATTTATTGTCAATACCTTTGTAGAAAAAACAAACTGCAGAACTCTACTTCACTCTATTAGCCTAAAATATGTACTATGATGTATGAGGTAGAATATAATATCAGTAGTATTTATATACAGTATAGGCCATATATTATAGTAATATGTCATGTAAATACTGTTTTGTTCTTCTGGTCCCCTGAGATTAATTACTAGCATGTGTGGATAAGTGAATTAATACTGATAGTTGTTTTCTTTCTGCATTTCAGAAATATAATAATGACTGGTGGATAGGAAGGCTCGTGAAAGAGGGCTGTGAGATTGGTTTCATCCCAAGTCCACTCAGATTGGAGAATATAAGGATTCAGCAGGAACAGAAAAGAGGACGTTTTCATGGAGGGTAAGGTCCCATAAGCTTTTTTTCATTAGGAAAATCAGATGATGTTTTCAAGTTTGCCCATTTATTATGTCAAAAATATATGCTTTTAGGGTGGGGATTTAGCTCAGCGGTTCGGTGGCCTGCCTTGCAAGCTCAAGGACCCGAGTTAAATCCCTGGTACCCCCCCAAAAAATATATATATGTGTGTGTGTGCTTTTATTTTTTTATTTTATGAAAAAAATAAAACAAAATTTCACAACAAAATAAGAGAATAACAATATTTAATGCACTATATATCATTATCTTCAAAGTAGTTACTCAGACACAAATAAACTTCTTGCAAAGAAATAAACAGATGATAGCACAAAACTTTTTTCAATGAATTAAGAGAAAGTATAAATGAAATGAATTAGCTGAATTAGCATATATATTAAAGTATTTTTGACAGCATAATAGATAATTAGGGAAATAAAATGTATGCTTTTAAAATAAAAGACTTCTGTGTACCAGCTGTTTTTGAGATGGACAGCAAAGGGTTTTGGATTCCACTGTCCCCCATAGTGCGCTGATGCTCCACATCCCTGGAATCCACATGAATTCCACAGTGGAGATTCCTTTCTGTGGCCTCAGCCAATCCTTGGAGCTCAGGCTTTCCTCTGTGAGAGTCATGTAGGGCAAGTTTTCCCAGAACAGCCAGTGGAAGCCAGACTGCCTGGCATGGATTTTCTTGGTGCACTTGCAAAGGCTGTCTCAAATGGGCACAGGATGACATGGGGCATGGACAGGACTAGCAGTAACTTCTTCAGCTCTTCTCTTCCATCTCCTGCGTAGCTTGGGTGAATCTGCGTGTAGTGAACTAATGAAGCAGCCACATGGACCTCAGAGAGCTGGCCACTAAAGGTCCTAGGAATGCAAGCACAGCTTGAGAGAAGAGAGATCCAAGACACTCTGAGCCTGCAAATACTGTGCTGCATCCTGAGCTTATGCATTGTTTTAATATGCATTGTGATTTTTTTTTTTTTTTGAAAGCTCTGGGCTAGAATCTGTTCTTTCTCTTGACTTTCAACTTTCATTTTACATTGGACTCAATTTCAAAAACTCTTAAGATCCCGTTTGCTTTTGTCAGTGTTTGAAGGTCGTAGAATACAGTTAGCCTCAGCCTTTGTTTTATTTTGTTTTTGGTGTTGAAGATCAAAGCCAGGGCCTCATGAATGCTGAAATATGCTCTACTACTGAATTACATCTGCAACCTCCCCCTTTATTTATTAATCTTTTTTTAGTATATAGCATGCCTAAACTATTATTACTTATTGTCTTTCTTATTCTTCTCTGGACATTTTATCTTCCACACTCTTTCTTAAACACACTGGGAGCGCGTAGTTCTGTCTCAGATCCTTTAAATCTGCTGCTTCCTCGTACTGGAACCCTTTCCTTCACATTTTCAGCAGATTACTCCTTCATCTGGTTCATATCTTTTTTAAATATCACCTTTCCAGTAACCCTTTTTTTTTGCTAATGGTATTTAAAATTGTACCTATTCCTCTTCCCTCTGTTTCCTATACCTTCCTGGTTTGTTTTCTCTGTTACATCTATTACTCTTGGAAGTATTAAATATTTACTTATTTATTTTCTAATCACTTAATATCTCCTACCAGAATGTGATTCACTAAGGAAAATAGTTTTGTGTCCTGGCCCCAGTACTGTATTCCTGGCTTCTAAAACAAGGATATAAAATGAATATTTTAAGTAAAGATAATAGATGAATTATTATCATTTTAGACTTTCATTGTTACTATTACTATTCAATAATATCATTATATGTTTTTAAATTCCATGGCAGGAGCAGTGATAATGCCGAGAACTCACAGACAGGATCTTATTTTATCATTACACCAGCACTAGGAAATACAGTTAGCATCTACGTCTGTAGTTAGGGAAACTAAGTCTCAAAGACTTAACTATGATATGCCAAAGTCCTCCATATAGGAAGGGGCAAGGCAGGGATGAAAAATCAGACTTCTCTGACTACAGAGCATGCTCTGAAGCGCTTGAAAGGGAGGGGACACTCGGGCAAGTAGGAAAGTAAGCTGCCAAGGGCCTTGCAGGGCTCCAGGGAAATTTCCAAAGCACACAAAAGAACACAGGCTAACTTCCATATCAGGTCACGGATTATGTTACCTGTGACTGACTTTCTCTCAGTTCTCAGTTGTGACTTCCTCATACTCATGTTGAATTGTTCCTCCTGGTTTGCTGCCTGTTTTGAGCTGTGTTTGACCTCTGGCTGGCACACTGGTGACTGGTGTTGGGTTAGGAGGCAGTTCACAAGAACATTCCTGCCAGGGATTCTTTTGCCTAATTTCTGCATGGAGTATAAGTGGAACAGATACTTTTGCCAAGTATTTTCAGGTCCCCATTATTTCTCCATGTTCCCTGAGAAACGAGGTAAAAAAAAACATTTGAACAGATTCTTGAAGTTCCTCTCTAGCAGGATTTGGTGTGTTTTGAATTATTTAGTAGAATTAAGGCCAAAGAAAGCCTTATACTCTCAATAGAAAATAGTTCTATTTTCAAAGAATCTGAAGAGTGAGTCTTAAGCTCCTTTTTATATCCTAGGAAATCGAGTGGAAATTCTTCTTCAAGTCTTGGAGAAATGGTATCAGGGACATTTCGAGCAACCCCCACATCAACAGGTGAGGAGTTACATTAGTCTTTTTAATGGAATATGTTCCTTTTAAGATATTGGAAACACAAGTGTGAGTATTTTTACTAACTTGGAAATCAGTTAAAGGTTTGATTTAAAGGTTTTTTAAATTTAGTACTTGATTGTTCTTTTGATTTATATGGTAATTTGGTTTGAAGAGTACTTATGTTATAAAAATTCAGATCCTTACACAATAACTTTGAAAAATTGTGTGAACCTCAGAGATTAGTAACTGCCGACTGTGTAAACTGATTTGCAGAAAGTTCGTTACCCTATCTAAGAACCCAATAGACTTGAAGATAGTGAGGGCCAATAGAAACAAAAGACTTATAGGGCCTGGGATTTAGCTCAGTAGCTCCACTGGCTGCTTGGCTGGCAAGCACAAGGTCCCAGGTTTGATCCCCAGTAACCAAAAACAAAACAAAACAAAACAAAAACCAAAAGAATAGGAAAAGAGCTATAGACTCTGAAGTCAATGACGTATTCAGTTTCCATGTGGAACTTTGGGATTGGGTGGTACAGCCTGAGCTACAAACACTGGGAGGGCTGAAGCAAAGAGTGAGCTAGGGCCCAGATGACCTTGTTTGTCTATTTGAAGAACAGATAGCTGAGGCCTGGCATTAATAATGAAGGGACAGTGGTGGGTTCAAAGGAAGTTTATTGTGCCTTTGAAAATTATGGAGGTACTCACCCAGGAAACTTTCTTCCATCACCTTCCTGACTCTTACAGACTAATTTCATTCTGCCCCAGAACTGCTGCTATAGTAAGGTATCTGGTATTAGAAGTTCAGAACAGCGGGTCCAAGGCTGTGTTCATGCATATCAAAACTGGATTGGCTCCTTGGCAGGTCTGAGCAGGTGGTTCTTGTTCATAGGAATCATTCCTGATCTCCAGGGCTCTGAACCACAGTACACATCTAGGTGTCCTCCAAATAGACAGGACCTGCTTGAATGGTGACAAAGCTGCTTTCATCAGATACTGAGTATGTTTTGCTTCATTCTCCTTTGCTGGACATTCAAGACAAGGCAGCTTTTCACTGTTAAGAAATAGGAAAGAAGAAGAATAAGTACTTATGAATTAATTTGAAGTTTAAAAGCAACATAGTAGGAAAAAAATGCTGTCAGTATTCTATGAAACAGGCAAAATTCTATGTTATTCATAGGTATTCTATGACCTACAAAATTTTCTCTTGGTGGGTCAGGGATGTAGCTCTGGTGCTGTGCCTACCTAACAAGCACCAGGCCCTGAGTTTGATCCCTGGTACAAAA
>NW_022900941.1:32928276-32958562 GCF_012274545.1 Fukomys damarensis | reverse complement strand
AAGATACATCATGTAAAGGTACAAGATCCAGAAGATTAATGTAACTGTACTGTATACCTAGAAAGTACCAATAAACTTAATGGAAAAAAAAAACAATATTAAAGTGTCAGCTCTAGCAGTGAATTTGAGCTTAGGTAAAAAAAAAAAAAAAAAAAAATCTCATGGTTCACCAACATTGCATATACAGAAAAACTAATGACTGTGAGATGGTAGTCACTTTTGCTCAAATTGTTATTGTTTCGTTCTATCACATTTTAGTTGTGCAGCTTGTCCTCAGCCACACTGTATGCTGTGGTTAGTGCAGGAGCAGCCCGTGGTTAAGGGCTGGCTAAAAACTTCCAGTGCTGTTATGAGTGCCCGTCTAGCACCGCCCCCAAGTTTGAAATCAGAATAGAAGATCATTTATACCGGAACAAAGTTACTTGTTTCTCTTATGTCTTCAAAAGTGGCACATCCAGAATGAAATGATGAGCATAATTACAGAGACAAATGGGTGCATTCTTCCTTCTTTTAAACTCATGTACTATCATTTACAGAGATTACATATTTTGATATGGCTCTCATTGTTGTCTTTTAGCAAAACAGAAGCAAAAAGTGGTAAGTTGTGTTTCCTTTTTAAACTTACTATTAAGATTCCTATATATATTTGCCTGCAAAGCTCCATTTTGGTGACCCAGATGACTACAAAGTAAGGGCTGAGCCTCCTCGGTGGGGACCCTTGATAATCATGTATTGTTCTGCTTGAGAATTGTACGCGCTGTGGCTGTCGATACAGAGTGCTCAACCTCACCTTGTCGTGCATGTCGAATCATCTTTTTCAGACGGAGCACATTCCTCCTTATGATGTTGTGCCATCAATGCGTCCAGTGGTGTTAGTGGGGCCGTCACTCAAAGGTTACGAGGTACAAATACCGTCTGTTTCTCTTCTCTTGACCAAGAACCCAGGAGATAGTCCTTTGAGTTCTTGCTCCTTCAGGGCTTGTTTATGTATAGGAACTCACGGAAGCCAGCACTCACGAGTGAAGAGGGTGGTGCAGCAAGGGCTTTTTGGCCCTTGTCTCTTCTTTCCTTTCTTGCACACTTCTCATCTTTGATGCATCACATTGTTTAGAAATATCTCCCTCAAAGCATTTACAATGGGAAATTCTGGTAAAAGATTTGCTTTGCATTAAATTCAAAGAACAGAACTTTATCTCAGCCTTTCTTGTTATGAATAGAAACAATAGAAAATGAACAGCACATGGGAATAGATACACAGTCTTCCAGCAAACCTGAGTCCTTAAAGTACCAATCAGTCTCACCCTACTGGGTGCTCAAGACAGTGGCATATTTTACCACATGTTTTTGGTTGTATTTGTTTTTTAAGGACATTTAGGGAAAACCCCACTAAAAACACTAGCAAATTCTGGAGATTAACCACACACCAAGAAAAAGAGTAGAAACCTAAATGCACGACATTTCAGATGTTGCAATTTGGGCTTTGTGCAAGCATAGGTAAAAATGGGGGGTGGCATTTAAAACCAAAGGTGGGCAACCCCCAGGGCACCATTCCCATTGAGGTAGGACAATGTCTGACACAGAGTAGACACTTAGTACACATTGGTTAAATGAATTAACCACTCTCTTGAGACAGAGCTAAGAATCACATCTCTTTGTCTTCCTTTGAGTTGAAAATACTAGTGTTGAGCAGGATAGTGAACACGGAAAATTCTCACCGATAAGCACAGACTAGCAGGAGAGCTGACCCTAGGGATAGCTTTGTGGCCTCTCACCACTCCTCAGTAGCAGCGAGCACAGTTCACGTGTGCCAACGATGGCCAGCACTTGTGTACAAGGCCATCCTATTGTCTCCTGGCAGCATTTTCAGCCCTTAATAAGGGAAGAGGAAGAAGGACTCGCTGTGGCTCTGGTGAATGCTGCTGGTTCATTCCTCGGCACTCTAGAGGGGGAACCAAGGTGGGGGGAAAATCTGCAACTGCACTCAATTATGCATGAAAAACACCTTCTCTGACCTCCCCGCAGGAGACAACTGGCTGTGTTGATGAGGTCTCTGCTCAGTCTTAGCACCCTCCCCTTCCACCTCTCTCCTTTTGACTTCTCTCTCTCTGCGTGTGTTTGCCTCATTCTTTTTTTCTCACCTCTGCAAAGGTAACAGACATGATGCAGAAAGCCCTCTTTGATTTCCTGAAGCACAGGTTTGATGGGAGGTGAGACATATAGATGTTTTTGTATTTTTATTTTCCTTTAACCGAACATGTATGATAAATTGATTTGTGAATCTATGTTCCAGTGGTTGTAGAAGTTCTCTAATTAAAAGTACTCTTGGGAAGAATAGAGTAAAAGCTCTGAAAATGTAAAGTACAACATTGGATCCCTACGTGGAAAAGGCCTTGAAAAGGAAAATAATCCACTTGTTTTATTGAAATCTGTTTGTCTTTATTTTCTCACTTGTTATTGAATTAGTGCCAATGTGGTTTTCATGAAAAAGTTCATTCAAATACATAGTTCTGATTTAATATAATGGCTCACTGGTCACAATGAATGATATTATTTGAGAATTATGTGGTGTGTGTGTGTGCGTGCGTGCGTGCGTGTGTGTGTGTGTGTGTGATACAAAGGTATAAAGCACTGCATTTTCTCAAAAGAATAATTCAAGAATAGTTTTCATCATAAACCTTCCACAGTGATTATTGCAGGTAATAGTGCTTTTTTGGATGCTTTTTTTTTTCAGAAATGAATTTGTTATTTTAATTTTCAGAGTTTGGCTTCAACTTTCTGTCATATATCTTTCTCTCATTGATTTTTTTGAGACAGAGTTTAATTATGTTGGCCAGGCTAGTCTTAAACTCCAGGACACAAGTGAGCCTTCCACCTTAGTCTTCCCAGTAGCTGGAACTGGAGGCACCTGCTACCCCTGCTCCACTCATGGCTTTTGCTTTTGTTTTTGTGGTGCTGGCCCTGGAACCCAGGGCCTTATGTATACTAGGCAAGTGCTGTACTACTGAGCTGCATCCTATGCCAGTTCTTGTTAGTTTAGAGGTCTGTTTTGTATGTATCCTTCTGTGATCTCTAATCAATATGGCCCAAGCATCAAATAATTTTGTCATTTGAGTATTGTGAAGAATGTCTAAATGGAGTTTTTGTGTTTTACAGAGAAGTGATCAGCAGTCCATAATGACAGTTCAGAGCATAGGCTCTTCCACAGTGCAGAATAAACTCCATGTAAAAATAACTATATGAAAAAAACCTGAAGTTAAAAAAAAAGGAAGAAAATTTAAATAGTGTATATTGAGAAATTTGGCTAAAGTCATCCAAATTACTATCTTAAATAGGCTAATTAATTTTTTAAAATTTAAATATCTTCAGGAAGATTTTAATATAGTATTTTAAAGGAAAAAATTAAACAATGTTTTAGTACAAATTATATATCTAGCTATCTATATGTCTTTCAGAAGAAAAGCTTCCTGGATAATCATGTTAAAAATAATTCATTAGTTTCTGGGACTATATACAAAGAAAATAAACTGAGATATTAGTTTCAGTAATTGAAAATTTGGTTCCAGTAGAATGTTTCTGTGACATCATTTGAAGCACATTAGTATAGGTCATCTTGCTTTAATAAATTGGCCCTGAAAGGTGTAATGATCTTAAGACCATAGAAGCTTTTTGTTGCTGACTTAGTCTGAAACGTGTTCAGGTCTGGGAAGGACAGTGAAGTGTGGGGAGGAGAAAATTGGGCAGGAAGTTTATGCCACCTGCCATTTGGGACCCTTGGCCTGGGTATGACTGGGTGAGTCTGACTGGAGAAAGGAACATGCAGGGCCTGGAAGTAATGTGTACCTTTTCTCAAATTTTATTGGCCAGAATTTAGTCACATAGCATTACTTCATTGGAAAGGAGTCTTGGAAGTGCAATCTCACTATCTAACTGTAAATAAAAGGAAACAGATTGTGTTGAACTAATATCAGTCTCTTTCATGGTCATGTGGCAGACAGGAAGGGCTTGAAAAGAAAGAGGTATGTTTCCTGCCTCGCAAGCGCAATGTCCCGAGTTCAATCCCCAGTACCAAAAATAAAGGCATGTTTATCCTTTTCTACTCTTGTTTTTAAGAGGGTAGGTAGGGAATGGCCAATTTCAAAGAAAAGAAGTGAAAAGCCCTGAATTGTGGAATATTGGCATTGAAAGAAAAAGAAGTTCTTTAATTCTTAATCTTGCTTCTCCCACAACCACAATCAGATAGTCAACCTATTTCTGTCTGAAAATTTCTGGCTACTGAGGATTGGCTTCCTAAGAATACATTACAAAGAGACAGCTGAACTCAGGCTCTAACTTAATAGCTATGGTCTCGCTTCTGCCCTGTGGTGTCCTGGGCCACAACACTGATCTTCAGTGGAGTGCTATATGGATTGAAGGCAACTGACTCACATGGCCCAGGCCTCTGCTGTTGGTTGCAGCTGCATAGTTCCTTCAGCTCTGCTTGGCATCACTTGGTTTTAACTGTGGTACCTTCACCTAAGGCCATTATGAGTAGAGCCTCATGCGTTAGCCCCCTAACAGCCCCTGATGTGAACAAATTTCACTCCATAACACAGCTTCAGTTTGTGTTGGATTATCTTAGTTCCTACCTAACTGACATATAAATAGTACTGTCATTAAAACTTTGAAAGCTAGGACTGACAGAAGAAAAAGAAAGGCTTTTATATAATTTAGCAAAAAAAAAAGTGAGTGGCTTAATTCCCAGCTTAAAGAATGAAAAATCTGATGACTTCCTCAGGCCTGAGACTCAGAAAGAAGAAATCCATTTAATTACAATAGCACAGATCGGTCTTGAATCAGTCATGCAGAATTGTCCACATAAATTACTGCAGACGCATGATAGAAGTTGATTTCAGTAGAAATAGAATTAAAATTTAAATGCCAGATGTTGTTGGGGTCTGATGACATGGCAGAGAAACTAAAGGAAGAAGCCAGCAGCAGTAAAACTAGAGACAGAGACCTAGCTGTGGAGAAGCCTGGTGTATGGCATAGTAGAACAAATATAGATAATAAAGATGAATGGGTGAGAGAGTGGACTTGCTTTCAGATGTTAAGAAGCCAATGCAGCAGAAAAACTACTGAGTTCATTTCTGAGTGTATGTGGATACTTGAATAAAGAAGAAGAAATTGGCTGGTAGCTTCTCAGTGACTAATGTGCCTTCTATGTGGGAAGTATCCTTACATTTTGAGCTATGACAATCTGCTGCGTTATGTTTTATGAATTAATAAAAGGAGAGAAAACAAAAAATAGGAAGCAGTTACACAGAAGACTTTAGCCTAGTGATACAGCATGAACAGTAAGTTCTATGTAAACCTACTTAGTGTTTCATTGATTTTTGAATGCAATAAGTCAAACAAAATGCTCAAGTGAAAGTCCCCATATTTTTCAAAAAGAAAGAGCAAAGAAAGGATTCATTAGCTGAGAAGATTTCATATTCAGTGCTCCGTTTCAGATCTTGGTGAGAAACCAATTCAGTGAAGTAGACTAAAGTCTAGCTGCTTGGCTACTGCAGAACCATGAACTTGAGAATTTGTTGGTACATTAAAAATTGAGTCAGTTTAGACCTATTATATAATTTTCCTTCTGTAGCTGCTATTGTGGTCCTACCCATGATACATATAAGAAAAATGAAAGGCACAATACTAAGTAGTTCCTGAGGGCTCTCTGTATATGTGAATACCACAGGTAGTAACGATTGCTGCTCACAGATTATAAGTAAGCGGGCACTCACAGCCTGGTGAGGACGCAAAGCTTCCCTCATCATTTAACACCACAGACATGTACTGGGCATCATACTTTCTGATAAGATTTGTTGAGCTGGTTCAATCTACCATTCTTAGGCCAAACAGCAAGCATTCAAACCAGTTGCAGTGTGTTGACCAATGCCAATCATTTTAGATACCCTAAAAGTTGTTGCTTCAGGCTTTTGATAACTGAATGAAATCAGCCCTATAGCATTTATCAGGCACTTTGTAACTGATATGATCATGGCTTAAAATTCTAAATCTATAAGGATAGAATCTTAAACTGATGAAAGCTATCAGCGAGGACACAGGTAAAGAAAACAAAGTGGGATTGCCAAATAATTCAAAAGAGAGGAAACTAAGAATATAATTTATGGAGATGCTAAGCAGTAAGAGTATTTAATACACATTATGAGCATAGAATATGAAGGAAATGAAAACTGATACTATCACAAAGCAGCCATAGTACATAAGAATGAAAACAATTTATAATTGTAGTCAACAAGTGGAAGAGCCAACAGTAACTTCTGTTTCATAATCAGTATCATTCCTGTCATCTTCTCTTACTAATCTCTATTCAAATACCAACTCATTTGTGGACAATCACTAGAGATAATTGAATGCTTTTATGCTAAACTTGAATGTTTACTTGAGTACATTATTTTTTGTTACATCATGTTTGACCTAATTCTTTGCTCCTCTCAGCATATGTGAATTTCATCAACTCTGGGAATAGGAGAATTTATTGTAAATTGCTTAGCCTTTGAGGACAGGATATAAGGAAACACTGTATCTTTCAAGTCTTCAAATCCCTAGTAATTGTCTCGTATACATTATAAAGATTCCTGTCAACATAGGACAGTGAGACTATCTTGTTAGGTCCTAATTACAATCCCGACAGATTTTTATGACTATTATCACTATTATATTGATTAAGATACCTAGGTTTAAAAGATGTCATGAATTGTACATGATCATGCAACCACCAAGAGGAATGTTCACATGCTCTTGTGCTTTTCATCCCTGTCCTGACAGCAAGCACACTGTTCTGTGCTTTGGAACACTTTTCTGTATGAATACTGAGAGTTCTTTTAAAAGGTAAACCAACTGGACTGCATATTAGAAATTACAAGGATAGTGTATAGAAAGATTTCATGGGTATTATATCACCAACATGGAAGTACTACTTATTTTTGAATGAATGTGTCATAACTGAAAGTAGTATCTTTCAGAAGAAAATCACAGAAAAGTAATACTCATGCCCTGATGGGTTACAGCAGTTAAGATGAATTCCAAAGTAAAAATAAACAGTTGGGAGTCAGATTCATTGGATTTAGAGAATACAAATTCAGTGCTTAGGTTCAGTGTTGACTTTATGGGAAAATTTGATTTTGTTCTCATCCAGTTCGGTTTGTGACAAGAATTGTGGAAAGAATTCCATGAACCAAGGTGCCACTGTGAATTTTGCTAGTTTTCAAGGACTTTTGTTGCTACAATGAGTCTTCCAGGGAAATGAACTATATTAGTCCTTTACCTGCCAGCATGTAACTATTAATTATGTCACAGAAAAGTTTCCAAAGAAACAATAGAGATGGGCATTAAGCAAGGTGCTTACCAGAGCTCAGACAGTAGGGGGTATGTAAATTTTATATTTATTTGTGTTTGGGGGGTTGGGGTTTGGGGTCTGATTTTGCTAAGAGTAAACATCTTTAAAAAAGAAACCCTTGTCTTATTGAAGGGTTTCTACGGCTGTGTCTATCTTTTCTCTGAGCTCTTCTTCATGCACGTATATTTTTATTAACAAATAACTTGTATTAGCAAATGAACTTGTGTTTTTATTGAAAAATAAAATAAGAAAAAGAACTATTTCCCACATCTTTTCCTGTTTTTAATATACTAGGCCTTTTTGCTGTATTTTTAAAGACTTCTGTTGTGTTTTAAAATGATGTAAATCACACACAAAAATGATGTAAAATGCTTTTATAATATATTTATAGAGTTATTTTTTAAAAATGCATCTGTTAATAATCCCTTCAAATTTTTAGAACCAAAAGTGACCATTTGCCTTGTGTAGAACTAGGAAAGTTGATTTTCACTTAAGCAGAATAGAATCTTTATTCTAGAAGGCTGAATTCTGTCCCTAAAGGAATTCACTATCTCTGGTCATATATTTAGTCTACTCTGGAACATGACAGTATGTTTTTACCCAGCAACTCCATTCTTAACACAAGAAACCCAGAAGCACAATAAGCTGCCTGTGAGATTTTCTGTCTCACAGCTACATCAGGCAACTGAATAAAGGAGTCTTAGATGTGGGGTTCCCTCAACTTCAACCTGACTGAAGTCCTGATCATCTCACAGTGCCAGGCCAAGGTTATGTATCTGCATTTGATGATGTGACTCATATCTGAGGATTGGAGGTTGCTGAAGAAGAAAACTGAGCTGAAAGACAACTACAGAGTTAGATGACTACACCTTGGCCTGATTCCCAGGGAACTAGTTTAAACCCTTATAGCATATAGAACCATGTGGGATTTTCTCTATCTCAGTTTCCTCATTGGTAAAAATGAGGAAGTTGTTACCTCAGTGCTTTCCAACATATTTTAGCAGTTGAACAAAATTTTATAGTGAAATTACATATAATCCCCAAAATAAACATAAATGCAGAGGCATTTGGAATGGACGGTGGTAAAGCTGGAGTCCCGCCAACTGGTTCTCCAAATGATCCCTGAGGTATTTCTGCAAAACTCTTGGTTTCTTTAGAAGATAATTTAAGGATGTAGCAAATAGTTATTAGGGCCTAAAAATTCTAAAAAATAAAAGTTTTGAAATGTCTATACCACCTCCTGCATATAAATACAATACAGGCAAGCAGTACTTTGCTTTAAAATGGCATTAGAATTTTTGTTCATCCTATTTCTTTTAAAAAGTGGCTCCCAACCATTTGTGAAGAGGACTATTTAAAATTCTCCTCAAGGCTTCATTTCACTGGAGTTAAGTATTAAGTCTCCTGACCGTACTGAAAGTGTTGTTCCAAAACAGGTGTAAGATGACATGTGATTGAATAATCAAACACAAGTAACTCTGCTCTCTTCTCTGTACCAACCCCAAAGGAGTTTAAACATGGAGGAGAATGGGTATGGGGTGGTGTCCTCTTTCTGGGAACTCAGCTAAATTGTGATAATGAGGATAGGGAAAGGCCTGTTGATGGCAGTAACTGGCTGAGGGAGACAAACCGCATCTACAGGTAGATTATAGATGGAAGTTAAGCAATCTCAGCTCAAAATAAGATTTTTAAAATGTTAAATTCCAGATGCTCTCAATTGATAAATCATATAGAAATAGAATCCTCTCTCCTTTCATTTAGCATGTCTTTATTCTTCTGTGACTGTGGCAGATTTTCTAACTTACACAATCTTGGTAGCATACTCATATTGACCTCAAGCATACTGTTTTATTATTGCCCATCATGCACATTCAGCTCTTATGTGAATGTGCTGCAGAATCTTATGCCTGCAGAAAAAAAAAAAAACAAAAAACATTTGCTCACATTCTAACAAGTAAAGACTCCCTTTGGGCAAGTGCTTCATGTACCATAAATTAACTATTAAACACAAGTAATGCAACTTAATCTTTAACTGGTTGATTGTCCTTGATGATGAAAATGAAGAGGGTTTCTCCCTTTGGCTAGCAGCATTGTAATGCTGGGGCAGTCTTTGGACGCTGAAGGTCTTGTTCAAGAAGAAATCAACTGTGAATTGTGAAATTTCTGTATTGCTACTTCCTAGAAAGAGCATGGTTTATTCATGTTTTGATTCCTTCCTGGTGTGGTGTGCATTATAAAGGGAATTTGGCAAGGCAGGCCCTTATGGAAGTAGAGCATTTTTATTGGAATCGTTTTTCAGTTAAATAGCCAAAATCTTTACTCCATTCTGCTCTGCTTGTATTTTAATAGTAGCCAAAGCCTGTTTAAAATACTTGTGGCCAATGCATAGTATATTGTGGTTCCACTGTAATATGTAAAGTGGTTATTAAGTACTGTGGTTATAAATTACTTGCAGAGCCCCATAACATTTTTACTGGCTTGTTCTCTTCTGTGTTCCTATTCATAGGATATCAATAACGAGAGTGACAGCTGACATTTCTCTTGCTAAGAGGTCTGTCCTAAATAATCCCAGCAAGAGAGCAATAATTGAACGTTCGAACACCCGGTCCAGCTTAGGTAAGATGTTCAAAAGTAGTACATTCAGACCAGGATGATTCATGGAACCTCTGCGAAAGTCTTTCCAATTTGCTTTTCCATCTGAATGGGGAAGTGCTAAGTAACTGAGGAGAATCCTAGCCTGGAGCAGAGCACTGTAGCAATCAGAGCCCCACCCCTCCTGTCCATCTTCCCTGCTCGCGTTTCCCTTCCCCTCCCTCCCACCCCACCCCCAGTCAATTAGTTAACTAGTAGTCTGGTGGGAAGAATCTTCAAGGGACTCTCCTAGTCAGTTACTTCCTAACCACATAAACTACTCATCTCTGCTTTGCCTAAGCTTCTCAATGAGGCTAATGACATCTGTCATACCTGAGTCACAGCTGACATGAAAGGAAATGAGATGTTCATCTTTCTGAGATCTTTGGAAGAGCTAACTAGATAATGATGTTCTTAGTGCTGCTTCTATTGCTAGTTGGTAGTACACAGAAGAGTTCACCTTTAATTGACTGTGACAACCACCGTTAGTAACATACAGGGAATTTAAACATATCTTTTCTAGGCTACTAATGCAAAGGCATCCTAAAATTCACCATAATAGAGAAGAAGAAAGGACGTGGATGAACAGGGTGTGGACAATGAGTTCATGCTACTAGTGAATCACGTTCATTCTGAAAGCCTGTTCATGGTCTTCTGTGATAATCAAGAGAGAAGTAGATTTCTTCCTTAGGAATCTCCTTTGCTTTGACATTCTGAGGGAAACTTGTTTTACCTAGAAAAGGTAGGGCTGTTCCCTGCTGCTACATTTTAAAAACCTACTCACATGGGCTCTGTAGATGATGTAAAACTTTAAAAAGTTAATTTCCAAAATAGAGTGCACATTCTAACTTCTCATCATGAATCCACTGAATGCTGTGCCTTGATCCTGCTTTGGGGATTGTGTGGGTTGGAAAGAAGATACAAAGCAGCATCTCTGTTACAAGACTGCTACAAGACTGGGACACAGTAATTGCCAGTAAATATTTGTAGGATAGTTGCTTTGTGAAGAAATGCTACATATACTAAATGAAATAATTGTCATGAGGGGTAGATTAATGGTTCCTTCTTTAGCACTATATTTAGAGCCTTCCACAAAGTGAAACATTCTTATAGGAACAGTATTTTTACCTTCAGCAGGTGACCATGGCAGTATTGGTGGCGGATCAAGTTATTTAATGGGTAAAGTCCACTCGCATGAGTGATAAGGACATTATATTAGGTTAAAGACTTCTCAAATAAGTATCTGTTCTCTGTCCCTCCGTATCCCCTCCTTTTGACTCCTCAAAGTACCTTTTAACCACTCTTTCCTCTGACTTATAAGAAACTAAAAGACACTGCAGAACTCAAGTGAAATGCCTCACTGCTTTAACCATCTGCACTGCTAATGGCTCTCATGAGTATTCCCTGAAGTCAGTCCTTACAATCTAGTCACCTGTCTTCCAAATCAGTAGGGTGGAGAGATGGTATAGTACAAATACCAGGGAAGAAAAAAGTGTACATTAGGTCACTAATTTTTGCCTTTACAAATTCATTTGTTCACAACCCTTGGAGTTAATGATAATCCATTATAGTTACCACTATGAGTTGCTTGTGTTCATATATTGACTTGTTAATGCATATTTGTAGATTCCTTCATCCAGTGTTTACTGAACACTTATATGTCATGCATTATGCTAGAGTCAGGAAATGTAGACATAAATAACTAAAGCAAAAAGAAAGAAGTGACAGGTATTAAAAAGACTAGGATAATGGAATTTTAAAATCTAGGGGATAAAGAAGAAGGGTAGAGTTAAGAGGTATGTGAGAAGTTCTCACAGGAGTTAGATTTGAGCCAGTTCTTTAAAGCACATAGGAATATACAAAAATGAGAGCGAGTGGTGGAAAAGGGGAAGTGAAAAAGGATCAAGATGCAACATAGCATGTACCAACACCTCACAATGAATACATTCATTATGTATTGCAAACATACACTACAGAAAAAAACAACTGATTAGGAAAGAACTGCATTTGTGCATGGCAGGTGTAATAAAGGAGAGTAGGGTGTTGTTTGAGAGTAAAGAAGAGGCTGAAAAAGTAGATTGAAGCCAATCTGTCAGGGCTCTAGTGTAACTTGCTAAAGAGAGCTTTTCAATACATTCCATGAAATGTTTATAATTTATTAAGAGTCATTACATTGAAAATGTTTTTCATGGTCAGATAAGTTTGGAAATGATGAAGTAAACAGTTGGCTTTTTTTTCTTTTCACTGCAAGACTTCTTAAACTCTTTATGTTAGAAAGCATAGCATACATTTGAAATTCCAAAAGAAGCTGTTCTACTATGCAATGTATCCTTTGAATAAAACCCCTTTCTTTCACAGGAAATCACATAGGATTACTATTCCAGGGTATTAATTTTGGGAAATGTTGCCTTGGGCCGTAGGGAGCAATTATAATATTTAAGCATGGGATAAGTATGAACAGATTGGTTGTAGGGGAGATCATTAGTCACAGAGATGCTAGAGGAATGGGCCCAATTTATGGTCAGGTTATAAAAGTATTCCTTCAGGGCCTCCAGCATCATAGCCTATGTTTGTCCAGAGTTCCATGTACCTGGAGCAGGATTACAAAGCCCTCCACTGATACTCCTCTGAGAAACAGGTTTGGTTGAGATTGTTTTTACCTTTTTCTCTCTCTCTCTTTGAGTTTATTGGTGAGATTGTTTTTACCTTTAAGAAAATGAGCTACATAGATAAAAATACCTTTTTCTTCCTCATACCTATAGCCTACTTATTAAATTCTACATACACAGCGTCCAAACACTGGGCTCACCCAGTGTGTAGTGTTGCCCTCTAGCCTCCTGCCTTGTTCTAGCCACCTCCCCCTCCCCACCTTGCCAGAATGCCCATTGCCATAGGTTGTGTGTTGACTGAGGAGTAGGTGTGCCTGCCTTCTCCTGTCAGGAACCACACATACGCTTGTCACTGGCGTGAGTAACATGGCCCAGATATTTCCAGGTTGTTTGGACAGAGACTCAGAGTGCTTTGGGGCTCTTGTGTCAGGCAGTTCAGTTTGCATCACTGCTTCTGTACTGCTTCAGAAAATATTATGTATTCAGACTTGAAGTTAAGACAGTATAGACTTCTTTTGGTATAGAGCTGATCAGAGCTCCCTTAAACCAAACATCAGGTTAATAAAACAACAAATAGAGCACATACCCCATCATCCCAAGGCTGAAACTTAATGTGGTAAAACTTGACTTTATTTTGCAAATTTCACAAAATTTTCTTTTTTAAAAAGTGTTTCTACATGCTAGAGAAAAAGGAGAGAATAAGTTTATTATTACTAGCAAGTGTAGAAAATAGTTTCAGAAGAATTTGGCAAATAAGCCTCCTTGTCCTTAAATTGGTATCTTGAAAGTTAGTCACCTGCCAAAGCAGCAGTCAGTCAGGACATTGGTGTTAGGTATGAAAAATGATAGATATGTTGGCTCTCTAAATTCTTAGTGTTTACTCTAGGTTATGCACTAACAATCAGAAATTCTTAAAAATAAGTTTTTTGCTATTACATAACGCTCCTCCAAAATAGTTACATGGTAATAATTGAATATTCATGATCTGACATTTCCTATCAATACTTTTGGTTAAGGAAGGTAGATTTTGTTTGGTGGGTGATGTGACCTTGAATTTTTACTGGATAAGCAAAGCAAACCATGGGATTCTGGCACAAAACCTTTCTCATGAGGATATTTATTTATCTGCCTTTTCTCTAGGCCATTTAAGTAACTTTGTCTATTCTACGTACTTTGGATGGGACACACTTTGTTAGCCATAAAAATAAGTTAAAGAACAAAATAACAACAATCATTTCTCTGAAAATAAATAGTATAGTTCAAATTTGGGGAAATTATCCAGTAAATTATGTGGTTTACAAAATACATAAAAGACTATAAATTTCAGAAAGCCAGGATATATTTTTGATCATCTGTTTTGCTTTTGAAAAATATCTGAATTGCTTCAGATATTCAAAAAGAACTTTTATTTGCCCAAGCTCATGCATAGATTCCAGTTACTTGGTTGGCTACAGCCATTTGCATCTAGATGCAGTGTGGTATTTTAATATAATTAGCACTTAATTGTTTGTTCTTTTAATAATGTGGATAAGTATGCTTTAGAAAAGACCACTGGCTGTAATATTTAACTTAAAGAGAACGCTTAGAACAATAAGCGAGGTCAATACAAGTTGTAGATTTTTTTTAAAAAGTACATCTATAAAATATTATATATAACTTGTTGATGGATAGAAATAGTTTCCTATAATTTGCTTGTTCTGTAATGGTACATTTCATGTGCACCTTACTTGTTTCCTGAATGTGGTTTGAGATTATAGCTAAAAATGAAAATTCTTTAGATGAAAGCGACAATCAGAGAAGAATTACCATAGGTATATAAATAGCTAAATATTAGTTTAAAAGTGCCAGGGATTTAGCTCAGTAGTGCCGCCTCCTGCCTCGCCAAGCGCAAGGTCCTGAGTTTGATCCCTGGTACTCAAGTGTAGAAGGAAATCAACAAAACTACCACAAGTTTTTCCACCAACTGTTTGGTTGTATGTAAAATTCAACCTGTTTTCCTACCTTTAGAAAAGATCTTAAATTAGGTCTATAAAAATGTAAAACATTTTGTTTTCTAATGAGGTCAATATAACTGAAAGGTGTATTATTTCTTTTTAATATAAACAGTAATCAGTGAGAATAACCAGTACCTGTTATTGTTTTTCCTTTTAGCGGAAGTACAAAGTGAAATTGAAAGAATCTTTGAGTTGGCAAGATCTTTGCAACTAGTTGTTCTTGATGCAGACACCATCAATCACCCAGCACAGCTTATAAAAACTTCCTTAGCACCAATTATTGTTCATGTAAAAGTCTCATCTCCAAAGGTAAATAATTAATTTCTGTCTTAAGGATTAGAAGTTCATTTCTTTTTGAAATATTCATTGTTCTGTTCTTTTTTGTTAGTAAGAAAGTCTTCCTGAGATTCTGTTAATAAGTACATTTTAAAACAATGTGCAGGTGCTAGAAAACTTTGAGATAGTGAATATATAGTCTATTCTTTCAAGAAACTTAATTATTTTGTTCTCAAATCAGATAGGCAAGTGTATAACAGAAACAAAATTAACAAAGGTGAGGATAGTAGATTCTGACTTCACAGACTGTAGGTTCTATCTTGCTAAACTTCTTGGATAATAATGATTCTTAAGTAAGCTATATTCTCCCCCCATTTTGGAGAGAACATAGCTCAAGAAAAGTATCTATATTTATCATACATAATGTGAAATATCATTACGTAAACGTCTCATGGAAGTTTTACAGACCTTGACATTTGTGCATAGGTTGGGTGTTTTGAGAACTGTAGTTCTGCTGTGATTAAATACAATTTGTGATGTATCTTTATATAACATACAATTAGGGGAGAGAAAAATAAAAGTAAGACCATCTCAAATTTGTTTCTTGATTTGAATGTCCTTTTATTTTTAAAAGTGATGTCCTTAAATGTTAAGTGAAATGAATCAGACACACAAGCTTAAATATCACATGCTTTCTCTTACAGGAGAAAATCAGAATAAAAATAAAGAGCAAAATAAAAAATAGGTAATGGGAAGTCTGGAGTTAGATTGTTCTCAGAGGGGAGGGGGATTAAGGGATAGAGGGAGGTATGTGGAAGGAGTAGGGGATGAAAAGAAGGAACTGGGATGTGTTATATATACGCGCACCAACTCCACAAGGAATGTAAACGTTATGTACTTCCAGATTGCATCCCCCAAAGAAAACAGGAAGGGGATCAAGAGATGGATGGAAAGGAGAAGGAAGGAAGGGAGAGGGGATGAGAAGAGGAATTAGGTGTTATGTACACGTACCAACTCCACACAAGGAATGTAAACATTATTTACTACACATGTGCACTAATAAACTAAGAAAGAAAACAAAAAAGTTAATTCCTCACAGGGCTATATATTTCACATTATCTTAATAACCAGTTTCCTTTCGGTGCCTTCTAGAATGTATTTTATTTGACTAAGTTCAAACTTACAGCCAGAGCATCGGTCTCCTTTCAAGGGTAGGGAAAATCTGAAGAAGCTGTGTCTCCTCCAAAACTTCTGGGATCTTCAGCCTTCCATCTCTTCAGGCACTGCTTACCTACAGTAAATTTGGAAATCTTGATGATTCTGGGAATTGGTAGAATGGACTGAAATTGCCTCGCCAGCTCCCTGACCTCAAGCTTTTGGGGACTCGAGTCCCCTCCATCACAGGGGAGGAGAGGTCACCCCTCCCTACTGCTCCGGTCACTGTAGCACCCTTAAGGGCAGGACCACGGGCACTCATTCCCTGGGGAGCTAAGGTGTCATAGAGCTTCATAGACTAGCATGGTTTTAGGGGAGAGAATGTCCTAATTCATCTAACAAAATGTATTTTAAAAGGAGAGGCTATGGCCAAATATACTTGCAATAGTGACCAGAAGATAGATGTATCAGCTTATATACGTATAAGAATGTACCAGTGCAAGTGTTTTGCCTAGATTTCCAATCATGAAAAAGTCTGATGAATGTAAAATTAAACTGGAATGTCTGATGAATTGTGGTTGACAAAAGTAACCAAATATACGAATGACTTCGACATTTATCTGACATGGAGTTGGGAAGTCAAAATATTGCTCAACTGAATATCAAAATATGACTCAATGTGAATGACCCAGTACAAACCAGTTCCTCCATTTTGGCAAGACTCTCTTTGAAATGTCAGAAGAGATTTCACAATCTAAAGTGGGACCTCAGAATCCCACCAGTGCCTCAGGTGGAGCTAGTCTAGGATGAATATTCCTGGTCTGTGATGCTGACACCAGTGTAAGCGTATGGCATTGTTACAGGGTTTACAGTATTTGATTGCACACATTGTATTTCCTCTTTACTAATCTTCAGGGCTGAACAGACTATTAAAAAGTTCCTGGTTTATTTGTTTTGTTCCAACTCATTAGCAGTACCTCAGGTTCATGTCTTCTTCTATCAGGTTTTACAGCGGTTGATTAAATCTAGAGGAAAGTCCCAAAGTAAACACTTGAATGTACAGTTGGTGGCAGCTGATAAACTTGCACAGTGTCCTCCTGTAAGTATAATCATTTTTGTCTTAATCACTCTCATCCAGTTAGAAGTGGACTTTCTCCCTTCATATGAGCAGTGTCATTTTTGTTCTAGAATGATGGTGATGATGGTGTCTCATCATAAATCTAAAAGCTTTCTTAGAATAAGTTGCAGTTGTCATGTAGTTTGCGCTCAGGCATCCAGAGCTGGAGAGTGTCTGCCTGGTAATAAAAAATGATCATGGTGACTGAGATCTGCTCTCCTTCCTGCTGCTTTTGTTACCTTGCAAACACTCAGCAAAGCACTTATCATGCAGTGTCCAGTTCTGTGAACAGTTTTTAAAATGAGAAGAATAAAATAAAAATGCCAATTTGACTTTCCTTGAACATTTCTGCCAGAAGGTTCTGTCAGGCTTAACAGATTATGATACTGCAGGTATCATAATTAATGGAAAACTAGAGGAGCCCTGTGGTCATACAGATGAAAGGCTTAGGGTTGAGTGAGATGAAAAATTATATTATAGCAACTTTTCTCCTAGTGCTGTTGCCAGAAAACAGCCGCTGTGTTGGAAGGCAAGCAGTGGTGGGCTGGGCGTGGGGGAGAAGACTGCTGTCAGAGGGCACTGGGTCACCAGTGCACAGTTATTTGACTGTCTCTGCTTATGTATCTCTAAAGAAGGACACGACTATCTTTTTTACTCAGTTGATTCACTAGATTATATATGCTTGTATAAAGTTCATTTATGTTCTGTGGAAGCATAATGCAAATGTTTAGAGAGGTAAACAGCATGGCTGTTAAAAGCACAGACTCTGGAGTCAGATGCCCGGTTCAAATCCACACTGAGCACTTATGTAACTTGGACAAGAATCGACTGCATGAGGTTGGTGTAAAAATTCAGTGAGTGAATTTTTGTTGAAGCTGTAACTGCCCGTCACACCATGTTTGCGCTGTCTGGGGTTTCTGCATTGTTTTTATCAGGTGCGCTTTGCGTCATGCTGTGTCCAGTCGATTAGAGTCTGTTATGGCCTGTGCCTCCCTGGTTTACTCTTACGTCTCACTTTCCTGTCTCCCTGGGCCCATAATAGATATTTGTTGAATGAGTAAAATTAATGTACAGGCCAAAAGAATAATAATGCGTCCTTTTATTAGATGTTTACAGTAGGCCAGATGGTATACTAGACACTTTACATTGGATATATATAATCTGGACCGTTATCTAATAAAATAGTCAATATAATCTTCATTTTATAGTTGAGGTAACTGCAGACAGAAAGGTTAAATAATGTCCCTGAGAACATCTAGCAAGTTAGGATTAGAGCTACCTCTGTCTCAAAAGCCAATTTCTTCTCCTTCCAACCCTACCCATCCTGCACACACACATATATATCTAGTCACCCACCCTACAAATAATTTGGACACCTAAGAGTCTGGAGTTTTAGGTTAAAAACTTGAATGCCATGCTACCTACTAATGAAGTGCATTTAAGCAGTAGAATGTTTGATTAGAGCACTGAATTAATATAAAACAATATATTTCCCAGCCCCTGACCCTGTGATGCCTCACAGTTAAAGGAAGATAATCTATATTGTCCGGCTACCAAAGGCCAGGAATTGTGCTGTTGTGTCTAATTTTTAGACCAATTGTGAAGGATAATTACCCTAGTTTGATACTTGAAAGCAGACACCCAATGGAAGTGGAAGTACAAGGGATTTACAGGAAAAATGCCTTTTCTTTTTATAAAAATGAATCTATTAACAGTCTAATAATCACTAGAGAAAATACGTCACACTAAAACTGACTTACTTTAGCTGCTGAGTGGGCTGATCATTGAGTAGTTGTACATTTAGTATGACTTATAACATCTGAAGTAGTTGGAACTAAGAAAAAAAATGTATATACTTAACTGTGAGTAATACTGTGAGTTATTTTAGGACTTGTCCCCAGGTCAGGAATCTCAAACAGCCACCTGCTCTTGGAAGACAGCCTTGCCCCGTCATTATCTTAGCAGGATAAACACGCCCTTGTTTTATGTAACTGGCCAGATAACCTGGCATTTTAAACAAGCAGTCTGAATAAGTAAGGTTATTTTGTACTTAACATTTTCTAAACATTTGATATTGCATGAATAGCATTTATAATGCTAAGAAAGAATTGTACACTCTCATTTTGGCACACATGAAGAGATCTTCAGATTATAAAAGCCAGTAGCAATTTTAAAAATGTGTCTGCATTTGTGGCTTTACTTCAAGACCATAATTATAGTTGTCATCTAAAGATTGGTGATCACTGTGTCATTTTAGTTCCTTTAGGAGAATCTGCCACTTGCTTAATTGGCCACTGCATCTCCAGTCTTAAGAGTCAGCAGATTTTACTGGTGAAATCTCATATTGCAAAGAAAGAAAAGGCAGCTGTTTTATGGGAAGGGAAGTCTAAAAGAGCGATGAAAAAAAGTTAACTCTGTGGGCAACCGAATGAATCCTATATTCATGGACTACTGGAGCAGAAAGGGACCTTAAAGCTCTCGCATGTGTTCTTTACAATGTGGATTAAATGCAAGTGGTAAGGGGAGAAAGCCCTGTACCAAAAATGTTTGAGGAAACGTACGTAACAAATATGTTCAGGTTTCTTTACTGCAGAACCCTGACTGTGCTGGTGTACCTGAACATTTCCAGCAGGATAGGACATGCAGTGTGGCCAAAGACCTGTTTTTCCTATGGGTCTAGTGTTTCATGAAACACTTTGAGGGAAAGACTGATCCAGTACCGTCTCCTCATTTTACAAATGAGTGAACTGAGACCAAGAGTCGAACTGGTTTTCCAAAGGTCATATACGCCTTGGCCGAAGTTAGCCTAAGATCTCTGTCTCCTGGTCTAGTGAGAATATAGATGGTGAATGGCAGTAGGTTGGTTATTACATATTCCCCTGGCAAGGTAATCACAGGTTCTATGGAAGAGGCTTTCTCTAGCAGAGGGGTGAAAGAAGGAGATTAAGCATAGAGCCAGATAATAAATATTTTAGGTATTGTGGCCTTATCGTCTTCTTTGCAAAACTACTCAAATCCGCCTTTGAGTAGCCATCGACAATATACAAATAAATGGGAAAAGCTGTTTTCCAATTAAGCTTTGTCAAAGCAGGAAGCAGGCCTGATTTTACTCCCTGAAAGAAGTTGCCTTCTTTTAGGGTGAGTTATGATTGTCTATTACTGTGCAATAAATTACTGTACAACATAGTGATTTCATACAGTGGCCGCATGCTAGCATTCAGCTGGTAGACGACCTAGTATCTCGGCAGGAATGGCTGCTGGGCTGGAGTCAGCTCCTTTTCTTCTTCCAATTGTCTCAGACTCTTTCCATGGGGATCTCTCTCAAAGGGCTTCTCATAGCAGAGCTCCCAGGGCTCCATGAACAAGGATTCCAATCTCTTATGGCTTGGTCTTAGATACCAGTATAGCATCATTTCCACAGTGTTTTATTCATCAAAATAACTACAGAAGCTTCCCAGATTTAATAAGAGGGGCTGTAACCTCCATCTCCATCTGTGAAGGGAGTGTCAAAGAATTTGTAGCTTCTTCTAATCTGGTATGGCAGATTAGGATCATGGACTGGTGAGACAGAGACAGAAAAGCTGTGGAACTAGGACCTACAAGCCCATCTCATACATTTTTTTTATATGACCAGCCTGATTTTGTTTTACCAGTATACATCTGTATATCTCATTTTTAGATTTCATTTGACTTCTCCCATGTATTGGTGCTCTTTTTCTTTTCCGAGAATTTGAGAAGCAAGTTTTAAGAAGGCCAAGTTCAAATTTCCCCAGCACTATGGTAATAAGAGCTGTGTAACGCACAGTGAGAAAAGCAGATAGACAGTTGAATATATAAATGAAATGTAATCCTTTAATCCTACTTAGTTACAAGCTGGCTTATGTTACCAAAACTGACCCTGTGGCTCTTTGAGCTGTGTAATGGCTTTGTGTGTGTGTAAAATGACATTGATTGCTCTCTCTGCAAGAAGGGAACTCATCTCTGCATTCTTCCAAACCTCTAACATTACAGTAGCCATAGTTCTCTTCTATCCTGCTTTATTTTCCAGTGCTGAATAGACTCAGATTTATTCTATTAAACATAAGAGCTCTAAAGGGAATGAAGGAATGACAGTGCCCAGTATCTTTGGTCATATTCTTTTCATGATAGTAATTATCCACTAATTTTATATAATTAGTTTGAATCATGTGGGCTCACTTATCTATTTGAAGTACTCTCCCTATTGGTGCATTCATTATTATAGAGTCCTTTAATATCCATAGTTTAACTCCCAATACTGTTTTTTCTTTATTTTTATTTTAATGCAATAATTGTTTATATTAATTAAGAAAATATAAAAAAGCACTCTTCTCTTTTTATGAAAAATTAAATTTCATAACAAAATAGAGAATAACAATATTTAGTATCATTCCCTAATCTTAAAAGAATGGCCAAAATGTTATTCAGGGTAGAAATCATAGACAAGAAAAGACTCTCTTTTATTTAAAAAAAAAAGAGATAATCGTATAAACTCTTTTCAATGAACTGAGAGAAACTAGTAACATAAAGGGAACAGCTTTGAAAAAAAGCATAATAATAAAATGCAGTACTTCCTTCAGGAAACAACCCCATGCGGGATCCAGTTTTTGTCAGTCCAAAGGGAGCTACACCTTTTCCAGTGATATCATCCAATTCATGGCCTATTTTTAGAGTTCAGGGCAGTTAATTTTCACAGGTGCCGTGATGTAACCAATTGGACTGATATGATCTGGGTGCATTTTCTGGAGACAGTAACATTGGCAGATGTTGTTACAATCTTTGAAGGGTAAGAAGGGACAGGATAGAAGGACATCAGGAGAAAAACATGTTTAGGCTCAGAATGAATGTCACAAATAACTAGAAAGAATCAGAATTACTACAGCCAGGTGTGGTGCTGCATGCCTGTAATCCCACTACTGGAGAGGCTGAGGCAGGAGGATTGCCACAAGTTCAAGGGCATCCTGGGCCCTTGTGTGTGTTCAAGATCAGTCTGAACTACAAAGAAAGACCCTGTCTCAAAAAGAAACAACAAACAAACAAACAAAAAAGTCACTGTGTTCTTTGCCTTTGTGTTATTGCTACCAACTAGTGGTAAAAACTCTCTCTTTCCTGTTTAGCTCATTAAGATGAAAACTACTTGGGACTGTTAGAACCCTGCAATATTGGTCAGCTTTAATTTATCCCCCAAGATCTCCTAAGTCTTATTTTAAAAAGTCTTTAAACTTAGAAAAATTTCCTAAGTTGACCAATGAGTTAAGTACTCAAAACCTGAAAGGCTTTAATAATAGAAAGAATGCAGTTTTGACATGAAGTAAATGTTGGTTGGCTATTTTATAATTATCATTGCATGTTGTGACATTGTGCCACTTTATTTTACTGAATAGTAGGATTTGCCAGGATTTTCACATTTTCGCACTGAAAGTCCCCCTGAAACATGCAGTCCCATCAAGTGGTTTCCCTAGGAAAGATTGTCACATACTACTCCGGCATAGAGAGCAGGGCAGACAGTTGAATGCTTATAATTTCTTCTAAAAGATTTCATAAATCTTCATTTTTTTATTAGCAGCTTCAGTCCTTCTTTCCCTTTCGTCACCACTGGTGTAGATCTCCTAAGCACTGGATGAAGTAGAGGCATGTTTTCATTCGTGCTTGTTTAAAACAATGTTTTAGTTTTTAATTTTCCTGAAAGAGCTAACCCAGAGAAGGGCCTCCTGTGCCTGAATTGTGGATGGTTTCTTTTGATTTCTCTGTTCACTCCATGTTTACTTTGGCAGGCATGCCATTTCCGCCTTCTTCAACTGACTGTCCCATCCCATCCTAGAATGTCAGAGTGTTCTCTGTGGCAGTGCTTTGACAACCACTCCACAAAGGGCTTGGTATCACTGTTCACTGCCTATGACTTTTGTAATCAAGTAGCTCTCTTCATTCCTGGCCCAGGCTATGGGCCCCCATAGTATATACAGCGAGAAGCTGATTACACATGAACCTTTAAATTATAAAAAATAAACAAACCTGGTTTGCAAACATTGGTTTGCTTTGCTTTGAATTTGGTGTATGATTTTTTTGTTTGTTTGTTTGTTTTGGTTTTTTGAGACAGGGTCTCACTGTGTAGTTGAGACAGACCTGGAACTCACTATGTATGTAGTCCAGGCTGGCCTTGAACTCATAGCAATCCTTCCTGCCTCAGCCTCCCGAGTGCTGGGATTACAGGCATGCGCCACCATGCCCAGCTGGTGTATGATTTTTAAAATTCCCCGTCCTGACTTTCTAACACTCTTGATGTATTCAGCTGTGGTATTTATTTATTTATGTATTGTACTGGGGATCAAACTTAGGTCCTTGTGATGACGAGGCATGCAGCGGAACCACTGAGCCCAGCTGTGCTATTTTCTAAACAGAAAAATTGTCACAGATACATGGGCTGCGAAATTCACTGAAAATAAGGTGCATATATCAGTATTCATTCAGAAGCGGAAATTTGCTTTCTCTGTGCTATTGAAAGCCTAAAAGCAGTTTTAAATCATCTCCCATCATATAGCTGTCTTTCAGCAGTGCAAAAGCATAGTTTGCAAGTAATGATCAGGCTCAAAGCAAACAGCCTTGTGCTGATGTATACAAATTTTATGTAATGGCAAAGAGAAGCACTTTATTAAAATTCCTTGCAATTAAATGTGTTTAGTTGCCTCTGCAGTGGTGACAATATAGCTTGCAGAGTAGCTAAGTAGAAAGAAACCTTACACAAACAGCATTCTGCAGTGGTGGGTGCTTCTCCAGTTATGCCCTCTTTGAGCTCTGTGATCCTGGCTGTCATTGTCAGGAAACTTTCTGTCCAGGAATCCCTGAAGATTCTTTCACTTTGGGCCTTAGAAAAGCAAGAAAATGACTTGTTGGAACTAACCAAACTCACATTATAGAATGAGATCTATGTGACCTAATTTTATAATGAACAAAAATAAAATGATATAAACAACAGGTTCTAAATCACATCTAATCTAGAATTTGTGTGAAAAGTTGGAGCTCTGCAGTAGCTGAGAGGGATCCTTTGTTTAGTGCTGCCTGGTTTCCTCTTTTTTCTTTTCTGTTTTGTCTGTCTGTGGAAGCTTTTGGGGATGTAGCCATCCTTGCCCTGATCAAGTCAGTACTGAAATGCCACTGTTAGTGTCAGAACATTATGGAAAGCTTCGACTGTCTTTGTGACTGCTGAAAATTTATATTAAGGAAAGAGCCTTTTGATGACAAGTGACAAGAAACTCTCTTGGGTTACCTCAGTGGGAAAAAGAGGATTATGGTAAGGATATATGTAGACTGACACTCTAGGAACTGGCTCTTTTTTCTCTCCTGGACCACATGGTTTTGCTCTTCCAGTGTGGCTCTGTTTCTCTTCTGTCAGTTTTATTTTCTTTCCTCTATGGATGGAATTCTTTGGCTTACTCATAATCCCCCCTTTTTTATGAGTTCAAATTTCACAAGCCTCTCTGGGTCTTCTTCTAAATTCAGAACTGTAAGCAGTGGCAGTGCTGGACGGCAGCTCCAGATGTTAGCTGGTGTGGTCTGTCTGAATTCTGAATGAAATCCCAGTGTAAGATGGATTATTATGGATTTTAGTATTTTTCTCTCCTACCAAACTGTGTGCTGCTTGGGCATAGGATGAGTGAGGTTTGTTGTTTTTTGTTTTTTCCTCTGTATACCCACAGTGCCCTGAACAAAATAGATGCCAGGTAAATATTTAATGAATGAATAAAAATACCAGACATTTTACTAATAAATGTTTGGGAGGGGGTGGTATTTTTCTACATAAATTGAATTGGTTGAGTTTTCTCACACATGAGTCAGTTTGGATTATTATATTCTTATTATATTCTTTGTTTTGTTCCCTTGCTTTCCAATTTAGGGTCAAAAATGTCAGTAAAGATTTATGCAATGAAACATTTAAAGGGTAAGACTGAAAGTGAAGCTCTAAGGCAGAACATGTGCCTAGCATGCTTGAGTTCTTATGTTCAATCCCCAGGACCCAAAATAGATACGTAGTAAATGTTGGGAGAGAGTTTCCATGAGGACTTCTGCTTCTAAGCACTGAAGAGAGTGAATCAGTTTAAGTGCCACCAACTGTGTCTTCTAGTTGCCATTTAATCTTTAATCCAGTAATGACAATGATGATAACAGTAACCATGTATTTGAATCATTACTGGGAAGTTCTTAGTTTGGTAAAATTAGCTCATCAAAGCAGGTGGATAGTGGGAGAGAGAAGGCGTTTGAATCTAGCCACTGAAAGATCCATAATCATCCACCTGCTTTAATGGGGAGTGCTAACTGCAGAATAGCTCTTCTCTTTTGAGATGCCACAGTTTTCTGACTGTCCCTACCAGGAATATCTTGTCTTGGATATGTACGGTCTGTGTTCCCAGTCTCACTGCCATAAGAGAAGGGCTGCTTTGCTCCTGTTAGGGCTTAAGAACAGCTTCCTGTTTACAGGGAAGGTGCTGAACAAAGTCCTTGCTGACACATACATGGACACCAAATACTCCTTCTGCATTTAAACACCGCATTCTTTTCAACCATTTCACAATCTTATGGTAGCAGCAATCACTGTAATGTGGCTTTCTAGTATTGATTTTAAACTTTCTTTCCTTCATGTTTTGTCCTGAGTTTGATAATGTCATTTTTACAAACATTCTTAGAATTAGCTAAGTAAATGTAGTCCCTTCAACATAACAATGTTTATTCCAATGGTAGAATTGTTGCCCAAAACACTGTGACCTTAAGTTTCTTCTCTGATATTCTCAAATGAGTAGAATTCAACTCTTTAGTGATATATGGGCAAAAATGTGAGTACATATGTTTTCACTATATTTTACCTATAACACATTTACATTGACTTCATCTCTTTCTAAATAATGAAAGACCCAAATTTTTAACTGGGTACTTTTATTTTTATGCAAATATCCATATTGGCACATGAATAACTATAACTCTTCACTGGACTTTAGCTTTAGCACCTACCCAGTTAGCCCCTCAAATTTGATATTAAGTGCTACATACATATGAGAAGGCTGTTATCTGCCTTACATGAAATTTTTAAGTTTCATCACCTAAAACTGAAACTGGAAATCTAATGGATTTTCTTGTCATCTACAGGAAATGTTTGATGTTATCCTGGACGAGAATCAGCTTGAGGATGCGTGTGAACATCTGGGAGAGTACCTTGAGGCATACTGGCGTGCCACGCACACCACCAGCAGCACCCCCATGACCCCACTGCTGGGGAGGAACCTGGGCTCCACAGCACTCTCACCATATCCCACTGCAATTTCTGGGTTACAGGTATTGTCATCTTTTCACTCATGTTTTTACAGCCTTACTTTTAAGATTCTATAACAATCTTGATTAAATTGAAGACTACAGTAGTCCTTAATCTGAAGAGGGGGCACGTTATGTTTATTAAAAATGTAAACAATTACCTCATTATGATTTGTCCTAGAGAAAGCTACCTAGAGAGTGAACCTTTTCTGGAAAATTTTGCTGTCTGTGAATTTATAATGGATTTTACTTCAATAAACGAATCCTTGGTAGACTTAATGCCTACACAGCACAACTGTCCATGACTTCCGCATGGCACTCCTTAAGGATAATATAATCACATAACTATCAGGTACCATAGCCAGCTAAGGGAGACACTTGCGAAGATAAGCCTTTTAACTGTCCTGAACTATCCCTGCCTCACAGGCTTCTGGCCTGCCTTCTACTTACCACAAGACAGAATGTGAACATGAGTAGAACTCCATTTGGAAACAGTGACAGGTCCCTGAGTTTTGGGGGTGGTGATGGTATCTTTAGGGAGGCTGGAGGCTTCCCAGTATCTGGAACTCCTGTCTTCTGCTGCTCCGGTGCTGCACTCAGAACTAGATACAGGAATCCAGAGGCAGTAAGACACTAAATGATCCTTGCCTTTCTTCATTAATTATTATTTACCACTTATCAAGCAGCTGCTTGGAATGTGGCCAGACCCCCAGGTGACTGAGGAGCATGTAGTCAGCTAAGCAATCTTGTGTCCTTACTAACTTTGTTTTAATGGGTTATAATGATAGTCATAATTGTAGATCATGTGGAGTTAACTCTGAGATAAATGGCACTCTCTGAAATGCTATTAGAACTGTATTACTCGGCTCCAAATTTGCATCTTTGTAAGCAGAAGAGCTTACAAAAAAACGTGAATTGCTTTTGAGGCTAGAAGTGAACATAAGAAATGTATGAGTGTACAGTATGTATATATGCACCAGGATATTTTCTTGCCTTGTTTCCCTTCCTGATCTGAGTAAAGCATTTCTGTTGACTAATTTGAGTTGGCTCTGAATTGTACATAGTGGGGTAAGGAATGAATGCATGAAGCGGTAAGTTTCTGTGATGTAGGAGGAGATGAAAAGTGCCTCGTTTATGAATGCAGTACTCTTGACCAGTCAGCCCTAAGACATCTGCCTAGTTCTCCCAGTTTCACTAATGAGTTCATGTGGTGCCCTTTATCCTGTGGCCTACTTCTCCCAGTAAGCATAGGCACCAACTTGGTATTCACCTGGCTAAGGTTAATGGTGCAGTCTGTGATCCATTGAATGAGCTTTCCTTCTGTGAAAAGCTGAATGTACTTTGCAGATGTTGTGTCTGGGTCCATGATTTCATCAGAATCTTGTTCTTTAACTCAGATGCCCTACCTAAGCCAGTAGACAAATGCAGATACATGTTTACTATAGTGACAAAAATTTTTTGGATAATATTTTCTGAGTAAGTATCTTAAGATACTGATTTCAGTTAATGTAAGGCAGATTTGGTTTTTATCTGAGGATTATTTTTGCAGGACATTTCAGTTGAATCAGAGATTTATAAATGCATCAGTTAGCTGCATAACTACCATTTACTTCTTTGGAAAGAATGTCCAGAGAGACTTTTATGTGGGGTGTAGAAACAAATGCATTATTTTAAGGATAGTACAAGTAATTTAACTGAAATACTTTACAAAGGTATAAGGAACATTCAGCTAAATCAGGGTGAAGTATGTAGCTTTAGGAGAAAGATTTTATCAGTTTAAGAGAGGAATAAAATAATAGATGTTGTTTTGAGCCTTATTTCCCAATAGTAGAATAATACTCATTTTTACAATAGAAGTGGAATTATTTGTTCTTCCTAAGTATACTAAGTTCTATGTAAGAGTCCACTTTCAAGTCCATATTTTTAATAGGAAACATAGTCATGCAGCACTATGTAATTAAATTCATTAAGTATAAACAGCACGGGATCTTTGCATGTTGTATCACAGTTCACAGATAACAGAGATATTTTGAGGAGACCATTTGTGTATCAAAACACTTTCCTAGGGCAGATATTTAGCACCTCATTGTGCAGATCCTGTTATTGTACACACATTTACATGTTTAGACGAATGAAGCTGACATTATTTAATCAATGAACTATCTGATATTTTTAGAGTCAGCGAATGAGACACAACAACCACTCCACAGAGAACTCTCCAATTGAAAGTCGAAGTCTAATGACCTCTGATGAAAATTATCACAATGAGAGGGCTCGGAAGAGTAGGAACCGCTTGTCTTCAAGTTCCCAGCATAGCCGAGATCATTATCCTCTTGTGGAAGAAGAATACCCTGACTCATACCAGGACACTTACAAACCCCATAGGAACAGAGGCTCACCTGGGGGATACAGCCATGACTCCCGACATAGGCTTTGAGGCTGCCAAAACAAAAAATTAAAAATATTCACCTGTTGACTATTTGCTATAGCATTGCTAGGATAAACCATTCATTTAAACTTGGCAAGCATGGCACAGTATTTACTGTGCTTGTGGGCTGCTGTCATTTGATGCTAAGTAGGGCAAAAAAAATGTACATTATGCCCTTGAATCTAGATGGATATTAGATGCCCAATCATAAAGATATTTTTCAGTGCAACATTTACATGATAACAGTACCTTTTGTTTGCTTCATAGATCTAGACACATCAATTTGTAATCTAGGGTACTTATTGAGGCACATATAAAATAATTTCCCATGCTGGAAATTCTAAATGACCAGTTCCAGTTGGAACCAATTTATAAACCAATTCCTGTTGGAATTTGGGTGAATTGACTAGAAAGTCTACTTGAGCATGGTGCAATCAATTGAAAAATTGGAAAAAAAAATTAATTAATAAGAAAATCAAAATATAAATAGAAGCCAAAACCAAGTATTGTATTTATTTGCTGGAAGCTAAACTTAAATTTAAAGTTGGGTGTATAAACATTTTAATATGTGTTAATGTTGCCAGAATGGCTTTTCAAACTTACCAAATATATTGATAGTGCCAAAAAAATCTGAGAAATCTTAATGCAGAAATGATATAGTCTCAAATTTTAATATTTTTATTTCTTTCCTTGCACAGCTGTTGTATTCAAAATGTTTTGCTTTCTGTTCAGTCAATACTCTTAGAATGTTTGAAGTTGGCAAGAAAGAAAAGAAAAGTAGAAAAAAATTTCAAAAAATTTCAGTTGTAAGAGAGAATAGTAATGAAAAGACCAAGAAAAGCAGGTTACAAGAAATAGAAAATGAGGTGTTGTTTCTTCTTTAATCAATATGAGCACAACTGCACACATCCAGGGATGAAAAGTCAGATAGCAAGGATGTTGTACAGATCCTCCTGAGTGCACAGCTAAACCTCTCTCGTCTACTCACTTAACACACACAGGGTCAGTATTTCCTGCCAGCACAGCTGAGTATCTTTCCATTGCTTCACTCAGTCTCTGTCTTTGAATATCTGAACATTCTAGCCCATCGATAATATTTTTAATTATGCTAAGAATTTTTATTTTCCATGGACATATTCAAATTAGGTGTTGAAAGTTGTGTTTTTACAAAATGACTGACTGGCAAAATTCAAACAAATGATGAATTTAAAAACTGGCAAAATTCAAACAAATGATGAATTTAAAAAAATAATAAAGTCCTAGATTCAGAATATATTTGGCAGAGGATTTGGCTTAGTGGTTCTGCTGCCTGCCTGACAAGTGCAAAGGCCGGAGTTCCATCCCTGCTACAAAAAAAAAAAAAAAAAAAAAAAA
>NW_022900941.1:32919648-32928090 GCF_012274545.1 Fukomys damarensis | reverse complement strand
CAAAAAAAAAAAAAAAAAAAAAAAAAAAAGAACAACAACAAAACAAAAACAAAAACAAAAAAAACACCAAAAAACCAATATATTTATTCACTAAAACAATGGCACTCTTAATGAAAAATCAATAAGATTTTGGAGATTGAGCTTATATCTCTGTGAAGATGGCTCATCGCTTACCAAAAGTTCAGTTTTTCCGGTGACTATAGTTATGAATTGGTGGCCTCTGTCTTATATTATCAAATACACCTTAGATTCACTATAATCCGAGAAATTATTCAAATTGATCCATTTTTATACAAAATGTATTTATGAAAGAGTCTTGTTTCTGAAATTCCACAATACATGTATTTTCTAAAACCCTAATAGGACCAGGCATAAGTCTATTTCTGTTTCTCATGAAGACAATTTTTGAAGACAAGAATAATTAATTTTGAGGCTGAGGTGCAGCTCAGTGGTATAGTGTGTTTTTAGTATGTTTGTGGGCTGGTTTCCATCCCAACACCTCCCCTCCAAAAACAACCTTGATTAATTAATTTTGTATTATCTTATTTTTCCACAAGTTTTTCAATATGTAGGTTCTTGAAGTATGCACCAGTTCAATTATTTTCCAATCAACAAAATATGTTTCATATTATTGATTACTTTTACATATCTTGGACCCTCATCACATGCCTTCCCTTCATGTTGACTGTATGCACACCATTATGAATCTTTAGCTGAAAACGAGGATACCTGTAATTCTATAAGTCATCTCAATCATTTGATACAATTAAACATGGGCTGAGTACACTTTAAAAGTTAATATGTGATACTGGCTTGTGAAGTTCTTTTGTCATCTAGTGAAGTTTACAGAACTTTCATTTAAAAATTTAAAAGAGCTGTATCCATTAGGCTGTTAATAAACACATAACCTGCCATTCCTGAATACTTTGTTAGAACACGAAGAGCTTTTTCCAGCAAACAAAAATATACTTATTACATGTACAGCACATATTTGCATGAGAAAAAAGCATTAGCCAAAACATGTTTCTATATGCTTTACTGGTTTCTTGTTTGTGCACATTAAAGTATTTAATTACAGAGTGCACCAAGGTGTATAAATTTAGACTAGACAGCTGTTCAGCTTTTTCTGTAGTAGCATTAGCAATTTGGTCATTTAACTACTTTAAGATACTTACATTTTATGGCAGGTAGCTGAAACAGCATTTACATATATTAAAAAGATTATCTTTTCTTTTTTTAACTTTTAAAAAGCCACTTGGTTTTAAAGGTCTCTCAGAACCTTGTTTCTAGTCTTCCATGTCATGTTGATAAAGAGGGAGGCCCATTCACTATCTGTGCACAAAACCAACCCATCATTTACCATCAAATGTCCATACTTTTGTTTTTGCTTTGCATTTTTATCCAAAGGCTAACCGTCCTAGAAAGGGTATAATGTATATTTTCTTAATGGATATATTTAAAATATCACTTTAATTTGGCATATTCTTTCACCTTCTGTGATGCTTATCATCTCCAAATAAATAAGATATGTATCTTCCTTTTTTTAAAGCCTTAGAATTACTTGTATAAATGATACTAAAATCCAGATATATACTAAATAAAAACTTTTATTTTTGTCAAGCACCTTTGGAAAATACATATTCCACAGATATTTTGTTTTTTATTAATTTCATTTAAAAGAGAAAATTACTATAAACAAGAGAAAGAATCTTATAATATTTTGAGGCTGTTTGAACTGGTAGTATAAATCACATATTAGAATTCTATAACTTCATTCAGCAGACTTGTAGACGCATGACAATGTGGAAATGTAGTCTGGAAAAAAATGTAATTTGTCTGTTCTGATGTTAATTCTCAAGGCTATAATATGACTCTAATATTATAATCAACAATCTTGTTTATTCCAATATTTAAAGCAACACTTAGAAATGTTTATAAATGACTGATGAGTCTCTCATCTTTATATAGTTCTTGGAAAGAAGATTGAAATTGTTAACAATTTAGACTAATGGTCTCTCCTAATAAGAGAGTCTTAATTTTGTGACTAAACAAGTCATTGCATTTTGTCCTTAATGAAATGAATTTTTTAAATGTGAAACAAATCCTGAGAAAATTATTTGTTCCCTTTAAGTAATTTGTTATTTACTCAAATTATTATTGTTGTTGTTATTGTTTGCAAAATGTATTTTGGGAATGTTAACCTCTTTTCTTACCTGCATACTTGAACTTGTCTTTTGTGTGGGAGCCTTAAAATTTCTAATAGAAAGTGGGGCAGTAAAAGGGAGGGAGGGAAGGAAATCATGGCAAAAGATAATTTACAAATGTAAAATTTTTAAATGAACATATCACAAAATATTGTTGAGACACAGGATGTGAGTGGAGAATGTTTCTAGGCAACCTTAATTTGCATGCTAACGTATTTTCTGAGTTGTACAGTTTCACTTTGGTATTTGTTAAAAAAACAAACCAACATAATATCACTATAGAAATTGCCCTATTGGATATTTATACTACCTCTTCTTTAGAGATGACAGTCTGTCTTTAAAGGGAAAAAAATACCTGTCAAGAACTAGTGAGCAAATTTATTACTACTACTGCTAGCCTTGCTGCAAAACTAAATGAAATAGCTTTCCCTTTAGATTTTAACCTGTTTTCCAAAAATGCTCTTGTCATCCTTTCATTTCTTCTATGTGAGTCAAGTTTTCTTTGAATTGGTTCGTATTTATCATGAGGCATGGTTAATTTAACAAGTAAGTCATCATAGGGAACAAAACACACTGCAAAGGAATTTACCTTTTGTAATGTCTAGCTCCAAGTCTGCAAGAGAATAGGTCCAGAGACTTGTTTAATATAGTTGGGTTTGCAAATTCAGTTTTTGTTGATCCTTAACTTCTGTGGACACCAAGAGCACAACTTAGATACTTCTGGTTAAGGTTGTGTGTTAGCTTGGACTCCCATGTAACTGGAATAAACTTCATATCAATATTTTGAATAAATACTTATGTAACCCTTATTCCTTTTATATCTCTCCCTTTGTCTTTCATGACAATGTTGCATGTTGATTTATTTTTAATTATCTAGAACTCATCTGTGAATGAATGAAAACTTCATAAGAAATTATGTAATGAATCTGTTTGATTAGTTCCCTGTATCTTTAAATACTGTCAGTATTGTAACTAAGTTATTTATTTGAGCTGTGTCTATGCTGCAGAAAAGAGTCCTGCTTTTTTAAATTATGGTCATGATCAAATCAATCAATACAGGAGCTATTAAACAATAAGAATGACTTTTTTCTTGTTGAATTAAGCAGTCAAGTTAGTCAAAACAGTAAAATTAGTTTATATGGACAGACAGAGCTTCAGCATTCAAGAGTTATTTTTTAAAGGTTTCTTCTTTAATTAAATGGGTCCTTCTCCAGTGAAATACATACTCTGATAGCAACCATCTCTGTCTAATGGTGGATGATTTAATCCCAAATGCTGCATGTGATTGAGGTATATTATGAGAAGATTAGAAAGTATCTCACCAGATAATCTTAATTAAGGGCTGCAATTTCCACTTGCCATGAAAAACATATAAATAAGAATGAATAGCACTGACTTCGGAAAGTCACTTTCATGTGAAACTTTCTTTTGTTTCTTTTGATGGATGTAAAAAGAATGCAGAAAGATGGTAGAAAATGTCATGAATTAAAGTGGTGTGAAGAAGGCACTGATTCTCATTTGAAAATTATACGGAGTTAAAAAGAACTCTCTAAGAAGTAAAAGTAGCTGGCCTCTATCTTTTCAGTATTTTGTAAGTGTTCTTGGCTATGTGTTGAAGATAAATCTCTCAACAAATGGCTGTTTCATATGTGTAGGGGCCTCTCTTGCCCTACTTTGCATGCCACTTTCACACACTTAACAAATCAGTGCGAATTCTGTATGCATAAGGTATGTATTAAAGATGTGGGATTCTTAATGCTATATTGTTGCATACTATTTTTCATATGCCTTACAATATTTTCTGGGATGTTATTAAAATGAAAGCATTTTATTGCCAAAATAAATCTATGTTGTTACTTCTGCATTAGCAGTAGAAAAATAATGTAGCAAAAATATATATTGTACAGTACAAAATTATAATATATATATATTTTTTGCCAATAATATGATAGATTGAGGAGAAAGCACATTTGTTATAGCACAAACTTAAAACAAAACCCACTGTTAAATTTGGCAGTCCTGTTTTTTAAAAGTATATAGATTTAGTTCTGTGTTTTATCAGATTTATTTCATCTACCATCTTTTAAACTTGCTGCTTGATATTTTTCAAGCAATTTATTTCGTAGCCTTGAATCTGTGGATGTAATCCCTCTTATTTTGCTCCTGTCCATAAAACTTATTAAATTTTATTTTGTGATAAGACTCATACTACATTTTCTGTTCTTATTTCTTCTTCCATAACAACTACAAAATGTCACAGCAAATGCACTCATAGGGCTGTTCTGAACTTTATATTTTTCACAGCCTCAAGTTAAAATGATCAGTAAAGATGTCCCATTGAAAAAATATTAGTTAAGTATTCTTTCATTTGTTTTGTATGGAACACTGTCTTGAAATGTAAGTTAAAGCCATTACTTTTTTTTGAAGGGATGGTGGGAGGGAATAAAATTAAAGTTAATACAAAGCATACTAAAAATAAGTATGACAAAAAGATGTAAAAAGATTTCCCTACTGGGCCAGGGATTTAGCTCAGTGGTACTGCCACCACCGGCCTCAAAAGCGCAAGGTCCCGAGTTCGATCACCAGGATGAAAAAAAGATTTCCCTAGTATTCTGAGGGCTGTTCATAATCCCAGACCAGTGCAGTATCTACACAGATAATGTGAGAAAAAAATGATTTTGTCAAATAAATTTCTTTAAAATTTAGTTATTTATTTTGATAATTTATTTCCCTTTTATTTTTTTATATAGGTATGTGTATCATTCTACAAGGCATGCTGGGTAAAAAATATACTATGCAAATGTGTACAGTGCTGCATGGTTTGTTCTCTGCTTTAGTGGCTTTAAAGAAAAGAATGTGGTGTTATTTTTGTGAACAAAGACATTTAACAAAGAAAACGCAGAGTGCATGCATACAGTATCTTAATTTCTATGGATTTGTTTTATGAAATTTAAATGTGTACAAAACAACTGCATTAATTTTTTCTTTTATATAATAAAAGAAAAACACTGAAACCAGCGTTATACCTCTCCTTGATATTATTCTAGACATATATTGAAGTCATACTAGAAATCATTAGGTTTATTTGTATACCTTTCATAGGAAAAACACTAAAAGTCACTCTAAAAACAAACAGATGGATTCAATTAATTGACTTTCCTGAATACTCCACTAGGTCTTATATGTGATCACAAAGTACTGTATTTTATTTATTTTTTATTCATTTATTTTTGGTTTTTTGAGACAGGGTCTCACTATGTAGTTGAGACTGACCTGGAACTCACTGTGTAGCCCAGGCTGGTCTCAAACTCACAGTGATCCTCCTGCCTCAGCCTCCTGAGTGCTGGGATTACAGGCATGCGCCACCACGCCTGGCGAAAGTACCGTATTTAAAGAAAGAACTTTTACACATGCACACACAAAATGAAGTGGAATATAATAGAATTAATGTGTGCAATAAAAACCTTATTGCTCACAAGACATCCCTAAATGATTAATGTAGTTGTAATCAGAAATTTACAGAGCTATCCTGTACCAGTAAAATTCCATGGGTGATATATATAGACTGTAGTGGTACTACATGTCCTCAGGGGTAGTTGCCTACACTATGACTTGATTTGAATTTGACTTTTCTCTCATTACACTGTATAAGAAGTTCAAAATAAATATGTATTTATTATTACTACATTACAATTACACAGTGATTTATTACAGCAAGTTATTTCACAATTAATTCATATGACCACCCTGGAAAGTAGGTAGGGCATAGGTTATTAAGACTCAACTACAGATGAAGAAACCAAATCTCATTTTAACCCCTTTTTCTGAAGTACATATTTTTGCTTTAAAATCCATATTTTATACATTGTTTGCTTTAACAATGCCTGGAATGAAACACATGAATAGTATCTTATTATTAGAGAGATGTTATCAAAGCATTTCAGCTAACAATTGAAATTCCCTACTGGAACAATTACAGTTGCTCACTATCACTAAGTCAAATGGCCATATGCCAAAGCCATCTCTCTTGTCTCCAACACATTTCCACTAATAAGATGGACTATGGAAAGAAACACCTTGTCCTTTCATACAGCATGCATTTACAGTGGTTAGAGTGTGGACTCTAATTCTTAAAAGCCTGAATCCAGCAATAACTAGCTATGAGTGTGGGCAATCACTTAACTTCCCTGTGCCTGCCTCTGTTTCTGTAGAATGGTTTTTCTTTTGATATGGTCATGTTTTTTTTTTTTGTTTTGTTTTTTTTTTTTTGGTACTGGGGATCGAACTCGGGTCCTTGCACTCGCGAGGCAGGCCACCGAACCACTGAGCTAAATCCCCGGCGATATGGTCTTATTTTTCCTATTTCCTTGCATGTCCAGTAAGTTTTTATTGGACGTAGGACATTGTAAACCTTACATTGTTGATGAACTTGTATTTCTCTATACAGTGTTGGACTTGTTTCCACAGGCAACTGTGGATTAGTTTGGTCCTTTCAAGGTTTGTTTTCAGGTTTGTATAGAATTGATGCAAAGAAGGGCTTATCCTAGGCTAATTTCATCCCTCTTCCAAAGTACGTGGGCTGTCTACTGAATGCCCTGTTTATTTTAGTGAGCTCTGTCTGGTTGAGGGAACTCAAGTGATTCTTGAATCATTTGTTTCACCCCTCCCTGCTACTTATTTTTTTCCTCCAAAATTGTTATTGGTCAGCCTTCTGAGGTTTTATACTACTTAAGTACAAATCTCTATGTAGCCAAATACTCGGTGCCTTCTTATGCTGGTTTCTAGAGTTTTTCTTTGTGTAGCAGTCTTCTTTCACTCTGCTTTACAAATTCTAGCCATCCTGATCTCAAAACACTGATTGGTGTCTTCACTCTTAAGAGACTCTCTCCTTCTATAAGCTGGGAACTATTTCTAGGCAGAAAGTCTAGATACAATAAAATTTACTGTGTATTTCTCCTTTTTTAGGGATCAGAGTCTATTTTCCAATATTTGAAAACCAAATTTGCCTGTATGGTGTCCTGCATTTTGTTAATAAAAGGGTAAATCCAAACCTTCCCATTCTCTCCTGCCTTGAAACTGAAGTCTGTCCAGATATTTTGCACATCACTATAGGAGTTGATAAATTAGTCTTTAAAGTCTCAGAGGAAGTGTTTTCACACATGGCTTCACACCACTCTCCAGCTTCCCAATTACATCTTTAGTAGTTCCTAATTTGTATTTCACCTGCAGATCATCACAGTCTACCACCTGTTTTAGTTAAATTCATCACTTTCTTTTTCTTCAGAGGCACTTGGAAAATACTCTGGGAGACCATCTCCTTAGCACAGCTATAAAACAGCCCTCGCTTCACAAATTAGTGTGGTCTGACATGCACTTAACAACAAAGATATGAGGGATTTTACAAAACGTCTGAGTTGCCAAAGCATTACCTACAATGTGCAAGAATGGAAATATAAGTTAACGCAAGTTGATTATGTTAACAATATTGTTTTTCTAAAGTCTATTAAAAACGTTATTAAATCCAGGCATAATTACAAATTATGTAGTATGCATTAATATAAGGATTTTCTTTCCCTTCATGTTTTCTTTGAAGTTTGACTTTTTAATATAAATCCCCAAAGAGGTTTTAAAACATTGCTTTTCCATATATTGAGATAAGAGAACATGTGGCAAGCAGTCAGGTGGGCAAGAGAGACCTAAAAGTGAAGGAAGATTGGAGATGAAAACCCTTGAAGGTGCCAAGACAGCCTTGAGATGACTGTCAAGATAAGGCCACTGACTTCAGCTGAGTATGAAGGGAGAAGAGGCTCCACAGAGAAAGACCCTTTGGAACAACCAGTCATCGAGAGTCAAGACGGATTTTGGGTGCTGCGAGTGTGTGCAGGAGTGGAGATAGGTACTATTACATATTTGCTTTATGGCTCTATGGAGGATATTCAGGGAAAACGAAGCTCGGCCGGGGCGCAGCAGCAAGCCGTCCGGAGCCGGTTACTCCAACACCCAGCCGGAATTGCAACTTCGATCCCAGAGTACGACCACTCAGCCTAACATCACCTAGGTAAACACATTAAATTAAACCATGCCGGCTTCCCTTCCCAGGCCCCGCCCCTCCGCCGTGCGCCTGCGCACCCCCGTCACGCTAGCCCCGCCTTTCGCTTCCCCCGCCCGCTTGGTAGTCGCCAACGCAGTGAGGAACTGGGGGAGGACGGTGGCCTGCGCGGCTCGTCGCAGACAACGC
>NW_022900941.1:32856511-32919586 GCF_012274545.1 Fukomys damarensis | reverse complement strand
GGCGGCCTGGGCTTTAGCCTCCCTTCGGTTCCTTGGAAGAGGGAGGGCGGCCAGCGCGGGAGCAGTAGCAGCAGAGGCGGAGGCTCCAGCGCGTCTCTCTCCACCTCAGCCTGAGCCACGGGAGGCCTGGCGGTCCGCGTGGCTGGAGGGGCTTCGCTGCCCGAGAATGGGAATTCTCTTCACCAGGATATGGAGACTGTTCAATCACCAGGGTGAGGGGCTCGGGCCGCGGGCGTACGGTGGGGAGAGGGTCGGCCCTGCCCGAGTGAGTGGGGTCTCCGAGTACTTCCGGAGCGTGGACTCCACGCGAGGTGCAAGCTGCTCCCGTGCAGGCCCGGGACCGTTCGGTCCTCGTTCGCGAGGGTGGGGGTTGTTTCCACTTCGCAGCCCTTTGCCTTAGCGGACCTGCCCAAGAAGTCCCTTTCGCCACACACCCATTGCTCCGATTTTGATTGGGAGTGAAAAGGGTTTCTTGTCCCACGTCCGATGCCCCTAAGTGGCACGGCTTGGTTTGTCTTTCACTCCTTTCTTCCGTCAGCAGTTGAGTTTGGACAGCAACGGGAAATGCTGGCGTCTTCTGGGATGAAGGTTGTAGGTTAGGGCCTTCACCGCACCAATGAGCGACTGAGTTGCAGAATGCGGAAAACGTGAGGACTCGCTCTCGAGTGCTCGCGTACACCAGACTTCTGAGATTTCCCTCCAACGCCACCCGTCTGGGGGAGGGGCGGGAGAGACTCCTGAATAGTGACGGAATTCCCTCTGTTTGCTTTTAAGGTTAAACTTAAGGTCGCTTTTCGACCTGTGTGGGTTAAGAGGGTTTTTTTTTTTTTCTTTTAGTTTTTTTGCCTAGGTTAAAAATATTTTAAGTGTTTTTCTGAAAGCTTTAAAAACCACCCATATGAAACGTTACTAACGGTAGGGTAACTAGCAAGTTACTAAGGACAGTGCTTTATGTGGATGATGCTTAAATTTATCTAAACTCAAACATTGCCCAGAAATGCATAGCAATTTGTTTCAAATGTGTTACAAATGTGTCTAAAACTAGATAGAAAAAGGACACCATTTTAACAAAAAGGATGACAGTTAAGATCAAATGTAGTGATGTCTTTGTTATTTTTTAAAACTCGAGTTGGACAGTTCATCATTCCTGCTGTAAGTAACTTAGTGTGTGGTTTTTCTCTTGTATAAATTGGTGGTGTCGCATCTCAAAAAAGTTTTCCAGTTAAAATTTAGATCAGTGGTGGCAACGGTTTCACAGATCCACTACCTAACCCCTCCTCCTCAGTGATGAAGCTGCTCTTATAAAGAGATGGGAAAGGAGTAGAGCTGGCCCAGAGGATAGTTTAGGTAACATGATAAGGAGTGGAAAGTGGCATCGGGCTTTCTCGTGGAGTGGAGGGAACCAGTTCTAATCAACCATAGTCTCAGACTGGCTATGTAAGTTGGGAGAGTGAAAATGGGAACCAATCACTTTACCTTCCTAGATCTTGGTGTTCTCACCTAGAGTACTGGGGATCTCTGCGGCCTACAGATCTTGAAAACTTAATCTCCAGGTTTTAAGTATTAAAACTTGCATTGCTGTAAAACTGGTGGTATTTAGGGTAAATCCGCTCAATTCTAGCTTTACCATCTGTAATTTTGAATTATTTTTAGCAAAGGTAGCGTTTCTGAATCTCTATGAGGTTTAGAAAACTTTGCGTATTAATTGAGCTCCCTACAGCCAGAAAAATCGCTATCACCTTTATTTTGAATTGTTTCTATAACTTAAGAATGAATTACAGAGCCAGGGGTTTAGCTCAGTGGTGCCTTACCTGCCTTGCAAGCACAAGGTCCTGAGTACAATCCCCAGTACCAAAAAAAGAAAAAAAAAAGTATTACAAGTTTGCCAACACCTACTTGACAGTAGTAAATAAAATACTCCCACAAATTGTTGGAACCACCACAAATTGCTGTTGCTAGTGTTAGTATGACCTGTATTGTGTGTATGTGTTTGTGTTTTTTTTCTTTTTCTGGACATTTATTTCAATGTTGAGAAATTAATAATGAAGTCATGCTCTAGAAAGTTACATGTTCATATTGTGAAAGTGAATAAGTGATTTCTCCCCTGTTAAACAGTGTGGTTGTTATACCAATAGAGTCAGCTTTCAAAATGTTCACTCCAGTCTAATTCTAGACACTTTTTGGTTTTTTGGTCGTGTGTTAAATTGGATGTACATAGGTGAGATGTATCTTAACCGCTTTGTTTTACCTACAGAAGATTCAGGACACTATTCTATATTCTTTCGACAGGAACTGTTGGAAGAAAGGATTAAGAGCATTGCAGAATTTCTGATACTGATGAAATTTAAATTGAACCAGATCTCTTCTGAAAAACCTTTAGAATAGCCTTTTCAGTGAAAGCTTAGATTTAGCACATAGCCAAAGCTAACTGCATACTGCTCACAAGAACCAGAGGTCACATTTCTGGGGATACATTGAATAGAGCCCAAGCATTACACTATATGCTATAGTGTATGTCATCTGTTTTATTGTTATTGTTATTGTTGTTATTAATGTTTCGATGATCCTTTGAAGTAATTTATTTCATCTGAAAAGAGGAAACTGAGGCTGAAGTGGAGTAATCTTTCCAGGTCTTATAGCTGTTAAATGAGAGACCCAGGCAAGTTAAAATACCAAGGAAGTCTGCTGATGATTATTGCTCTTCTTAAAAGATGACAGCCTTTTTTTTCCCTCTACTTTAACTGTCTGTTAGTTGCTGCATTGTAAATCTTTAGGACTTTGAGGAGTTGCCATTAGTGACTTTTTATACTGATCAGTGGTCTACAAATTTATTTTTTGAGCACCTTTTTGGACCATGACCTGTTCTAGGTGGTAGGAATACTACAGTGAACAAGAGACAACTCTTCTTTCCCTTATGGGGCTTTCATTACAGTATAGGTAGACAAAATGCACTCATTCCATCTCCATAAATAAAATAATTTACATTTACTGACTTTTGCAAGGTTAAGTTTTAAATGCTCATATAGGTTAGTTGATTTAATCTGTGTTTAGTTGATATATGACTTAGTTGATTTCCTCATACTGTAGCAACCCTGCAAGGTAGATATTCTCCTTTTATAGGGCAAATTTTACAAAGAAATATTAAGTAGTTTTCTTAAAGCACTATAGTTAAAAGTAATAGGGCCTAGGATTCTAACTAAGCTTGTCTAGTACTGAAGTTAGCGCTCTTAAAAACAAATACACAACTTTTTTTTTATATAAGCAGGATTCATGTTAGATAAAAGAAGGAACTTGCTGACACTGATGTAAACTATGAAAGAAATTATGGGATTTCCCCGTTGATAGCCGTATAGTTCTCTTCTGTCTGGTTGTTACAAAAGGAATTATAAGTTACTCATGACTGTAGGAGTAGCTTTCTGTGCTGCACAAACCTGGTGCTGAAGAAGCCACCTCTGCTTGTGTGTGTTTTTTTTTAAAGGGGATTCAAATATGTATGCATGGAGGCTAAGTGAACTGTACCATTTGTAATTGTATTGCCTCAGCTCCAAATGAGTCCTTTTTGCATGTTCTGTGGAAATAGAACTGGGTCCTTTAAATAATTTTCTTTCTCAATGGGCACAGTGTTCAGCTTTGTTCATCAACAGCAGTGCAGGGACAGCATTGCAGGTGGGAAGGATTTTTCCGCATGGTTACAGTGTGCCCTCTCCATGGGCTCTGTTTGAGCACAAGCACCTTCACCTGTGCCTGGCTCTTGGGCTGCATGCTGTCAGCTTCCCCAGCACCTACCTCAGGTGGTTTCATGATGGAAGGCCTCCAGCAAAATACTCTTAATGAACATTTTTCCCCAGGTCTCTAGAGGAAGGATTTCTAGGATGTTCCTCTGGCATCTCACCCTGGCTACTTCTCAGCCATTCAGTGAGCCATAGCTGTGCCGTCCAATAAGGTCTTTATCTTAGTGCTGAGCCCAGTGGAGAAGCTGTCTCAGCCCTAAAGGGGACAAATTCTCCTTTTGTCATTCTTATAATCTTTGTAGTTCTTTTAACTATTCCTTGTTATCTCAATCTTGTGTAATAGTTATTTTTATATTAAACGTTCCAAGTTGAAATTATTCTCTAATTTCTGTCTCCAGATTGGATCTCTAATTTTGCTGTGTATGATTACTGTTTTATTTTAGCAACCTCTTAGTACAAAGGTTTTTTTCCCTGAAACTTTATTACGAATGGCTATAGTTTATTTTCAAAGTTCATTTTTTATTAATACTTTTAAGTTTTGAGAATTGAATTTGTAATACAAAATGGCATCATCAGATATCTCCCTCTTAATCTATTTTCCAGGTGTAATTTATTTATTCATTTTTTGAAAAGATACTTTATTAGGCACATGCTCTATATAAGAGTGAGAAAACAGTAGTGAAAACGACAAATGGATTTTTTTTTTTTTTGCCCTAAAGGTCATAGTAGTGATAAGGCTTAGTGATAATTTGTATATGAGGTGAGAATAAAGAATTATAGTGACCCCCAATTTATTTGCCTTGGTGCTTGTGTTTTCTGACTTTGTATGATTCAGAGAGATAGAAGGTGTATGAAATGACAGTTACTCCCCCCCTTAATTTACCGACTGGTAGTCACATGAATATAAACTTTAGAAACTGGCAATGACAGGAATTGGTAGGCTAAAGTGAAAAGAAAATGAAAGCAAAAGGAAATAAAAACAAAGAGCACTTTTAGGACAAAACAACATTGCTTGTTAAAGTCCAAATGATAACTCAGAATTCCATTAAAGCATTATAACAATGTGTTGTTGTTTTGGCTTATCTGAGTAATGGCAGGAATGCTGTGTGGTAGATATTCTGAAAAATCAAATGAAGCAATCAACTTGTGGTAACTCGCATTCATCAAAGAATTGGAATGATCAAAAGTTAAGTTTGTCCATATCATTATGCATATTATATTTTAGATTCTTCAGAATATTTGTTTCAAATCACGTTATAGCACTTTCTGACTACAAATGTATTTTTTCCATAGAATCTTGCTCCATTTTGGTAATGAGAACAGACTGGGGTAGTGACAGAACTTAAGGATGTTAAAAGTTGATTAATATTATCAAGCTGATTAATATTACTTTATTGGGAATAAACTAGTTTGCCATCATTGAGTTATTGACCCTATTACATAATTATGTCTTAATTGGGACCTGGGATGTAGTTCAGTGATAGAGCACTTACCTAGCATGTGTGAGACCCTAGGTTCAATCCCCAGCACCACACACACACCAAAAAGAAGTCTTTAACTCTGTGGTTTTTATTATGGCCTACAATGCTATATCTTAGACCCCAAAAGCTATTTAAAATGTTCTTTGATGCTTTATTATAAAAACATAAAAAACTTAGAGACAAGCCTTGAGTGGAAGGGAAATGGAGCAGGGAGAGGTTGGTGATGAATGTGGCTTGAAGTTGTTAGGCCAGAGTGAGCAAGTGAAGACTCTGTGGATTGTGGATTCCTCAGTAGAATGGCCCTCCAAAGAGATATTTGACTACTTCACACAACTGTGGATCCTTCCAGATTTTTTTAAAAGTTCTGTATATGTTTGATTGGAAATTTTCTTTTTTTACCCATTTAAAAATTTTTATATGATTAATAATATTAGCTTATATTCCCTTGATTGATTTTAAAATTCTGGGTTGGGAGATATGTTGCATGTTTAATGTTTATGTATTTTGGGGTAATAGAAATTTGCCGACTATGTAAAATTAGACAGAAGAAAGTCCTTCAGACATTCTGGAGACCAAGTAAAGACCAGCTTACCTAAATTTAGTAGACATATCAAGAAAAGAATTAAGAGGAAATTTGTGTTAAGACAAACATTCTTTGTCATAGTCATCCTTTTTCATCATGTTTATGTAATGATTGAATTTCTATTCACTTCTCTATTTTATCTTTCAACATATGAAGTAGGCAGAAGGATGCTTGACCTCTCAGATTCAAAGTTGACCTATTTCCCTCCCCTTTTGACCATAGCCTTCTCATCTTTTTGTCTGTACCCTATCAGCTAACTCTAACCTTTTCCTTTTTAGGATTTCCGGTCATTCCCAGCCTTATAGGGTGTTTAGTCACTTTTCTCATTGTTGAGACACTATCGTACAACTTAAAGGAGTCGTTCATTTGGCTCACATTTAGTCCTTAGTCACTGTCTCCACAGTAGAGTGGCATGGCAGAGGCACATAGCAGAGGAAAGCTGCTCTCATCCTGGTGGTCAGGAAGAAGAGAAGGGAGAAGCCAGGGAGGGGGATGCGGGGGGAGAGATTCGGTAACTCTGGATTTCTTTTTCTGCCTAATTTCATGATTGTCTGGCTTCATTGCTTTTTATCATCATCTCTTAATCTCCTCTCCCTGTCATTTTCCACTGTGCTAAGCATAACAGTCCTCACACTGTATCCTTTTTTTCTTTTTTGGTACTGGGGATTGAACTCTGGCCCTTGTGCTTGCAAGGCAGGCAGTGAAACCACTGAGCTAAATCCCCAGCCCCCTCGCAATGTATCTTGCATCATACTTTTTCTCCCCTAGTGTGTTTTCTTTATTTCTAGGCACTACTGAAGAAAGACTTAGAACAGTGTAAGCAGTTTATAAAAGGAAATGGTGTCTAATTTCAACTGATTCTTTAGTTCATTCTCTAGTGGTTTAAAAGAAACTGTTAATGCCATCCTTTTCTCAGAAGGCAACCAACCTGTGTTAATAAGAGGATGAAATCCTTCTGGAATGAACGTCTTGTGCTATCTGCTTTATCTCAGAGTCACTGTTATTGTATGGTGGTTTTGTTCAGAACAGTTTTACCTTCCTTATCATATTCAGCTTGTGGCCAGAGAAGACTCCAAAAATTTTTTGTTTTGTTTTCCTAGCTAGTACTTCCTAATACCTAGGAAAAACATCAAGAAATAAGTCTTAGGTGTATGGCTAAAGTAGGAAGATCACTTTTTAAGCCACCCACACAAAACCAGATGACAATTTTTAACTTTAATTTTAAGAGGCTGTATGGTCTTTCTATTGATATGTCCTACTGCTCTTCAGACTATCTTTGGAAACTCCTTTTAGAATTTCTTTGAAGACAGATTTCTGAATCATTATTCAAGAATCATATCTCATTTAGCAATAAAAAGTACTCATTTTAACTACCATTTCTCTTCTGACCAAGATGATACCAAATGCTCCCTTCTTTCTTTGAAATCAAATTCATCTTCAGAAGTTAAAGAATTTGCCACCATTGAGAATATTTAAAATGGTGTATCTCACTCTAAAGGCAGTTACAAAAGAAGAGTGCCAAATTATTTTAGAAAATAATAGTATGGTTAATAGTAGCATGTTTAACTTCTTTAAGTGATTAAGGAGCTTGGAAGAAACAAGAGGCAATCCTTTTGTGTTTTGAGGTCTCTGTCTACATTATTTACATATATAAACATATTTGTAAGTTATTCTTTATAGTTATACACTGTAAAGTCTTACCTATATTTTTATTTTTTTTACTATTGGGCTTGTCCTGTTAATTTTGTGTTGTTTTTAGCATACCATTTCTTTCATTGAGAGTAAATGTGTATTCTTCCTGAGTTTTGGCAAGTACATCCAAATTTTGTCCTGTAGTTAATATATAGGGTACTACAAAGTATTTCTGGAACTTAGAAATAAGCCAAAAATCTGAGAATGCTCTGATTTAAAAAAATCAGTATGCAATTGGGAAACTTTCTGGCTATATTAATATATTTATAGGTACTTGTATTTATAGAACTAAAGAGATGTCATCAAAGGCGATTGTTTAATTTTGGAACACAGAAAAATATCAAGTTAGGCAAAACTGCCATGCTGTTTAACAGTTTCCCAGGAAGAAAGGTTCCCTATCCTAAGGACTCAAAGTATCTGGCCCTGATACAGTCATGGCCCTACTGTAAAGAAGGATTCATTGAGTGTAGACTGGTGCAACCACTGTGGAAATCAATATGGAGATACCTCAGAGAACTAGTGCTAGAGGTTCCATTTGACCCTGCTATCCCTGTGCTGGGTATCTTTCCAAAAAGAATTAAAGGAATCATACCATGGTGATATATGTGCACCCATGTTTATAGTGGCACAGTTTGTAATAGCTAAAACTTGGAAACAGCCCAATTGCCCATCAGTTGGAGACTGGATAAAGAAGATGTGGTTTTTCTATAAAATGGAATACTACTCAGCCACAAAGAATGAGAAACTAGAGTCATTCTTAGGAAAATGGATGCATATTGAGTCCATATTCTCAAGTGAAATAATAAATCACATGTATAAATACTGAATAGTTTTTTCTGATGCAAAAAACTGAACATGTAAATAAGGTCCAAATTGTATATAATGTGAAATAGGAAGAAAAGGTCTAAAGGTGTAGGGGAAGTGGGAAGGGTAGGGGAAAGGAAATAAGGGACAAGAAAAAAATATGAGAAAAGAAAAAAAATGGAAACAAAGTCTTTGTAAATAGGGGAGGGTAGAGCGGGTGAAGGGAGGGCAGGGGTATGGGGAAAAATGAGAACCAAGATCTGTCATGTAAGTGTACAAGATTCCAATGATGAATGTAACTGCTTATAAAGTACCAAGAAACTCAGTAAGATTTAAAAAAAAAAAAAAAAGGATTCATTGATTATCACACTCTAACACACTCTTGGTTGGGATTCCATGTTCACCTATAATCTTTTGATTTTAGTGCAGCTGGACTGTATACTTTTCCTCAGGAAGAGATATTAATTTGTGTTTAATTGTAAATAAAACAAAACAAAATACCCTCAGGGACAAGCCTTAGGAGGGAGCAGATAGAAGTTGGTAATCAATGGGGGTTGTAGGTGTTAGGTCCAGATGAAGAAACTGCACTTGTCAGGCAGTTTTGTTTTTGGGATGGGATGTCCCTGTGTTGCCCAGACTTGCCTCAAACTTGTGATTCTCCTGCTTTAGCCTTAGAAGTAGCTGGGATTACAGGCATACATTTCTGTACCAAGCCTGACAGACAATTTTAAGTGTGTTCTTTTATTGGGTGTTACTCATTTGGAATTCTTAGATATTACTGATTTCTACGGTTTGCCATCTCTAAGTCTGTCTCCTTTGGGATAAGAGAATTGAGTTAGTGGTCCTGGAAGACTAGAAATCGTGTAAATTCACCAGAGGAATGTTACCTGGTGAGGCCTTTGACTTTACCTTATCATGTTTCCTACATATTAACCCTTCACTCTGAATAAAAATGTTACCTTTGTAATTGAGCCTTTTTTCCAATTTCCTTACTTAATCTCTAGTAATGAGACTAGGCCCTGGGTTTTAAAAATGGTTCTTGGGCTGGGGATTTGGCCCAGTGGTTCTGCTGCATGCCTAACAAGCACAAGGTCCCAAGTTCAATCCCCAGTACCAAAAAATAAAAAATAAAAATAAAAATGGTTCTTTACCTGCATGGGGGGAAAATAGTCATATCACTTTTGGTTCCAAGCTGCCTACTTTTTCTTTAGAGAAGTCAGTGACTAGATAAAATGGACTGTATTAAAATATTCTATTTACTTGATATTCCTATTTTTGTGTAACAAGAGTACTTATATAGCATTAGTAATCCCCTTCTATGGTAAATGGTACTACAGAAATAACTATATAGCATTATAAATTCCCTTCTCTAATAAATGGTGACTGGGAAATACCTACTATTTGAATTGTAAAGACCTCCTTACTCTGAGTGCATGTGTACATAATTATGATAAGTACTATATTAGAGGTATTGTAGAAAAGTAGAAGAAAGTATTCTCCGAAGAAAACTAGACCTTAAAAGACAAATAGGAATTGCTTAAATGTAGAATTAAAATAATCTCAAGTTAAGGAGAAACCATGAGTAAAGGTAGAAAAATATTTGCCGTGACTCTGTGTGCAGAACAGGAGAGAGGGTGTTTTGCACTTCAGTTTAGGCAGCTGATGGTAGTGGTGAGGACATAAAGCCAGAGCCTAGTTAGTTGGGATAAAACTGAAAACTGCTGCCTTGTTTCCTGTCAAAATTGAGAGTCATAATTTAAATTAAGAATGGTATTATCAGTTCCATTGTGTAGAGAATTTTAGTCTGGAAAAAATAGGAAGATGGATTACAAATCGATCACTTGGGGAAGGTTTTATAGTAAGAAATGGGGCAGAGTTCAACTAGGGAAAGAGAAAAGTTGAGGATATATGTTTGAAATGGAATCAGTAAAACTTGGTGACAAATGAGATGTTGAGGGTAAAGAATAAAGTCATAGGACACTGATGGCAAACCTTTTAGAGCTTTCACAGCTAACAAACAGCCTTCTCCAGCATGTGTATCATAGGTTCGCCACCCCTGTTCTAGGGAATCCAAACCAATGTTAGTGCAATAACTACGCAAATTAGGTAGTTTAATACTGGGTTTTTGTACATGTGGAGTTGGGACTGTGTTATCCACTAGGTAAATTGGAGTTTAGGAGAGACTTGGTGACACAGCTGTATTAGACAGTGCTTTTAGAATATTTAATGAGAGATGTATAAATTTACAAGAATTTGCAAGATTGGCTTCCAGTGGCTGCTGAGAGTCAGAAGATCCAAAGGATCCATTTGAAGGCCCTGGAGTTCACTGTAGTGTCCCGGGCGAGTCAGAAAGCTTTGAAGAGCCTGGCTAGAAGCCAGGGCTTCCAAGGTGACGCTCCTCTGAAGAAACAGAAGCGAGCCTTCCTTCTTTATTTCCTTTTATTTCATAAGGTGACAAACCTATTGGTTGCTGTCACTGACAGCCAGGATGGGTCATCTGTTTTAAGTAAATCTCTTCAACTACACCCAGAACTATGCTGATCCCATTTAACTGGCTGTTTCTTGAGTTGACACAATCGGTTAATCAGCAAGTTTGGAACTGTCTCTAGGTGCAAGGTGCTAATGTGTGCTATCTTAATTGTTACACAACCATGAAAAATAGGTACTTTTTCTGTTTTATAATTAAGAAACTTAAAGTCAGATATAGTTGCCAAGGTTACATAATCCCAAGCATGTTGTTGTTGCTGTTACTATCCTTCATGGTTCTAGAGTTGACTAACCTCAAAAAAACTCTAGCTTGGAGAATCTCACTCAGTTGTAGTCAGATGGCAGCTGGACTTACAGAGTTATGTGAAGACTCAGCCAGGTTGCGTTTCTAAGGTAGATTCTTTATGTTCATATTCTTTATGAATTCTTTTATATTCATATTCTTTATTTTTTATTCAGCTAGAATTCCTAAAAGAGCTAGGGAGGCTAGCTACTAGGGACTGGCTGATGGTCTCCATAAAGATTCACTACACGGTCAGCCTGGTCTTCACCCTCAACTGCACAGCCATCATAGACATGTTACACAGTGTCCAATTTACCCCATGGGAGTTGTCTAAAACAGCTTGGTAGGGAGTGCAAGGTTTCTTGTTGATTTAGACTCAGAAGTCACATGTGATTGTTTCTGTGTATTAAGAGTGATTCTTAGAGCTATCTCAGATTCAAGAGGAGAGAACTGTATATATGACTCAAATCCTCTTTGGTTTCATTTGAGACAAGATCTTGCTTTCTTTGTAGTTCAAGCTGGCCTTGAACTCACTATTAGTGCAGGCTGCGCTTGAACTTGCAGCTGTCATCCTTCTTCTGGAGTGCTGGGATTACAGGTGTGCATCACCACACCTGACCAGGAACCCTCTTTGGAAACTAGCTTTCTCCACATGCTGCTGTTTTTAGACAGCCTGAAAATACATGAATTGTAAGATGCTTTGCTAACTATGTGAAGTGGGTTCAAGAAGGCAGGCATCCTTGGAAGCATGATAGTGCAAGAAGACTGGTCAAGTTAAAAAAAATTTTTTTCTAAAGAGTCAGTTAAAAAAGACTGTCAAGAGACAGGAAGAAAACTTTAAAAAACTGATGCCACAGAAACCAAAGGGGGAGGGACTCATTACCACCATAGCCATAGGTTCCTAGATTTGTTTGTTGTATTATAAAACAGTTCTGTGGTTTAAACGTACTCTTATATGTGATTTAGAGTTAACCCATTGCAAAGACTGTCCTTTCTTTTAATCATTCACCTCATTCTTCCATATATACATACCCAGTTGATGTCTAAAAGTCCATATACAGTATTTCAATGACTTAATCCAGTGTGAAGCATTTATAATTTATGTGTGCATTGTTATGGTTGCATTTGAAATACTTTGCTGAGAATAGTGTCCTCTAGGAGAAGAAAGAATATAGTACTTCTCTTTTCTTAGAGAGGATGTTGAAAAGATGAGCGATCGCTATGTTGAATGAGGATGATTAAAAAAAAGGTGAGCTTAACAGCATACTTCTGCTGGTCTTGCTAGGATATTCTTTTGAGTTCCAATAAGGTATAATTAGGTGCTATGCACTGAATCACACCACAGAGAGAAAGAAGGTGAAATAGGAATCTCTTTTCTCTTTCTTCCTTCCCTTTCCTTTCCCTTTTCCCTTCCCTTTCCCCCTCCCTCCTTCCCTTCCCTTCCCTTCCCTTTCCTTCCCTCTCTTTCTCCCTCCCTCTCTCCTGCTTTCCCTTCCTTTCAGCCTTGCTTTTTTCTTTATTTGGCCTGTAATTAATAGGTCATTGGTGTTTTCTTTATTTCAGAACACAAAGTTATCATTGTTGGGTTGGATAATGCAGGGAAAACTACCATCCTTTACCAATTGTAAGTATAAACTACCTTAAATTTTTTATTTGGTTGTTTCTAGTTACTTTTCTGACTGGGTGGTATTTGATCAATAAAAGCAATAAAAATTATATAGAACCTAAGTTGTTCTTTCAGGAGAGTTGGCTGTAAACCAAGAGCCAAATTTAATCAACTCTTTTTAGAGAGCTAGACATTTATATGCCATTGAGCATGGTTTTCAGCTGTTTTGCATGAAAGTTCTTTTATTGTAGGAAATAGAAAAATATTTTATTATATAGTTTCCTAGGACAATATAGAATAGTCTAGATATTCTATTACCAAGTTTCAGTTTTGTGTAAACACTGAACTTATTTATTGTATGAGCTAGTGGAAAAAAAATATTTGGGTATAAAATATAAAAGGAAATCATGCTGTTTTGTCCCTTGATTGAAAAATTATTCAAACAGTCTAGCTTCGTTATGAATTGTAATATTTTTGAACTTTTTGTTCCAGTTCTATGAATGAAGTTGTACATACATCCCCTACAATAGGAAGTAATGTAGAAGAGATAGTAATTAATAACACGTGCTTCCTGATGTGGGATATTGGTGGCCAAGAATCTCTTCGCTCTTCCTGGAATACTTACTATACTAATACAGAGGTAATGTTTTTTAATATGCTATCTATGAACAAAATGCTTGTAAAATTTGAACCCTCATAGTTAATCTTTTAAAAATATAAGTATTTTATGCGTGCATAGTAGAATCTTTGATTACCTAGTTCATGGTCATTGCTCTGTATATTTGTTACCATTGAAACTCTGTGTGAAGAATTAATGGCTGAGTGTGTATTAATCCTTAAACTTGTTTCAATATTTATAATTTTTTTCTTACTATTATTACTATTTGGTAACATGGGTGAAATTCCAGTTAATTAGGGCCATAGTGGTTTGCATCTTAGCCAATTTTACTAAGCATTTCCTTCTGTACAAAACAATTGTCCATTAAATAAATCTTTTTCTTTCAATTAAAAAGCATTTTCACAATTGTTTGTTTCTTATTTATATATTACTTCCAAAGTGAAAATTTTAGACCTGTGACACTTGTGTTCATAGTATAGGCCTGTGAATTAAAAGGCTATTATAGTTGTTTTTGCAGTGCTAATTATAAAACATACTCTAAACATATATAAAGCTGACTTTTGAGTTAAAAAATTAAGTATTCTAATGACGACTATATATATATCTTCAGGTATTAAATTATGCCAACACCTGGAAAATTCACAGCTTTATTAAAATACCTTGGAGTAACAGTGATAAACCCATATATCCTTAAGTGAAAGAAGAGAGAAAGTAACAGGTCTCTTACTTGTCTTATGGTTGATGAAAACTATAGAGTAGTAAATACTCTGGAAATCACATTACCTTATTTAGAGATTAATATCATTATAAAAAATAAGGGCAATTTATCAATTGCAGTCAGCATTAATCTGGGCTTCATATATGCCATCATAAGTAAGTTAACTCTACATTTGCTGCAGTTTTTCTCTTGCTTTTTGGTGCTCATGGAGTTGAGGAAGAGGTTCACTGGAGGTCAGTCCCACATAGATCCTTAAGTCTTTCCGTGCCTCTTCTGTTACTAGTCTGATCATCAGTTTAGGAAAGTTCCTTGCAGATAGCAAGTGCCATTTATATGTGGAAAAAAGTCTGTTTTTAGATACAGTCTTACTCTTAATTTGTTAATTTTTAAAAAACAATTGATTTAACTGCCAGATTACTCCCATACACATGCCCTTTTAGACTTTCAAATGGATATTAATAAGTAATACTTGTCTGAAAGTAATTTAAATTTAGGACCATAATGGCTTTTTTGTTTGGTTTTGGTTTTTGCTGACTTAACAATACATTTAGATGGATATAGGTCCATTAGCATTCAAAATAACTAATTTAGAAAACAGTGTTTTATATATTGGTTAGAATGTTAGCATTGTAGTTCCTTTTCTTTTAAAAATTAATAAATATATTTTAACTAGAGGCTTTACAGTGTGTAATAGATACCTCTTATTTTCCAAAATACCATAAGCTTCTAAGTCTTGATAGTAGCCTGTAAATCAAATAAGCACTTTTACCAGTGATATGCAATCACTAATGATGTTTTTGGTAATTATTTTAGTTTGTAATAGTTGTTGTGGACAGTACAGACAGAGAGAGGATTTCTGTAACTAGAGAAGAACTCTACAAAATGTTAGCTCATGAGGTAAGTTGTCTTTCTACATCAGACATGGGAGGAGGATATTTGTGGGACATTGATTTTTTTTCTGATTTCTCGTGTTTGTTACCTATTTTAAATTTTTTTCAAGAAATTCTTGATTGCTGGCCTTGCATGCTTTATATTTTACATTTCTCAAATTTGAAGTATATCTGGAGGCAGCAGAAAGATTGAGGAGTCAACTGTAGAATAGTGTTTCATTTATCCTTGATGAATTTGGTTGGAGGTTTTAGTGCACAAAAAGAATTCTTACAAGTAGCTTTCATTTTGCATTTTGAATAGATTAGTTATATAAAGGATATTATTGGAAGTAAGATTTTTTTGGAGGGGGGAGTAAGATTATTAAATACCTACATATATAACAACTCTTGTTTCTCAGTTATTAGCTAATATTAATTGCTTTTAGGTTTCTCTGGTATTTCCCTTTGACTAAACAAATTATATGCCTAGCTACATTATGTTAATCTTTGGAGAATATTATTAGTGACATAAGTTAAAAATTAAGCCAAGCAAGATAGCACATGCTTTTTATTATTGTTGCTGCCTTCTCAACTATTTATATATAGGAATAGAAAAATTAACATGTAGATGTATAGAGTTTTTCATTTCAGTGAAATTTTTACAAAGCTTAAGAAAATTGGGATATCTTTGTAATGAGATTTTATATTTAACATCAACTTGATGATTTCTTTTGAGATTTAAGAAGTTTGCTGTTTTGGGAAACATTTCAAGACTAGGAAACTTAGTAAAGTTCTTGTTTTCCTTTCAGTGAACAGGTCCATCAAAATGTACTTTTCCCTATTTTAGACCCTAATTCTGGCAGCTATGTTAAACTTCCTGGAGTTTTAAACAACAAATCCTGTTATTGTGCATTCATTTACCAGTTTGATTGTAGCTTGGGATACAGGTACTCACCTTCTTTGAAACTCATCAAATTTGATTTTTCATAAATTTTAATGTAAACATTTTGTCCTGGTACTTGTTTTTTAGTACTCAATGAGCAGGCTATAAATTGTGTATCAATGACCTTGTAACTCACTACTCTTTCGAGCTATCTTCGTTACTTTTCTCTTGTTGCTGAGACAAAATACCCACCACCCACAGTTAAAGGAAGAAATTTGTATTTAGCTCTAAATTTGTAGAGGTTTCAAAAACCAAAGCAGGGTGGCATGGCAGAAGAGAGACAGCTCATGGTAGGCAGAAGATAGCAAAGCAAGCAAGGGATGCCCACAAGTCTTTTTCTCTATCTTATCCAGGCTATTTAGGGTGGGTAGCATTCACACCTTTAATCTTAGTGCCCTTGATCATAGTACTGTATCATGAATCAGTTCTGCCCTTAAATACTCTAGATCCAGCCATCTCTGAAAAAGTACCAACTATGACCCCATGAGACTTTGGGGAGACATCTAAACACAAGCCATAACACTAGCCAAAACAGTTTATTTGGTCCTCATCATTTTTCTATTCATTGCAGCTTCCTGGAACCAGTTAATAATGAGTACCACAGTACTGCTATACAATAACCATAAATAGAAAGCTGAGGTGTTTTTTGTTTTTTTGTTTTTTTAGCTTTGCTTACAAAAAGTATGCCAGCATCCTTTAGATTATTCTAAAGGTTGGTTTTATGAAGACTTTGGAAAGAGAACAAAAGATACAAATGTCTCTTTGATAATATTTTTTTACTGTGTTAACAGGTAGGCTTCCTCATTTGATTGTTACTCTTATTGGCTAATAGATATAGCAGGATCAGTATTTTAAGAGCCTAAGAGTAGGTCTCAAAAAAACAAACAAACAACTTTTAATTTTACTACCTGGGAATATTAAGCTGGGCAGGGTATTTAACTTCATTTGTTATAAGTGAAGTACAGTTAGACAGATAATTTATGTGGCTTAACCAATTTTTAAAGAACGAGAGTTTGAATTTAGGTATTCAGGCTCTGGTAGGGGAAGAAAAAATAAGATATAAGTAAGGCCTAGTTAAAAGTGAGACTGGGGCCAGGGATTTAGCTTCAGTGGTTACAACGCCTGCCTTGCAAGTGCAAGGATCCCTGGTACCAAAAAAAAAAAAAAAAAAAGTGAAAGACTAAACAAGGAGATTGTATAAGAAAAGAATTACACATAAAGTTAGAAGCTGAATATTTAGGGAGTTTGAGTTAAGAGCCCTGTCCAAAACATGCAGTTAGAAGAGGGACAAATGAGTTAAAAAATGAGAACATGCAGCCAGGCATGGTGGGATGCACCTGTAATCTCATTTACTTAGACTGAGGCAAGGAGGACAGGAGAAAGGGCAAGGGAAGGATAAATTTAGACGTGGAACTAAGTGAGGTATTCTATACTTGTTACATTGTATAACAAAATATTAATCATTATCACTATTGATGTAATAATTCTTTACATGTATTCAAAAATATAAAACATTTCTCGTTTTATCTTAAGTCAAAACTTTGAAACTAGTTGATTTTATTTTTTTTCTCATTGAGTTTATTGGTACATTTTAGGTATACAGTACAGTTACATTCATCATTGGGATCTTGTACCTTTATATGACAGGTCTTGGGTCTCATTTCTTCCCCTTGTCCCTGCCCTCCCTTCACCCCCTCCTCCCCTCCCTATTTACAGATACTTTATTTCCATTTTTTCATTTTCTCATTTTTTTTCCTTTTCCCTTATTACCTTTCCTCTTCCTTTCCCATTTCCCCTACAACTTTATCCTGTTTCTTCCTATTTCACATTGTCAATTATATAGTTAGGATCTTATATACAATTACAGTTTTTCACACCAGAGAAACTATTTGGTATTTATACATGTGTGACGTATTAAAACTAGTTTATTTTAAAAGGATTTCAAACACCAAAATCTAAAATTTTCTCCCTAATGACTCAGCCTCTAGGAATTATCTTCACAGATGAAGCTTTGAGAAAGTGACATCTATATATGGAGTACAGATGATGTTTAGTAAATTCATTTGCTGTTACTCATCTTGACTGAAACAAAATACATTTTAAACTATTGAGAACAGATGCATGTAATATGTAGCAGAATGTGTTTAGAATGGCATATGTGCAATCACCATTGTTCATCTTATATTTAACGTGTTTTTAAGTCAAATTGAGGAGCAACCTTAATCCAGTATATCTCCTATTGCTGTCATAGTGTATAATTAGTCTTGTACTTATGTAATGAAAAACAAAGGATAAATTTTCTTTCCTCTTTTCTTAAATATTTAAACATAAGTAACATAGCTGTTTTTCTTTTTAAATGAAGAACTCCTAAATAAAGGCTGAGCCTTTGATACCTAGAAAAAGTTATATTCAATCTTTTATTTTATTTGGAGACTCTTCAATAAATGGCTTTATTTCTTATATTTTTCTATTTCCTTTTCAGGGGTTTTTCTAAATAACTTTGACACTAAGAATGATGAGTATAAATTATTTATAAGTAAAATAATAGAAAAGTATTTTCCTTAACTTGTGCCAAGTACTTCTGTCAGTTAATTCTTTGAACATGCCAGCATTATCAAGTCTGACCTATATAAAAGACTTAAATACATACTCTCAAGGGATGTTGAAACCGAGAAGATGGGAAGACAGGAATTAAATCCCATGGAAAGTTAATCTACTTAGTGATTCAGCAGTATATCAACTCTTGATAATGGTTCCATTTTCCATTTAGAACAAGGGGAAAAAATGTTATGTCCTTGATGATCACTGTATTTGTATATCCCTTCCATTTTTTCAAGTTTTACAGAGACATGTGGCCTGAACTGTAGGTGAAACTAACTGAACATGAGAATTTAAAACTTAACATTGTAGCATTATCACATTTTGAACTTGCTGTTTGGGCAACTGCATCAACTATGATAGCAATGGTAGCTGCAGTCCTGAAGAGGGCAGTGCAACTAAAAGTCAGTCGTGATTGTATAAAACATTTTGCATAACTCCTTTTAACCAAACAAGAAATTTTATATAAGAAAGTAATCATAGAGTAAAATACCATAGAATAATATTGAGGTACCTACTGAAGACTATTTTTTTAAACACATATACACATTATTAAAACCAAAATATTTCTCTGTTTCCTGTTTAAGGGCTCTAAAATCCCTAAAAGAAAAATAATATACAACCCAGGTGAAGAAATTTGCAAGGCTAGGACCTAAACTTATTTTGTCAGTATTTCCAAATAAGATTTATATATAATTTGATGGGACTTTAATTCATTGAGTTGCATCCTTCATGGATTCTTGGCCTAGAATCCATTAAATGAGTTTAAGGTTATCTATAAACACACTGAAATCGTACAAAAACTTCAAAGGAATATTTTTAGTATGAGGAAAAGGTCTGTGACGTTAACTGAATTACCAAGTAAGTCTGACATTCAAACAGCTTGGGGGTGGGGAGGAATAGTACAGAAAGAGACTAAGACTCCTTAGGCCTGTTCTGTGAATAAAACATGCTAGTCATTTGGGGTGTGCACAGTTACTGTACTTGGAAAAGGGTTTGTGTGGTAAGTTTTTGCCTGGATCAGATATGCAATAAATGTAACTAATGAGGAACAAATGGCAAAATATTTAAAGAACTTGCCTCAGACTGATAGCGCTTAAGTAGTAGAACTTCCTAATTGGGGAAATTTGGTGAATGTAATGCCAATCCAAGATGACTGTTGTATATGTGGATCTCAGAAATCTTGGACAAAGAGGAGTTAGATTTGAGTAGGATTGGTTTAGGATACTGTGTCTCAACTAAAAGTTTAGGCCTAAAGGCATACATTGTATATAATGAATTTAATTATTTCTTATACACCTAGAAGGTACTAGCTGTGTACCCTGTTGAGATACTTGCAGGATAGTACAGTCACTGAAATAATTTTTTGTAGAGCTTAATTCTCTTACAGAATTCTGGCTGTGAAAGGCTGCTGTAGAAAGCTGAAAGGACAGGAATGGATGCAGGTGAAATGATTTGAATAGCAAAGAGATGGAACTGCCCAAAACTCACAGGGAAGAAGATAACTTGCTAATTAAAATAGAATATTTATATAGTGAGTGATGTTAGGTAAGGCAGAAAATGTAAGTTATTAGTAAGAGAGAATCATGGAGAGCTCTTGAGTACCAGACTAATGGTGGCTCTCAGCAATTTATACCTAATTTTGTATTGAGGTAATGGATATATATTTGACTGTATGACTTTTAAACAAAGGACCATAAAAAATAGTAGTCCAAGATTTCAAGAAATATATAAATCTGTACAGTTACATATTTATTTATTTTAAATGTACAGTGTTGTTTAAGTTTACTTCTGTCAGCCTGTAAGCTGTGAGGTGCTTTTGTGTAGAATTAATTCTTGGTTACTAAGATTATGAAAAATAGTTAAATGGGAAAGTATATGGAAATATGTACTTGCCTTTAAAGGTTCATTTGCTTTTATAGGACCTAAGGAAAGCTGGACTGCTGATTTTTGCTAATAAACAAGATGTTAAAGAGTGCATGACTGTAGCAGAAATCTCCCAGTTCTTGAAGCTCACTTCTATTAAAGATCACCAGTGGCATATCCAGGCATGCTGTGCTCTTACTGGCGAGGGGTAAGAAATGTTCCTCTTAGGTGATAATGCATCTAGCTTAGCAACATATGTGTCTTTGTAAAATCAATACATATTTGAGGAAGAGATGAAAGACATAGTTGGTGTCCACATTCAGATTTTTCAGGATGATTCTTTAAATACTAAAACACATCATAATCACATACAGGTGCACATTCCCTATGATGAATGTGATCAGTATGCATACCTAAAATGTACTGATAAACTCAATTTTTAAAAAATGAAGCAACATAAACATAATACATATAAACCTTCTTGAAATAGTACACACAAGAATATAGATGATGTAGTTGCTATAGGAGCTCAGAAATAGTGTTGAGAGCTGGAGAAGTCAGAATATTCTTAGGTGTTTATATTATACCATGTTTTTAATTAGAATTGATGAAGCAATTGAAAAGTGGGAGGTGGGTTTTAGAAAAACAGCTGGAAACTTAAGTATGGCAAGAAGAGGAAGGACAGATGAAATAGAGCAGTTGAAAATAGATAAAAGCTAAAAAGAAGAAAAAAATTAAATTTTAAGTTGAGGTTCTTGAAGAATTGAGAAAAGGCAGAAGCTTGGAGTATAGTTTGATGACTTCATTTAACAGAATTTTTCTCTCAAGACCATGATGAAAGATGATCCAGAGTTACAAGTTACTGAAGCTAAGTCTTAGGGAGATAGAAGATATTTGGACAGACATTTGGAAGAGCATAATTAGAACCTTAAGCAAACTTGTGCATTAAAAATTATCTATTATTTATATATTCATTAAAAATGTTACATATTTGTGAAGTAGCTTAGTATATGGTGAGATATTACAGTATTCAATTTGGTAATGACAAGTCATTTAGGCTTTACATAAGATTTAATTTGTATACTTTGATGATTGAATAATTGGATGGTATAGCATGGATAGTATAGCTCCAAAGTCACTTTCATGTTAAAAAAAAAGGAAGTAGTAGATGGTACTACCTTTTAAAATTTTGGTTCATACAGGATTCCATTTGTAGCAGTTGGCAAGTAGAAATGTTTTATTTGGAGGAAGATGTTCCATTTTCCTTCTGCATTAAGGAATACCTTGCTTGAAATTCTTCATTTTGCTTTTGGTCAACATTTGATTTAATAGACTGGAGTTCACCAACTTTGGAAATTGACCTCATTTTAACTCCCACTTCTCTCATTTGCTAACATTTGTATCATCTGTAACATGGAAAGGATCCTGATCTTACTGTTTTGAAGATTAATTAAAATAATGATATCAAAATAGTTTCTAGTTTGCTATTAGGTAAATAATGTTCATTTAACAGTGTGAAGTTAAGGCTATTCATTTATTATTGTTTTCTACTGTTTCAGTAGTTTAAAAGTAGGAATCTTGTTACTGGAGAAAATTTTAGGCTACCCCAAAACAATCATTTGTATACCTCATTGCCATTTATTTTTACCTTCTTTTATGTGAAACAGAAATATCAAGTTTTTAAAATTTAGTATTGTAGCATAGTTTTTCATATATACAAAAACTTCATCATATGTAGTTAATACTTCATGACAGTCCTTCATTTTGTTGTCATAATACAGTTTCTCTCATTAAACATTTAGTTTGCCACAGTAAACACTACCCCTCTATTTTTTAATACTCTTAGTTATTTTTGTTTTTTGAAATGGAGTCTTTGCCCAGGCTGACCTTGAATTGAGAGTCTCCTGCCTCATCCTTCCAAGTAGCTGGGATTATAGGCATGTGCCACCATATACCCAGACCTTTCTATATTTTTGGATTAGTTCATTTACCCATTGTTCAATGATAATTTGTGCCAATGATGTGAGATGTTATTGCCTTCATATTTTTTATATTCATGTATGTGTACTTTATGTTCACTTTATATTTAATATCCTGTCTTTTTTACTTCATTGATAGTCATGAGCATTTTTCACATCAAAATACTTTAAAAAGAAATGTTTTAATAGTTCACAATAGAAATATTGCATAATTCATTTTTTCTCTTATTTCTACACATTTAAATTCTATTTTTTTTGTCTTAAAAGTACTTTAGGAACAGTCTAAAATCTTTTTCACTCGATTTCTTTTTTCCCTCATTGAGTTTATTGGTACATTTTAGGTATACAGTACAGTTACATTTATTATTGGGATTTTGTACCTTTACATGACTTACCTTGGTTCTCATTTTTTCCCCGTGTCCCTACCCTCCCTTCACCCCTCCTCCCTCCCCCTTTACAAACACTTCATTTCCAGTTCTTCATTTTCTCATTCTTTCACTCGATTTTTGATACATAATCTAGAATTAGAAAAGTGGATACACAGTAATGATATTTTTTGTATTTTTGACATATTGCCAAACTGTACTCTGCACATTAGTCATGCAGTGTCAGGCAGTGTTCCCCCCATAGATAAAACTGAACCAAAAGCATGGATGTTTTGTGTATGAGTGTATGGCTTCATTGCAATAGCACTAGCTTTGAATATTACTGATTATTAAATTTTTGTTTTTCAAGTAAATAAAAAACATTTTTAGTTTACAGTCCATAGCTTTTTAATTCACAAGTTAATTAAAAAAAATTTTTTTTGTAGATTATGCCAAGGGCTTGAATGGATGATGTCACGACTTAAGATTAGATGATCTCTACTGACCTCTTGTCATAGACTCTGTAAAGACAAAGTGCTGGACTTTACCTGAAAGCTGCAAAAATTAATGGTTTAGATATATTTATAATAAACTGATTTAAACTTTTTCTAAAGAAGAAAAATTAAGACCACTTATTTGAAAACAAGGATGAAGTTTCACCTTCCAGTTTGCTTTCTCATTAGTTCCTTCCAAAGTATGTTATTAAAGCTGTGATTGCTATTTTTCTCTTAATAAATCCTCTCAGGACATTGTAGAGCCTGTGGTAAGTACAAAGGGAGAGGAAGACATTTTGAACTTTAAAGAGCTTTATTGTCAGTTTAACTAACCCTCCCTAGTTGAATGTTGTTTTCTTCCTGTTCCATTAAGTCAAAATACAAATCAGCACATACTCTTTCCAATATTTTGAAATGTAATGTCACTTACAAAAAGTATTTTGCTTAAGGCTGTGTATGTATCGTGTATATACCTCAAGTTCAAGTTAATGGCTTTGATTTATGTCCTAAGAAAAGCAAATAAGAAAAATTAATATCCTTAGTTGTTACCATAATGAGATAAGTACTGGCACTGGTATTAAAGTGCTGTTTTGTACTTTTCTTCTGTGTTATCTGTATTGTACTAACCAACCCCTAATCATTGAGCTGCTCTTCAAAAAAAAGGAAAGAAAGAGATGAAAAAGCTTGACATAGTATACCTATTTTTTGTTGCTTAATAGCACACATGGAAGCATAACCCAGTTGAGTAGACTGTCAGATTCTTGGTTTAGTATTACTAATGAACCAAGTTGCACCATGAAGAATTGTTACATTTATTCCTTTTCTTGGTTTTCTCAATTGCTGAATAAATTGTTAATCTGTTAATCAGTTGGTCAGAAATTGCAGTTAAAACTATCCAGTGATTTCTTCTTGATTAAAAACTATTCTGTGAAACAGAGAGGTACTATTCTAAAAATATTGAACAATTTAGCTAAAATATTTTAAAGTACTAAATTATATGCCAAGCAATTAAAGCAGTTAAAGTGAATTTGAAAGTGTAACACATACTTTCCAAGAAATATTGGTAATTTCTTAATTTGGGAATCTCTTATTTTAGGAGTAGGAATAGTTTGAGATTTTGTTTCCACAAGTTTTCTTTTGCTTAACAGTTATAAAGTACAATTTTTTAATGCTTTTGTGAATTTGATTAAGAAATTGATTGACATGGTATATTATTTGTACTAAGAAATAATTTGACCCAAAACACTTTTTATATTTGCATAGGGTTTTTGGTTTGTCTTTTGCTATCTTCAGAGGTGTTTCTGTCATAACTAAAAAAAATTAACCTGTGTTAAAAACATATTTTTGGGTAATCTGTTCATGTATCTTTCATGCTCTGAAATTTTGAAGGTTAATTCAAAATGGCATGTTACAGAATATGCAAGAAAAATAACTACTCTTAATACCAGCTTTTTAAATTTCAGTAAAGGTTTTGGTAAAGAATAATAGTACATATAATAAAAGCATTGATGAAACTTTTAAAGTTTCTTTCTATAAAATATAAATTACTCAATATCTTAAATCCAAATTAGGCGTGAAAGATCAGTATTAATGTTGGATTTTTGTGTTTTAATTGCTTTAATGTTCAAATGAAGATAAAACATTTAATATTTGTCAACATGCTTTTACAAAAGTAAATCTTAAAGTACTAAGCTTTGTTCATATGTTCTCATACTTTTTCAAATCACTACAAGAATTGACTTCTTGTTATTAAAAATTCCCTTAAAATCCAAATCTATTTTGTAATTTCCTCAGAGACAAATATTCTGCAAAGTAGATCTGAAAATCTACACCTTTTTTTCTTTTTATGTTTTAATTTGAATAATAATGTGTTCAGTCTCCTGAATTACTACCACATCAGTCCAGTGTGATACCAGCACATTCCTTTGTCACTGAGATGTTGTCTGTGGTGTATTCTTTATTAGATATGTAAAGCATGTACTGCATTGTTACAGTTGGTTTAGTATAGTTGATTATTGACATCCTATCATGAGAATATATGAAATCTTACACCACATTTACAAAACATGACTTTTGGTTGGTTTCCTACCCTTCTAGGTTATACATCAAAAATAAGATCGTAGCTATGTACTTGTACATAAAACCAAGATTACAGCTGGGAAAAAACAATGTAAGTTAATGTAGGAAAATACAAAATAATTTTAACAGTATTATTTCCAAATAAAATATAAAGCCTCATGAATAGTCATATTGGTAATTTATAATATAACTTAAGTGGAATTAAGCAAAGGAGAATTCTTGTGAGTTTCTACTATGCTACTTATCTCATTTAACGTCATTGTGTTCAACTTTGAAAAGAACAATTTATACCTCTGTACATGTGGCTGGATTTAAATATCCTGTTTTGATACTAATTTTGAAAGTCATATAACTTAATAATTTGGTAAAAATGATCATATGCTAAAACATTGAATATTTACTTTTGTTGTAATAGCATTTATAAAGTAGATCTTTTACATTATATTGAGGATTCTGTTTGAAATTTTTAGTTTTCCTTAGCAGCACATCTTGGCCTTCATGATGGGCAAAAAATGCAGTGAAGACAAGTGTGTTGGGGCAGTGGGGCTTGGTTATTCATTTTCTTATATGACATTTTGCCTTAAGTATAAAAACATGCTTTAGCACCACTGGTTGGCATTTTTAATGCAGGTGGTGAATGTGTTTTTTAGAGGTATGGCATAAAGTAAAGGGAAAAAGAGCTTGTTTTCTGGCCTGTTAAATGTGTAGGGCTGGGGATTTAGCTCAGTGGTTCGGTGGCCTGCCTTGCAAGCACAAGGACCCGAGTTCAATCCCCGGTACCAAAAACTAAATAAAAACATAAATAAATGTGTGGTGGTAACAGTAGTCACAGCAGGGAGCTTAAAGAAAGAAAAGTGTGAGGCCCCTGAGATCTTTTCATTTTATCTGAGTGTGTAGTATTAAAATGCCTAGGAATGGGACTTTATTGTCCCCTCTTTTACAGGCACTTTACATTTCTTGCTGTGACCACAACCACATACAGTACAGACAACCTCAAAATCTGTTTATATTAGTGTAAATAGAAAAACTATAGACAACTTTCTAGTTTTCTCTGCAGGCAGTTTTTAGAATGTATCTGTATGCTGCTTTACTTTGTATATAAGGGATAGCAGTACATTGTAGACTGTCAGAACTTTGGGGTCTTTTCTCAACTGCCCATTTGTGTCCTGGCATCAGTCTCATTGTGACGGCTGAGTAAAGTTTCTTCCCATGACTTGACTTTGGCCTCTCCCATTTTTCAAATATAATGTGGAGCTTCTTGCATAAGGATTGACTTTCACATAGTTTAGCTACCCTTGTTCTGTATATTCATTTACCATTAGTGAACTTACATTTTCTCTGTCCTAAGATATGTTAAACTTGGCCTGTAACCTTATTCTCCAACCACTAGTTTCTGCATAGCTTCTCTGATTCCTAACTATGCACCTATCACAAGCTTGATTTACTGATTTGGACTTTGCTCATTAGAGGGCATTGCCAGAAGACTAGATTGAGTCGATCAGAAGACCAGATTGTGGTATAGACAGTGTACAGCTGCCGTAATTGAATCCTACAAATTAATAGTGTATTTAACATTTTAAACCTTTTTAACTTTAACTGTACATTCTGAGAAGTAATTTCAGGAGGATAAAAGAAATATCTAAACTCTCCCTGCTACTTACTAATTAGGCTTGGAGTTTGTTACATGTGTATTACCTGCCCTTTAACAACAACGGTTGTTTTGGAGATACCAATTCAATGAAGTTAAATTGGAAAAAGATGCGAAATGGAATTTGTGTGTAGTGTTTAACCTAAAGACTTCCTTAATCCATTACCCTATTCCATTTTTCCCCTTCATATTTACTAAACGAACAAAGATAGCATTAGATGTCTAAAGGAATTAGTAATAAGCCTATTTTTACAAAATGAACCTATTGAAATAGACATCAGAATAATCAAGACATCAGAATAACCAACTTCATGCATTGACTGTGTAAATGCAGATACATTACAGAAAATGTCTTTAAAGCTCCACTTACTTAAAACTATATCAAAGAATATAAAATAATTTTAAGACCATAATAGTGGAGTAATGGAAAGCTAGAATTTAGCACTTTGAATGCTAAAACGTGACTTCTTGTATTTAACCTTAGAATGGTGTGGTGGGGATATGAAGAAATGTAACAGGATACTGTTGGATTGCTTATGCAATGTCTCTTACAATTGTCCAGCCCTTGCATATTGTTCTAAAAACTAAAGCTTAAATTTTCATGTTGTTGCCTGCTAGATGTGCTGTTCTTTGGTAGAAAATTCCCATGGTCTGTATTCAAGAAGTGCCTGAAATTGATTTGTGTTGATTTTTATGTCCATATAATAAATTATATGTTTTCTATGGTATTGTATGTGCTTGTTTTACTGATGACCCAGAACTGAGGTTTTCCAAGTCTCAATTTGTGCTTCATTTGAATAAAAAGGCTTGAGATTAAAAGATAACCATCTAATCCTCAACAAATCACAGTGTAAATACGTGCTGGCAAAGCCATTTTCTCTCTGGTTAAAATATTTCATGTCCATAGCACTAGGGACCTGCTACATTGGGCAGAGACTAGAAAACTTAACTCTTCCTGCTTTTTAAAGTAATTTTAAGAGAAAATTATACTACATTTTTAAAAACTTTTTAGTAAGCATTTGCTGTTTGCATAAGAGTAACCTTTGCATTCTCATAGTGGTTAATAATGTTGAGTGTTATATCATTTAGATTTTAAGCCATTTTATTTCTGTATGTGCCAAACTCTAATTATATCTGTGTACCAAAATATTTGATCAAATCTTATTACATTTCTCATTTAGTTCAATTATTTAAAAAAAAAAAACTGACCATAGAGTATAATTGTATATTCTAGAATAATGCTTGGCTGTATTTCCAGTGTTGTACATTGTGTTCATATTGCAAATCATCTTGCATGGAAAGCAAAATGTGTATATGACTTTAAATTGTTATAATGTGTACTCTTCCCTTCCCTAAACTTCATACATTGATGATATACAGAATTGCTCATTATTTTTGCTTGAAACTAGTCAGATTGGAGTAGCTTTTTCTTGTATGTCCCTCTATGTTCTCATGAGACAAGGTAATGCCTGCAAAGCACTTTTAAAGGTATTTTTTTAGGTTAAGGTCCCAAGATAACAGCCCTGAGGTGGCAGCTATGTGTGATAAGTGCTCTTTTTGTTGCTAGAGTTAAGAAAAATGTATGGTAATCATTTAAATTATTACATAAAATACATTTTACTAATTGCATTAATTTTATTATAAGTTCTTTAGCTATTAATCTTACTATATTTTCCTAAACATGCCTAGTTAAAAACCTATTCCAACCAGTTTCTTTGTATAACCCCACCACCACAACTCCTACTGCCAAAATAAGGTCTGTGCGTACAGTATTGGTAAATGGGGGAAAGTTTTGAAAAATTTTAGGTTGATTTTGTTAAAATTTCCAATACAGTAAAAACGTTTCACTCAAGCTGTGCATGCAAGAAGGGGGAAATTTTGTGTTCTATTGTTTTGTGAACTTGTGTTTCTCTATATGCTAGAGAAATCTCACACGTAAGTAATATTCCAGAAATTGATGTTGGGGTGCTTTGGTGCTTTTGTGTTTCCTCAGTGCTAATGTGCTAGGTATCTAGGAAAATAATGCTTCAGGGCCTTCTTGATAAGACAGTTTCATGGATGGCGATGGGATATTTGAGGGGAGGGAGTCGGTAGATTGGAGGAGGGACTTTTTCATCGATAGAACAATGTTGTCAATGTGTACATACCACTGCTTCATTATACTTGTACTAATGTCCTTGTGTCCATAATTGACTGAAATGTCAAGCTCCAGAAATGTATTGGCCAGGTGACTAATAAGCAGTAAGACCATACTGACTATGAAATTGAAGAATAAAGTCAAGGTAGTTGGGGAAGGGTTGAAATTACTACTGAATTTCTGTGTTCAATATGTATATTAAAATTTTTTAAGTTGTATGTGAACTTGCTATATTGTCTCTGCTTAATGCTTTGAGGGAAAAGGGAAAAGCTAAGATAAATTGTTATTCTCATGTACTGTTACGTTTACCTTTTCTTTTTAGAAAGGATTAATTATAGCTATTATCACACCTCTGTGTTGTCAGTGTTTTTATTCTGGTTTATTCTCTTAAATGTACAGATTCATTAGTAGTAGGTCTAGGATCTGCCATGGCAGTTGAAAAGGTAGCCCAACTGCATTATGTAGATGACAGATACTGGCTTGAGGAGTTCTCAGACACTTCTGTAGAAGTTAGTTAATAGAGAGCTGTCTTTATTTTACTTCTCAGTGTTAGAATTGGAAATGAGTCTGAGAACAAATGACCAATGTGAGATTGATTTGTTTTAAAATGTGAGAAAAATTCAGTCATTTAAAATGAGCCTGGGGCTGGGGATTTAGCTCAGCAGTTTGGTGGCCTGCCTTGCAAGTGCAAGGACCCAAGTTCAATCCCTGGTACCAAAAAAAATAAAATAAAATGAGCCTTAGTGAACATTCATGAGCATGAATGGTAGTAAACAGAGCCAGGAAAGGAAAAAAGTGAGGAGTCATCCCCTGACGTATGCATACTTGAATATTGTCTTTCTCCTCTCAACTAGATCATAAGCACCAGGAGGGCGATGACCCTAGGTGTTGTGTTGATCAATTCATATCTTTTTAGGGATTCAAAGTGACTGTGTTTTTCATGTTAGTTCTTATAGTAAACAGGACTTTCTTTAAAATGTCCTAAAAGCGCCAAGTAGTGGCAGGCAAATACACAAATTTTATTTATTTGATATCTGTGGATCTCCATCTGACCTACTAAGTGTTTGCAACCTTGAAATAGTACATGGTTCATCAGCTCTTTTGTGGGGGGGCTGTCATTCTATTGCTATTTTATGTCTTCAGTTTTCATATCTGGAATATTCCCTTTATAAATCTTATGAAGTGAATGAGATTTTTCACATTAAAGTAGCCTCTGATGCTCCTTTTGAATGAGTTCTCTTTGATTGATGGAATCCCTGAATTGGAATGCTCGGGTGACCAGTTGTTCCACTCCTACATTCCTTACATTCTGGTAAATCATTTTATATCAAGAAGTGTGTTCATTTTCAAGTCTTTGAAACAGTCCCAATGTATTTAGATCACAAAGCTATTCTACTATTTTTCTTATTACCAGGGATTTTGTGATGAAGTACTTAGTGTTTAGGATTATTCCTGTTGGCTTTTGGATTAAATGGTATGATGGAGTTTAAGAATACCTCTTCCATGTTTTCACAAGTATGTATTTAAAAAACTATTCCAACTTAATAGAAGGACAAATATGCTGTCTTACTTTGAACTTACTTGGTTATTGAAGCTATTTTTCTACATGTTTTAATTTCCCCTTAATTGTTCTTTTTGATTTATTAGAATCCTGGCATTTTTTTATGAGTAACTTAAATATGATAAATGTTTTTGTAGATTTTCTAATAGCCTGTCCCTTAGATTTAGTGATCTTTTTAACATGTTTATTGATGTAAAAAAATTATGTAAGAGATACTTTTTAAAAGTGGAATCCAGAGCCGGGCACAGTGGTGCAGCTTGTAATCCCAGCCTTCGGGAGGCTGAGGCAGGAGGATCACTGAGTTCAAGACCAGCCTGGGCTACATAGTTCCAGGTCAGTCTCAACTACATAGTAAGAACCTGCCTCAAAAAACAAAACAAAAAGACAGAATAAAAGTGGAATCCAAAAAAGCACAGTCCAAAAAAACAAAAACAAAACCCGTTGTCCCATCATTCTAAGAAAACCATTACCAGCACTTTACATGTGACTTTTGTGTGCTCTTAAGTTTTTCACAGCATAAACATCTTTGTGAACATCTTTTACATACAAAGCATTTTTTAAAATTTTAATTTATTGGTGCATTCTAGGTATACAGTACAGTTACATTCATTACTGGGATCTTGTAGCTTTACATGACAGGTCTTGGTTCTCATTTTTTCCCCTTGTCCCCACCCTCCCTTCACCCTCCCTTCACCCTCCCCTCCTCTCCCGCCTTCAAACACTTTAATTCCATTTTTACATTTTCTCATACTTTTTTCCTTTTCCCTGTTTCTCCTTCCCTATCCTTCTCACTGTCCCTACACCTTTGGTCCTTTTCTTCCTATTTGCTAATTGTCCCATTAGTACCTTGAGTACTATTTTAGTTTTTCACACCAGAGATACTATTCGGTATTTGCATATGTGTGCCTTATTTATTTCACTAAGAAGTATATCCTCAAGATGTACCCATTTAACTATGAATGAATCTCCTTTCTCATTCTTTATGGCTGAGTAGTATTCCATTTTGTAGCAAAACCACATCTTTATCCATCCAGTTTCCAATTGATGGGCAGATGGGCTGTTTCCAAGTTTTATCTATTGCAAACTGTGCCGCTATAAACATGGGTGTGCATGTATCACTGTGGTATGATTCTTTCACTTCTTTTGGAGAGATACCCAACAGAGGGATGGCTGGGTCAAATGGAACCTTTAATCCTAGTTCTTTGAGGTATCTCCATATTGACTCCCATAGTGGTTGCACCAGTCTGCACTCCCACCAACAATGGAGAAGGGTTCCTTTCTCTACAACCGCGCCAACATTTGTTGTGTGATTTCTTGATAGCAGCCATTCTTTGTGGGGTGAGGTGAAATCTCAGTGTTGTTTTCATCTGCCATACAAAGCATTTTAATAGATATTTTTGTATTTGTTTGGATATATTATAACCACTATTCTGTGATGTACATTAAATTGTTCCTTCTTATACCATTAAACGATACTGTAATTTATGCTTGGATTTCCTTTTCATAGAATGACATCTCACAAATCAAATTATAGAATCAAAGTGTATAGACTTTTAAAAGGCATTGGTGATCTTTTGCCTACATGTGACCCCAAAGTGTTCTCCACTTCTTTGTTGATACACATGACCATCTCTATTTTAAGATGCTTTATATTATTTATATTAATCTGATCAGAAAAGGCCATCACCATTGAAGTTGGGTGTTTTCAGGTCATGGTGTGTGTTCACCAGTCCCTCCAGGGAAGGGCAGTCCAGAACTTCCTCTGTACAAGTGAAAGGTGAAAGCACTGAAACTCTGTGATCTTTTGTCTTTGATCTGTGTGTGGTTTACTTGTTAACATGCTTGTATCTAACCTGTGCTGATCATTGGCTCATTTTGGAGGGGTAGAAGAAGAAACCTAGAAAAGAATCCCCCAGCTGAAGTTTTTTAATATTGAAGAGAATACTCTCCAACACCTTTTATTCTTTTGTGATTTCCACCATGGTGTCACTTTACAATTAACAGCCCTAAATGCCAGTCCTTTTACTTCTTTAGTACTGGTTCTTTTGAGTTTGAGGAACACATTTTTATGTCAAACAACACCTGTTTCATTCTTTTACATATTAGATGATCTTGGGTGAAAAGTGGTAACTCCCTGTGTGTGTGTCATAGGATCAAACCCAGGGCTTTTGGACCGTCCTACAACCCAGCTCATTTTTTATTTTGAGATAGGGTTTTGCTAAATTGCTGAGGCTGAATTTGAGCTTAAGATCCTCCTTTATCCCACAATTCTGGGGTTACAAGTGTGTGTCATCATGCCCAGCTACCTCCCTTTTTATATTTACATGCTTGGTTATTTCTTGAGTTGAAATACCATCGTAGACTTTTGCCATATTTATTATTAGTATAAATTTTCTACCTCTATTGTTTGCTACTGGTTTTGTGAAAGTTCTTTTAAGGAATACTAATTTTCTGCCACATGGTATTTTGACTTTCTGAAATACTTTCTGAATCCGTGATCTCCAACCTTTTTAGCCTAGGGATCACTTTCATGGAATACAGTTTTTCCAAGAAAGAGATGGACGTGCTTTTGGGATGATTTAAGTATGTTGTACTTACTATGCCCTTTATTTCTGTTATTACATTATAATGTATAATGGAATTATTATATGACACTGTAATGCACAGAGCCCTAAATTTTTCCTGCAACTAGATGGCCTCATTTAGGGTGATGGGAGAAAGTAACACCAAAAGTGTGTTGCTTATGTTCAGTCTACTCCATGATCTCATTTTTGTTGCTGTTACTGTAGAAAATCCTGCTTCACAAAAATAGGATGGTAGAGATAGAGGCGTTTCAGTGTTTTTGTGGCAATCTCAAGATATTCCTTTTGACTTCAGTCCAGAACATATGCAAAATTGAAGTTGTCTGAAACATACATTTAAGGCCACTATCATTTGTGATCTCAAGCAGTTAGTCCTTTTCTAGCACAAAACCTAATCTGGTTTATTCATAAATGGGTCAGAGTCCATTTTTTCCCCAGTTCTAAGGTTTTTTTGTGGTTGGGAAGTAATGTTCAAACTCTAAAAACTGAGATAGGTGAGCATGCATCAGCTAGGAGAGGGAAGGCCCTGACTCAGTTTCTTTCACAATTTCTGTTGATGTTTGAAACATGTCAAAAATCCCAGTGTTCACTCATTACCTCCATAATTCCAGGTTGGCCTTGAATACAGCCACATTATCTGTTGACTTGAAAACAGTTGTTCTCCTCTGAAGTGACTGAATTTGTTGAGCAGTTTGAATGTATCACACAAGTAAGTTTTGTGAACCATTCTGTAACTGAAATGTATTTCCAGTAGCAACTTTTTCTAAAAGAAATCTCTGGAGTAGCTCATGTAGCTGAAAACCGATTGGTGATTTACCTTTAGTAAGCTTTCTCACTTCTTTGTGTAAAAGAGAATGTGTGTGCTCTGTGTACATCTCACAGTGGTGTGTAAATACATGTGAGTTAAGGGTATGTACTTTGATGTGGTTGATAATTTTAATGGCATCCTGCAAACCAATTGACATTTCATGGCTAGCCAGCATATCTCTATGGGTGAAACAGTGTGTAACGTAGTCATATTCAGAAGTGATCTCTTTGACCTGAGTAGTGAAAGTAGAAGGCCATCCAGTGGTAGCAGCTACTCCTTCCATGCATATACTGACAAAATTACCAATTCCGTTTTCCTCCTACATAATCTTTTAGACTTACGTAGTTCTGTATCTGTGGTGTTTGTTGGTAGCAAAAGTGTACATAACATAACCTCTTGCTCTTCCTCCTGAAAAATATAAATCAAACATTGTTGCCTGTTAACACTGGTAGACTCATCAACCTGGATTGTGTACCATGGTGATTCATTAATCCCCTAACAATTGTGCCTTGGTGTCCTTTGCTATTTCATCAGTTCATCTAGTTATGGCATTAGCTAAAAGAGGAACTTGTGGCACCTTTTGGACTGCAGCCTTTCCTAAAAATATTTGACAGATATCCTTAGGAACAAGTAAGATCAACTCCACCAATAATAGAGGGCTTCTTAAGTTTAGCCACTAAGAGTGACGCTGTCAGTGCAGACCTATTGACACATTAAAATGAAGTGATGGCCTTCAATAATTGCTTCTGTTCTTTGTGTTCATTTTTTTTTTTTCCCTTAAGAGCAACAACAATAAGAAATAAAAGACTCCAGGGCCGGGGATTTAACTCTGGCTCTGCCGCCTGCCTTATAAGCACAAGGACCCGAGTTTGATCCCCAGTACCAAAAAAAAAAAAAAAAGAAAAGAAAAGAAATAAAAGACTCCAAAGCATTGTCTTTGAATATAAGGTTGGTCTTTCTTTGTATGGTGAAGCAGTTTGGAAGGTCTCATGGCTTTATTGGATAGCTAGTCATCCCATCTTACAAAGCAGCCCTGAAGAATGTGAATCATCTGTTGCAATGAACTCTAATTATGTAGGACTCCTGGTATTCTCTTTTAAAAGCATTTTTCTTTTGTTGGCAGTCTTACAGTATTCTGGTATCTCAGTTGAACCTGTCTTCAAAAAGTTTCCACTGATATTTGTGTTTTGGTCATTTTGGCTAGGGCTAAATTTCAGGCTTACTGAAAGGTGTGACTGAGATAAATGCACAGTGTGGGAACGAGGTGCAGATAGAAATGGTAAATAAAAAAACAAGCAGGTCATGTGCAGACTAAAATAAGTACCAGATTCTGATTTAAAACCTGCCATCAGATGCAACTGTATAACTATAGTACATCAGCTCACTTGCCACTATATCTTGTCACCAGATGCAGCTTAATTGTCACTTGCCATTCACTCATAGGGTCTGCAAACAACCGATTGATTGTGGTCTCTATGTAGTCAAACCTGTCTGCTAATGTTATTGTGCATTTGCAGCTGCTCCTCAGTGTTAGCATCACTGCTTGAGCTCCATCTCACATCGTCAAGCATTAGATTCTCATAAGGAGTGTGCAACCTAGATACTTCAGATTTGTAATTTACAGTAGGGTTTTGCTCCTATGAAAATCTAATGCAGCTGTTGATCTGACAGGAGGTGGAGCCCAGGTAGTAATTCCAGTAATGGGAGCTGTAAATGTAGATGAAGCTATGACATAGCACTCAACTTCCTGCTGTGTGACTTGGTTCCTGGGGTTTGGGGAGCCCTGCTTTAAACTGATCTCAGATGTATGTGAAGTCTTACTTAGATTTATCAACCTGTCTATGGTTTGTGCCTTTTGTTCAAAAAGTTTTGTGGGAAAGATAGAAAATAACATAGCTAATGGTTGTAGCTTATTTTTATATTTCTTGAGTGGATGACAGTGATTTTCTATTTGTTCCCCCCATAAACTTTACAGTTAATGTGAGAAGATTAATAAAGAAGACATGACTGGATTTTCAGCCTTTGAAAATGTATGTACTGTAGTTTCTTTAAGTATTCATTAAAAATTTACCTTGTTTTTCAATACCTACTTAAGCTACCCATTAAATGTAGTTAAAAGATAAAAGTAAGCGTTGGAAATTCTACGCTGAGTCTTTAAAATGGTTGATGTCCTTCCATCAATGTCCAGGATAATCAAGGAATAGTTAATTATGTGATGAAACATAACTGCCATTAAAATTTTATAGGAATTTTAATAGCTTGAATACTGATTGATGATTGTGACATGAAAGGAAAAGTATAAACTTTTACACATAAGATCACCTCAATTATGCTTGAAAAGAAGCATAGAAAAAAGGAAGAAATATATTACAATAGGATTTATTACAGTAGGATTTATTGTAGGCAAAAGCATCATGGTTAATTTTTTTCTGATTCTTCATGCTTTTGCATATCCTTCATAGTCCATATTGAGCACATTACACTGAAATTAGAAAACTGTTCAGTCATTTCTGTTACTTTTAAGGAGTCATGTTAATGAGGTGGTAAGGAAACTTTGAAAAGTGTTTATAAGTAAATGAGATACAGCTCTGAGTGTAGAGATCAAATTGCTTAGTAATGATTAAACAGCACAATACCATTTATAACCTCAGGTACATCATTTATTGCAGCTATGAAGAGAACACTTGCTTAGCTTTTTATTTTATATTTTACTGCTTTTGAAGGATTCATGAGCATAGGTATCTCCAGTTGGGTGGTTATTTTTCTTAAAGTACAAGCAAAATGCAGTGAGAAAGAAAAAAACAAAAAAGATTCCAGGAATACATTCAAATAGCCAAGCAGAGTGTTTGAATAACCAAACTGTCCTGTAAGATAACCAGGGTTATAACTGCAGGTCTACCACCACTATAGGCATAGCTGTGTGCACATTTTCAGTGCTGTGAGACTTCAACATCATTATTCAGAACCTTTTTAGCAATAGAATCTATTCCATTAGTTTTTTTTTTTTTTTGGAATCTATGTAAGAGATAACATAAAATTAGTTATATGCATAAATTTTTAGTTATATGCATATTCTATGATTTGACATTATTTACTTTGAAAGTAGTGTTTGACATTTACTTTGAAAGTGCATTTATGAAGGCAAAAATTTTTAATTAGGTAGAAGGAACATACACATATGGTCACATCAATTTCTACATCTGATTTTATGTATTTTAGATAATTAGTGTTTGTGAGGTAGGCTCTTTTGGGCTTTGTTATTGTAACCAGATGTTCACAGGAAATAAACTGCAAATGATAACAGCCTTATTAAATGGTTTGACTACTAAATCTCTGGATTCTCTTCATGGATGCTCTTCAGGATGGTGTGTTAAAACTGTAATACTAGTAATTGCTAGTAATATCTAATATTTGATTATCCTTGTTATAAATGCCAAAGTTGGATAAAAAGTATACCTAAAATTTAAATAATCAGATGAGTCGTACTGGTGGCTAGATGGAGACAGTGTTGTGTCAAGATCAAAAGACTTTAAAAATTAGGGTGATTGTAATAGTGAGAGTGAACATTGGAAAGCCATTGAAAAAGCTGAGGAGTAATAGTTTTATGGCAGGCGTTTTAACATGAAGATCAATGTGTAAAGATAGAGTTAAAAGAGAAGAAACTGTAGAAGATTAAACATGTACAGATTGTTACAGTAGTCCTGATGAAAGAGAAAAGACTGGAAATGAGGCAGGGAAGCAAGAACAGATCAGAAAATGAATATAAGATCATTATGCTGGCAAGATTATAAAACTTGGCATCTGATGGATACAGATAACTTTTCCAAAATCGAGTCAAACAGGACATTATTGATAATTATTCTAGTACGTCAGAACGACAAATCATGCCCCGTAAATGCAAGTAGCCCTCCATGTCTATAGGTTCTGCATCCATGGATTCACCCAACTAACAAAAGATATTCAGGAAAAATTTGTATGGACTTTTCTCATGTCATTTCATAGATAAAATCGGATAATAACAATTTCTTTGGCATTTTCATTATATCATGTATCCTAAGAATAGAGATTATTTAAAATGAACAAGATGGGCATCAGTTATGTGTAAATACCAAGCTATTGTATGCACTAGGCTAGAATGTCTGTGGGTACCCACAGGAGGCCCTGGAACCAATGCCCTGAAGATATTGAGGGGTGGCTCTGTTTATAGCAATAATATGTCAATCAAAATTATCATTATTAAAATTTTTAAATGCCCTTTAAAAGAAAGAATAAAATAATTACTCCAGGGCTCTATGGGCAGGTTAGACATTATGGAAACTAGATATGAGGGGCAAGAAAGAAGAAGGAGGCACAAAGCAGTTTTGAGCCTGCTATATAAAATAAAAACTAACATAAAAAAGAGAAAATTGAGGCAGAGAGATTAGTTGATATGTTCTGTCATGGTGCTAATGAGTTACAAACTGAGCTATCTAGTGCTTTGTATACTCTATTAATGCTGTTTTAAACTAATTTTAAAGCTGGGTGTGATATTATTTACACATAATCCCAGTATTGTGGGAGGTTGAAGCAGGAGGATCCCAAATTTGAGCCAACCTGGCTAACTCAGGGACTTAGCAAGACTCTGTCTCAAAATATAAATTTAAATAGAGTGGGGATTGGCCTCAGTGCAAATGTCCTGCAGCCAATCCATAGTAAAGGGGGAAGACCCCTAATTTTAATTAAATTCAATTAGTTTGTTTAAAATTTCTGGGGTTTTTTGTTTTACTTTTTGAGAAATGTCAGGTTTTTTAAAGCATGGTTTCTATTTTAGGGGAAGCAGTTTGACTAATGACAACTCTGAAACGAAGTAAAATCAGATTATTAAGGTGCTTTACCTCATATTAAACTAGTTTTCAACTTAAATTTGATAATTAAATAAAATTAAATTTGTACTGAATTTAAATACTACATTCCTTTTTTAATTTATTCATGTGTCTGCATTTTTAATTTTTAAAAGAAAATAAATAGAAAAATTATTTACTAAAGGTAAAAGAAATTTAAAATGTTTAATGTTCTTATGTAAATAAGTGGTATTAATATTTTGACTTCATTTTAATATGTTTTATTAGAAAGACTTGGTTTTTACGTTTATTTTATGAGTACATGTTTGCAGATCATAATGTTTATATTGTGTGAAATTGGTAGATGTACATGACACATCTTAATTCCTTGTTTTTTCCCTTTTCCTCCCTTCTTTTCTCCCTCACACCATCTCAAGATCCTCTTCCTATTTGGAAAACATCTATCTCCCTACTTCCTATTTCCATCTTTTATTTTGCTGTGTATTTATAATTTAAGTTTATCGTATAAGAAAACCCATATTAAGTTTATTGGTACATTTTATGTATACACTATAGTTACATTCATCATTGGGATCTTGTACCTTTACATGATCTATCTTGGTTCTTGTTTCTCCCCATTCCCCAGCCCTCCCTTCATGCCCTTCACCCTTCCCTGTTTACAAAGACTTTGTTTCCATGTTTTTCCTTTTCACATATTTTTCCTTTTCCCTACCCTTTCCACTTCCTCTACTTTTTTAGCCCTTTTCTTCCTATTACACAATATCTATTATATATTTTGAGCCTTATTTACACTTAGTTTTTCACACAGGAGAAACACTTCAGTATTTACACATGTGTCCTATTAATTTCACTCAAGAGTATGGCCTCAGTATGCAACCATTTACTATTTAAGCTGTGTGTCTGATTTATTTCACTTAACATTATGATCTCAAGGTACATCCACTTCCCTAGAAGTGACTCAGACTTATCTTTCTTTATGGCAGAGTAGTACTTCATTTTATATAAATACCACATTTTCTTTATCCCTAAAGGCCATATATGCTTCTTCCAAGATTTAGCTATTATGAATTGTGCTGCTTTAAAACATGGGCATGCAATGGGTCTTGTGAGAGAGAAATCTCTATACTGATTTCATAGTAGTTAGTTGTACTAGTTCATATTCATACCAACAAAGTTGTTCAGTGAACTAAGGTTTCATTTTCCTCACATCCTCAGTGACATTTATTATTACTTGATTTATTGATGATGGGCCATTCTTTCTGGGGCAAGATGAAACCTCTGTTTTAATTTGCATTTTCTAATGGCCAGAGATGTTGAACATTTCTTCATGTGTTTATTGGCCGTTTGTACTTCTAAGAAGTGGCTGTTCATTTTACTTGCCCATTTTTTAAATTTTTTTTAATTTTTAAAATTTTTTTTTGGTACTGGGGATTGAACTCAGGTCCTTGTGCTTGCCAGGCAGGTGGTGGAACCACTGAGCTAAATCTCAGGCCCTTACTTGCCCATCTTTTGATTGAGCCTCTTATTGTGGAGGGGTATAATTTTTTATGTACTTAGATATTAGTCCTCTTCCTAAGGAGTAGCTGGCAAAAAATGTTCCCATTCTGCATCTTGTCTTTTTCACTCTTTTGGTTGTTTCTTCTGCTGTGCAGAAACTTTTAAATTTGATATTATCCCATTTGTGGATTCTTGGTACTATTTTCTTTGCAACCAAGATTCTGTTCCGAAAGTCCTTGCCTGTTCTTATGACTTCAAGAGTTTCACTATTTTATTTTCCAGCAGGCTAGGTATTTTTGTTTTAACATTTAGTTTTTCAATCCATTTGATTTTAGTTTAGTACATAGTGAGAGAATTGTTCTAGATTCAATCTTCTGCATGTATATAGCCAGTTTTCCCAGCATGATCTGTTAAAAAAGCTATCTTTTCTTCAGTGTATGTTTTTGGCCCTTTTGTCAGAGATCAAATAGTTGAATGTGCTTGGGGTTGTTTCTTAATACTCTTTTCTGTTTCACTGATCCTCTTTTCTGGTTTTGTGCCAGTACCGTACTGTTTCTATCCCTGTAGCTTTGTAATATAACTATGAGTCTGGGGTTGTTTGCCATTGTACATTTGAATACAAGATATTTACTATTCTGGTTTTCTTCTAGTTCAATATAAACTTTAGGATTGTTTTCTCCATTTCTGTGAAAAATATTATTGGAAAAAAGCCAGACGTGGTGGCGCACGCCTGTAATCCCAGCACTTGGGAGGCTGAGACAGGAGGATCACTGTGGGAGACCAACCTGGACTACATAGTAAGTTCCAGGTCAGTCTCAACTACATAGTACAAGTATTCCTCGGATGACCTACCGATTTAATGACTGTTCTGACTTAAGACCTGCTACTCAGGTATGCACCATATTTTTTTTCCATTAAGTTTATTGGTACATTTTAGGCATACAATAGTTACATTCATCATTGGGAATTTGTATCCTTCCATGATGTATCTTGGTTCTTATTTTTTCCCCATTCTCCTGCCCTCTCTTCGACCCCTCCATGCCTCCCAATTTATAGACACTTTGTTTCCATTTTTCCTCGTCTCATATTTTTTTCTTTTCCCTTCTTTCCTTTCCCACTTTCTCTACCCCTTTAGACCTTTTCTTACCACCATGTTTTTTAACAGTTCTGTACATCTTGTTTATGCACCCTTGATGTCTTTTTTTGTACAACTCGTTTATACAGTACTATCATTTTTGCTGATTGTATTGTATAGTATAGTACTGTAGTTTTGTGTTGTTATACATTACAGTACTGCATGTAAGAGTTATGCAAATATAAGCAGACTCATCAAGTTGGAATTTCATTTGATTATTTCTTTGTTCTAAATATTGTAATGTACATCCTCTATACAATTCCTTATTTAGTAACCAATTAATTTAACGACCTATATTGGTTGCGCCTATCTCTCCATTTCCTGGTGTTCTTTTTGTTCCCTTTTTCAGAGTATTGTACTTTTCATTGTTGAGTTATTTCACTTCCTTAGTATGTTAATTTCTGATTTTTAAAAATTTCTTGGTGCTATTGTGAATTGTATTTTTCCCTAATTTCTTTTTCAGTGGATTCATTATTGGTATACAGGAACACTGTGGAATTTTGTGTGTTGATTTTGTAATCTCCTACCTTGCTGAATTTGATTATTCTAGGAGTCTTTTGTTGGATTTTTTTGGGGGGGTCTTCTATGTAAAGGATCTCATCATATGCATATAATGATAATTTGACTTCTTCCTTTCCTATACATATCCCTGTTATTTCTTTTCCTTGCCTAATTGCTCTTACTAATGTTTGAGTACAGTACTCTGTTGAACAGGAGTGGTGATAGTAGGCATCCTTGTCTGTTCCTGATTTTAGAGAGAGCATTTTCAGTTTTTCCCCATCCATGTGATATTTGCAGTAGTTGTGTCATAAATAATATGTATCAGGTTGAGATAAGATCCTTCTATACCTATCTTCAGTATTTTTAATCGTAAAAGGATGTAGGATTTTGTCAAAGACTTTCTGCATGTTTTGAGATGATCATGTGATTTTTGTCTTTGCTTCTGTTTATATGATGGATTACATTTATTGATTTATGTATATTGAACTATTCTTGCATCTCTGGGATAAAGCCTACTTGGTCATGGTGTATGATCTTTTTGATGATTCATTGCATCCTGTTTGCCAGTATCTTGTTCAGGACTTTTACGTCTATATTCATTAAAGCGATTTGTTTACATTTCTCTCTTTTTGGTTGCATCTTTGTCTGGTTTTGGAATCAGGATAATTGTAGCTTCTAAGTATGACTTTAGGAATACTCCTTCCCTTTCAATTTCACTAAATAGCTAGAAGAATATTGGTTTAGATCATATCTCAGGAATATGGGTTTTTTGTAGAATTTGTCAGTAAATCCATCTGGACCTGGGCTTTTATTAATTAGTAGTTTATTATTATTATTGTTCAAATTCATTGCCTATTGTTAGATTTTTCAAAGTGTTTAAATCTTCTTGATTTGGTTTTGGCAATTCTTATGTGTTCTGGGATATGTCCAGTTCTTCTGTATTCTCCAGTTTATTGGCACACAGGTTGTTTATTGAGATTTCACCTTTTTTTTTTTTTTTGGTACTGGGGATCAAACTCAGGACCTTGCGCTTGTGAGGTAGGTGGCAGAACCACTGAGCTAAATCCCCAGCCCCAACCTTTTTCATTTTTAATTGTATTGATTTGGATCTTTTCTTTCCTCTTTTTGGTTAGATTGGGTAAGCGTTTTTATATTTTGTTTATTTTTTCAAAGATCCCGCTCTGATTCATTAATTTTTCCCCCCTCTCAATTTCATTGATTTCTGCACTAGTCTTTATAATATCCTTTCTTATACTAGCTTTAGTTTTGGATTGTTCTTGTTTTTCTAGGACCTGGAGGTGCATCATTAGGTTATTTGGGCTCATTCTATTTTTGTGATATGGGCATCACAACTATAAATTTTCCTCTTAGGCCTGTTTTCATTGTGCCCCATAAGTTCTGATATGTTGTACTGGCCTTATTGTTTAGTTCTAGAATTTGTCTTAGTTCTGTAATCCATTATTATTATTATTTTTTATTTATTTATTTATTTGGTACTAGGGATCGAACTTGGAACTTTGTGCTTGTGAGGCAGGTGGCAGTGAAATCCATTATTTATTTGAAAGTGTATTGCTTGGTTTCCGAGTGTTTGCACAATTTCTGGGTTTTCTTTTGTTGATTTCTAATTTTATTGCCCTATAATCTGATAATATGCATAATATAATCTCAGTATTTTGCATTTATTTAAGCTTGCTTTATTGGCTAGTATGTGGTCTATTTTGGAGAGTATTCCATGCACTCCTAAGAATAACATGCGTTCTATTGTCATTGAATAGAGGCTCTTTAGAAATCTATTAAGTCCATTTATTTGAAGGTTTTGTTTAACTCTGATATTTGTTTGTGGATATTTTTTTCTAGTTGATCTATTTGTGGGGATATTGAGATCCTCCACTATAATTGTGTTTATCTGCTCCTTTATGTCAAGGAGTACTAAGAATATACAAACTCTTCAGAGTGGTACCTTGATTTACAAACTTAATTTGTTTTATGATTTTGGGGGAGGTGGCCGTATTCATGTCTGTGTATGAAAGATGGTTGTGGTCATGTTTGTCACCTGATGCTGTTTGCAAACAGAAGCAAAATTTTGCCAAATTCTTTTATTTGTGAACTGAATTGTTTGCAACTAAGAGCTTTCATGAGCTGAAGTATTACTGTACTTATTCTTATATTTGGAAAATGAGAGCCATAATGCATTTAATTATAACTTAATGGACTACTTTAATAATTTGTCCAGATGAAAACCTCCTCATTTTATAGATGTGACAAGATTTATACATTTTTCATGGTGAATATGGTTTTCATATATATTATTATATTATAGTTGATTACGTCATTGTTATTTGACACAGACCAAATAATTTTCTGTCACTTAAACATAACTGGGCATGGTGGTTCACACCTATAATCTCAGCACTCAAGAAGCTAAGGCAGGAAGATTGTTTTGAATTTGAGGCCAACATAGGCTACATAGTGTGTGTAAGACCATCCTGGACTATATTGCAAGACCCTTTTTCAAAAACACCAATAAATCAATGAGTCTATCTGTATAAAAGAAAAGTTCATATATGAATAAAGGTAGTAAATCAATGACACCAGTTAACTAGGAATAGAATTGTTGAAGTACCAGATATTAATATTACTTGGTTATATGTATTAAATTTAATTTTTTAAAATAATTTATTAGTTTACATTATTATACTTAGTATCAAATTGATTAGAAACAGTATAGTTTTGATATTAACTTGGAACAGAAAGTACAAGAAATAGAAATATATGTAATGAATATAACCACAAATCAGCGTGTTTCTTATTTTCCACTCTGACAAATCAACATTAATCATAATATGTTCTTTGAATACTAGACAATAATAGTTTAAACATTAGTAAGAAAGTATTAAAATTAAAATGACTCCCCATAAAAGAGGATTCAGATATTTTATGCTAAATTTTCTTTTGATTTTACTTTGCTGACTGGTAAGACTGTAAGAGTGATAACTTTACTGTTGTAAACAAGCATGTATTTGGCTCTTAATGTGTAAAAGGGAGCCAATGTAATGATTGTGGTTTTGTTCAAGGACGAATACTAATGATATCATTTCCACAGACAGCATAATTCTGCAGCTGGCTCTGTCAGTCTAGGAAGATAGCCCACTTAAAAAAAGACCATGAAGTAATTTGCAATTCAGGGACAGTATCTTTAAGGAAATGAGCTGGAAATCTACTGATTAAAATTGAAGGAAACACTGTGCTCTATTTTTTCTTTTTAACATTTCTGTTTCTTTACTGTGTACAAATAGCAGTTTGCATAACCCTGGTTGAGAATTTGGGAAAAGATGACTGTTAAAGAAGTTTGTTTTTTTGAGTTCGATCCCCGGTACCAAAAAATAGAAGTTTGCTTTTTGGAAAAATTCTTTGGAGGTAGACCTCTTGAAAGAAAAATTATTTTGTTGCCTGGAATTCAAACCTACATTGCCAATTTCACTGAGGATATTTAAGAAATGTGTTTCAGTGTATACTGTCTGTTTCCTCACAGTATAAGGCTGTCAACTATATAAATGAGTGCTAGTAGCCTAGAGAAAGTAAAAATCTCACCCTTCTTGTCTCAAAGGAAACACAAGCGAAGTATGTAGTAGCCAATGGACTGGTAGGTAGCCCAGGCAAAAGTCAGGAAGTGTATGTATAATTTTCTTAGGACAATATTATAGCTACTTTTTTTTTTGTACCAGGGATCAAACTCAGGACCTTGTACTTGCAAGGCAAGTAGCAGAACCACTGAGCTAAATCCCCAGCCCCTAGCTACAATTTTTTAAATTCATTATTATTGGTATATTTAAGGTATACAGGGTAGTGACATTCATCATTGGAAATTTGCACCTTTACATAGTCCATCTTGGTTCTTATGTTCTTATGTTTTCAACCCCTCCACCCTCTCAATCTACAAAGACTTTGTTCCCATTTTTTTCTTTTTCTCATGTTAATTCCATTTCTATCTTTCTTTTCCCCTGTCCCTCCCATTTCCCCTTCCACTTTTCACCGTTTCTTCCTATTTCAAATTATCTGTTATACCTTTTAGACCTTATTTAAAATTTCATTTTCTCACACCAGAGTAGATATCCAGTATTTACTCAAGTGTGTCCTATTTATTTTGCTTAAGAGTATTGCCTCAGTGTGCATCCATTTAGCTATAAATATCTCTAGTTTCTCATTCTTTATGGCTAAGTAGTACTCCATTATTGGTTTTTCTATAAAATGGAGTACTACTGAGAAGTATTCCACTATTGGTTTTTCTAGAAAATGGAATACTACTGGTAGTACTCCACCATTGCTTTTTCTAGAAAATGGAGTATTATTCAGCCATAAAGAATGAAACTAGAGACATTTATAGCTGAATGGATGCACATTGAGGCTATACTCTTAAGTGAAATAAATAGGATACACGAGTAAATACTGAATAGTTTCTCTGGTATGAAAAAACTAAAAGTGTAAATAAGGTTCAAATGGTATAAATGATAGTGTGAAATAGGAAGAAAATTGCTAAAGGGAGGTTGGAAGGGGAGGGGAAAGAAAATAAGGGAAAAGAAAAAATATGAAAAAATGGAAACAAAGTCTTTGTAAATAGGGAAGGGTGAAGGAGTAAAGGGAGGGCAGGGGTATGGGGAAAAAATAAAAACCAAGACATATCATGTAAAACTATAAGATCCCAATGATAAATGTAGCTGTATTGTTTGCTTTAAATGCACCAATAAACTTAATGGGGGGGGAAAAAACCAATACATTTTCTTTATCCAGTCTCTTGTTGTTGGGCAGTTGGGCTGCTTACAAGTTTTAGCTACCATGAATTGTGCTGCTGTGAACATGGGTGCACATATATCACTGTGCTATGATTCTTTTAATTCTTTGGGAACGATACCCAGGAGGGAGATAGCAGGGTCAAATGGGACCACCAATCCTAGTTCTTTGAGGTATCTCTATACTGATTTCCACAGTAGATGCACCAGTCTACACTCCCACCAGGAGTGGAGCAGAGCACACAAATGCCCCGCCAGCATTTACCCTTGGTTGATTTCATGATAGTAGCCATTCTTTCTGGGGTGAGATGGAATCTCAGTATTGTTTCCATTTGCATCTCTCGAATGACCAGTAATGTTGAACATTTTTTCATGTTTGCTATTTCTACTTCTTTGTCTGAAAAATGTCTGTTTATTTCAGATGCCCATTTTTGGATTGGGTCTTTAAATGTGGGAGGTCTGATTTTTTTAAAGTTCTTTATATATTCTAGATAGTAGACCTTTGTCTGAGGAAAAGCTGGTGAAAAATTTTTCCCACATTGTGGGTTGTCTCTTCACACTATTGGTTGTTTCTCTTGCTGTGAAGAAGTTTTCTAATAAGAAGAGATCTAACTTGTTGATTGTTTGTGCTAGTTCATGGGCAACTGAGGTTTTGTTCATAAAATCTTTTCCAACACCAATATCTTGAAGAGTTCTACCTAACCTGTTTTCCAGCTGGTTTAGTGTTTCTGTTTTAATATTTAGATCTTTAATTCATTTTGATTTTAGTTTAGTGCATCGTGAGAGATAATAGGTCTAGTTTTCATCTTTTGCAGGTTGAGCCCAGTTTTTCCAGTATCATTTATTAAAGAGGCTGTCTTTCCTTCAGTGAGGGTGTTTGGCTCTTTGTCAAAGAAGTGGCCGAGTGTGTCTGGAGTTGTTTCTACATCTTCTAATCTGTTCCACTGGTCCTCATGTCTGTTTCTTTGCCAGTACCATGATGTTTTCATCACAGTAGCTTTGTAGTATAGTTTCAAGTTGGGGATTGTGATACACCCTACCTTTATTGCCTAGAATTGCTTTTGCTATTCTAGGTCTCTTCTTGTTCCAAATGAATTTCTGGATTATTTTCTCAAGGTCTGTGAAGTATGCTGCTAGAATTTAATTGCAATTTATTATAGATCACTTGTACCCTAACATCGATATTTATTTATTGGTTTGTTTGTTAGAAGTCTACATAATGTTTAATTCCATTCACATGACAGTTTTGGAAGGCCAATAATAGAGGGACAGAATATCTCAGTAGTTGCCAGAAAGCTGGGCATGGCAGTATTTTTGGTGATGAACTTTATTCTTCTATATTATGATTATAGTGATTGCATTTCTATAAATGTTTGTCAAAATTCACAGGAATACACACTAAAAAGGGCAAATTTTACTATATGCAAATTGTATCTTAATTTCAAAATAGAAAAATAATCAAATAATTCTATTAACAAGTTGTTTTTATTAAATTTCCATGTAATAGTACATATATAAAACCAAGTATATTTTATTCATAAATTAGGTTTATTGATTATATAAACTAAAATATATTTATAAATTAACATTTTAAAGCTATAAACTCAATACCATTCAAATAAGCAGCCTTTGTTTAATAAGATGGGCAATGTTATTTTGCTGAGAGACTCTAGTGCATATGGAGTCTGTCTCTGGAACTACCACACAGCTACCCCAACAACTAGCACAGAGGGAAGCTTTCTCTAAAGTCCTATTATGGCTCATGTCTAAATGTCCACCTAAAGCCTCATACAGTCATAGGTGGAGCTTTTCAGAGATGTTTGGATCTACAGTGTATGATGCTGGAATTAAGGGTGTATGATTATTAAATTAGCCCACTGATTGGTTTGGCATAGTTCATTGTGTGAACAATTGTAAGGCCCACCCTGGGTGTGAGTGCTAACTGCCCTAAGGGCATGTAGCCTGCATAGAATAAAAGAGACAGAAAGAGGGATGCTGCTATTGCTTGCTGCTTGCTACTTCACTGCTTTGCTGCCTTTGCCTGCCATAAACTGTTTCTTCTCTGTGGTGTCTCTCTACCATGCCACCCTTCCTTGGAGCCAGCCAACCATGGACTGAGACCTCTACAAACTGTGAACCAAAAATTTTCTTCCTTTGTCTCAGCAATGAGAAAAATAAGTAAGACAAGTCCCATGTTTGCTCCTGGTTGATCCTTCTTGTAACTCTTCCCTGTCTCCTGGGTTTTCATTCCACCCCACTCCCCCGTTTCCAGCTCCAGTTATATCTTAGCCTCAAGCATCAACCACCAGTCATTTTCTGCTCCTATTAGATAAAGTAAAAGGGAGCTTCTGATAAAAAAAAATGGAAAAGAATGGAAGCTGGCACGTGGAACTGCCCTAATGGAAAATCTGGAAAACAAACTGGGAAAGTCACATGCCTGCAGACACAGTCTTTCTTATTGCTAAGAACATGTCTCCATCACAGTACCAAGAACCTTTTGTGACCTCAGCCTTCCTCTGAGGCTCAGATTTGAAAGGGAAGGGAGATGGAACATCCTGTCACCCATTGCAGTTTATGGTCCATGATCTCATGAATGTTTACATCCTCAAAGGCTTCCAGTGCCTGACATATGTCAGCTAATAATGAATAGTAAATGAGCAAGTGAACAGATAAGAAAATTCGTTCCATTGAATAGTATTGATTAAACAGTACATCCAAACATAACCTATCTTTTGCCTTAATTAATCTTCAGGTGTGACAGTGACATCTGATTTGTGCACCTGCTTAATATGCAGTTGATATTTGTCTTTCTTAGATGTTCTGTCATTTGAAGGAGTCTTTGGGAGCTGATCTCCACACAGCTTTCTATCCAGAATATCTTACTGAAATGCTTCAGAACACTACATATTTTTAGACTATAATATCTAGAGTCTGTAATCTTGGCCAAGTTAGCAAATTTCTCTGAGATTCAATTTCTTAAATAGTAAAATGGAGATACTAATATCACAAAGTGATATGAGGATTAAAGGAATCTATAGAGGTGAAGTGCCTGACACAGAATGCTGCAAATATTGACAGTTCTTCCTTCTGTTGCTACTACTCTCACTACTAGCACAGCCTATGAAATATTTTGCTCTCGAATTCCCATGCTGATGTGGTGATACAGGCTTGCCTGCCTGGAGGAAGAATTCTGAACTTATGCCTTTGTGCTCTGCATTCACTTGGGAGAACTCAACAACTTTCCATCTAGATTAATTTTATCTGGGAGCCAGATAAGAGAATATTCTTTTAAAATTTTGTTACATAAAATAATTTTGGATGACTTACCAATTCCTGGGGACACAGAGGATTGTCTTCTATAGAAAATGACAATACATTCTCAAAAGGACAAATGGCACGAAATTAGGATGGCTTTTGTTCATAACATTTCTACAGAATTTGTTCTTGAATCTAGAAATCTAGGTGAAAAGTGGTTTTCAAAAAGAGAGGAAGTAGTTGTCCAGAGCAATGCTACCCAGTGGAAATGCGATATGAGCCACCTGAGTAATTTTCAGTTGTTCGCTAGTTACATGAAAGCATGAAAAAGAAATATTAAAGTTCATTTTAATAATAAAGTTTACTTAATTTTAATAACATTTTGTTTATCCAGTGTTATAGTTTGCATCTCAAGTACCCCAAAGCTGATGTGTTAAAGGTGTGGTTTTCTGTGAGGTGCTGTTGGGAGGAGATGGAAACCTTTAAAAGGTGGAGCCTGGGAAAGGTCCTGTGGTCACTGAGGGTGTGGCCCTGGGGAGTATCAGGACTCTGGACCCTCCTCTTCCTTTCTCTTTCACATCTCAGTTTAAGATGAACAGCTTCAGGCCAGGAATTTAGCTCAGTGGTTGTGCCACCTGCCTTGCAAGGGCAAGGACCTGAGTTCAATACCCAGTACCCCCTCCAAAATAAAAAGATGAACAGCTTCACTCTATCATGTATTCCCTGCTGTAATGTGTTTGCTGCCCTACCTTGGGCCCAGGAGCAGTGGGGCCAACTAATTCTGGACTTAAACCTCTAAAACCTTTCCTCCTTAAAAGCTGACTAAGTTGAACATTTGTTATAGTAACAGAAAGCTAACACACCCAATATATCCAAGATGTTATAATGGCAACATGCAATCAACATAAAAATTATTAATGAGGTACATTTTTTTGTATTGAGTCATTAAAAGTGCATTTCAACTTGAATCAGCCACATTTCAAGTGCTACACGTGGTGATACTGGACTCCTGTACTGGATAGTGCAAGTCTGGAGGACATAATGTTTAATCAGTGCTAGCTGTCGATGATGATGATGATGATGATGATGATGATGATGATGACAGCTTCAGAGGAAGAAATTATTTATTTTATTCATTTTTGAGAGCTGTGGCCAAGTTGACAGTGTAACTGAGCCTTCATTCCCTTGCTAGCACCTGAAACAACAGGAAGACCTAAAGTGCCCTGGGTGAATAAGAAAGGGCTCTGAACTGGGAGCAAGGACACATGTGCAAAAGCCCTTGCCTTCCTGACACCTACAGAGAAAGTGGCAAGCAGAGGATGCCAAGAGAGTACCAGGCCATTGCCCAGTGGGAGGTAGCAGTGGGCAGCAGGCTTCCTGGGAAGGCTTTGGCCTGTTGAGGCTATCAGAATGGCACTGCCAGACACCAGGGAAGAGCTGTAAGAAATGTGCTCTTCCTGGGATTTGCTGAGTGCAGAGTGTATGTCTTATCCTGTTTGTGCTGCTGTAGCAAAGTATCAAGTATAAAAAACAACTGAAATATACTTCTCATGTGGAAATTGTGGAGGCTGGACAGCCTATGACCAAGGTGCCAGCAGCTTTGGTGTCTAGTGAGGGCTTTGTTCTTCAAACCCTTGTTTTAGAGCCTTAATCCCATTCATGAGAGCTTTACGCTTACGACTTCATCATTCCTAAAGGCCTCAGCTCACAGTGCTATAACACTAGTAATTCAGTTTCAACCTTAGCAGTCTGTAAAGCAGATTTTTAAAAAAGTGATTATAACTTTTTCTCATTTTAAAACTTGTACACATTTAGGGGATGCGATGTAATAATTTGATATAATTATACCATATGTGATTATCAAATTCCAATACTTGTCATTTCCATCTTCTAAAACATTTATCATTTCTTTGTATTGGGAAACTTTAAACTCCTTTCTATAATTCTTTATAAAACTAATAAATTCTTGTAAACTACAGCCACCCTACTGTGCTATAGAATACATTACCAGAAAGTATTCCTTTTAGCTGACTGTATTTGGTACCCATTATCTGGTGGATTTTTTTTCTTCCTGTGAAACTTTCAGCTAATGTGTAGTGAGCTTGCTCCCCACTTAGAATATTGGAGCTAGCCAGTTAGGCTGTATACTAAATGAATCTGCTCTAGGTTTCTGCATTGGAGTTGTCTCCAGCTAGCCTGTGTTTTAAATGCATTGGCTCCAAGTTTTTGGGTTGAATTTATCTTCTAATGACTTTAGATATGAGCCATTCACTATATAATATTCACCATAGAATCCGTGGCACAGTGCTTGGGAGCCAAATTCATAATGCATATTTAAAACTCCATTTTAATTCTATGAGAGTAAAATATGTGTTGTGCAAGGAGGTAACACACCTACGGGGGTATCCAAAACAAGAATTGCCTCCCACCTGCAATTGACTGTTGTGTTTTATCTGGTTCCATGCCCTTACCTCCTGTCACTAGGAGTTCCTCAATTAGAAGGACAAAGAGGCAATTAAGGGGAGGTCATCAGGCCCTCTTCTTTGCTCTAATGGAGCAATCTGAACCATGGATTCTGAATCATTCTCTGCAGAAAGTTCCCAGAGGCATCCGCAGGTATCTGTAAGCAGCTAGGACTTTTTGAATATTTAAGGGAGAATTGTGCAGTGCCAGTAATTCCAAGCACCCAGACCACCACACAGGCTGAACAATTTTAACATTCTGACTTTTCTGGAAGATGAAGTTCTCCCCACACAAGAATTTAAATAATGTGTATAATATTTTGTTGGATACTCGTGATTTACAAAAGATCCAGTAATCTTGGTGAGAGAATTTTTGAAGTAAAAGAAGGAGGGAAAGAGCTCATGGGGTTCTTTGCTGAGCTCTGAGAGAGAAAACCAGGCTAACACAATGAAATATCAGCTGCTGTCTGACAACAAACAGAGACACCACGAAAGCACAACTGTTCCTTTCTGATTGTATTAATAGAAAAATCTGATAAACAAGAAAGATTAGTATAAGAATGTTCCACCAAGGAGATCTAGTTTCTCTAAGGAAATGTTAATCCCTATCCACTACAGGCTTCACACTAAAAAAAAAGTGACTCATCAGAGCATCACTGCTTATTTTAAGAGTTTTAAAGAGGTTAATAGGCATTTGAGCCATGTGAGTCTTCCTCTTTTTTTTTTTTTTGTCTTCCTTTTCAATTCTCATTTCCCCGTCAAATATTTATAAAGAATATTAAGGATCTATTCTTAATGAAATAAAACATTAAAATATATATGAAGGCTCATATGTGCCCGTCTACTCTTTTATCTCCAAATTTAAACTATTATTCTTCAGTTTCAGGCATGTGCTCTACTTACTGTGGTTGTATGAATTCATAGATAAAGTATAGTATTGCTTTTTTTCCCATTAAGTTTATTGGTACATTTTAGGTATACAATACAGTACACTCATCATTGGGATCTTGTGCCTTTACATGACAGATCTTGGTTCTTATTTTTTTCCCATTCCCTTGCCCTCCCTTCATCCCCTCCACCCTTCCCCATTTACAAAAACTTTGTTTCCATTTTTTTCACCTTTTCTCATATTTTTTTCTTTTCCCTTTTATCTTTCCCCTAACCCTCCCACTTCCCCAACTCCTTTAGACCTTTTCTTCCTATTACACAATATCGGTTATACATCTTTATCTTTATTTACACTTTAAGTTATTCATACCAGAGAAACTATCCAGTATTTATACGTGTCCTATTTATTTCATTTAAGAGTATGGCCTCAATGAGCTTCCACTTAGCTATAAAACTCTCTAGTTTCTCATTCTTTATGGCTGAGTAGTACTCTTATTTAAAAAAAACAAACAAACCAACATATCTTCTTTATCCAGTCTCCAGTTGATGGGCAGTTGGGCTGTTTCCAAGTTTTAGCTATTACAAACTGTGCTGCTGTGAACATGGGTACACATATTTCACTGTGGTGTGATTCTTTCTAAATCTTATGAGAAGTTATCCAGTAGAAAAATAGCTGGATCAAATGGGACTTCTAATCCTAGTTGTTTGAGGTATCTCCATATAGATTTCCACAGTGGTTGCACCAGTCTGCCTCCCACCAACAATGAAGAAGTTTCCTTTCTCCCCACAACCCCACCAGCATTTTTTATTGGTTGATTTCTTGATAGCAGTCATTCTTTCTGGGGTGAGGTGGAATTTAAGCATTGTTTTCACCTGCATCTCTTGAATAAACAGTGATGTTGAGCATTTTTTCATATGTCTATTTACTATTACTACTTTGTTTGAGAAATGTCTGTTCATTTTAGATGCCTATTTTTGAATTGGGTCTTTATATGTGGGAGGTCTGATTTTTTTTTTAATTCTTTATATATTTTAGATAGTAGACTTTTGTCTGAGGAACAGCTGGTAAAATTTTTTCCCCACATTGTAGGTTGGCTCTTAGCTCTGTTGTGGTTTCTCTTGCAGTGCAGAAGCTTCTTAAAAGGTGAGATCCCAGTTGATTCTTTGTGCTAGTTCTTGTGCTACTGAGGATTTGTTCATGAAGTTTTTTCCTATGCCAGTGCCTTCAAGAGTTCTATCTAACTTATCTTCCAACAAGTTTAGTGTTTCTGTTTTAGTATTTAGATCTTTAATCCACTTGGATTTTAGTTTTGTGCATGGTGAAAGATAAGGGTCTAATTTTAATCTTTGGGAAGTTGAAATCCAGTTTTCCAACACCATTTATTAACGAGGCTATCTTTTCTCCATTGAAGATGGTTGGCTCCTTTGTCAAAGATGAGGTAGCTGAATATGTCTGGAGTTGTTTCTGCATCTTCTAATCTATTCCCCTGATCCTCAGATCTGTTTCTTTGCTGCTACCAAAATGTTTTTATCACAGTAGCTTTGTAGTATAGTTTTAAGCTGGGGACTTTGATACCTCCTGCCATGTCTCTGTTGTCTAGAATTGCTTTTGCTATTCTAGGTCTCTTCTGGATCCAAATGAATTTTTGGATCATTTTCTCTAGTTCTGTGAAATATACTGTTGGGATTTCAATTGGGATTGCATTGAATTTGTATAGCAGCTTTGGAAGTATGGCCATTTTCACTATATTGTTTCTTCCTACCTAAGAACAAGGGATGTCTTTCCATTTTCTTATATCCTCTTTGACCTCTTTTTGCAGAGTGTTATAGTTCTCAATGTAGAAGTCCTTCACTTCCTTCATTAGATTGATTCATAGATATTTCATTTTTCTGGATGCTATTGTGAAAGGAATTGTTCCTCTTAATTTCTCAGTCTGTTATTTGTGTACAAGAAGGCTGTTGATTTCGGGATGTTTAGCTTATATCCAGCAACTCTACTGAATCTATTAATTAAGTGTAGAAGCCTTTTGACAGAGATTTTTGGATCCTCTATGTAGAGCATCATTCATCAGCAAATAAAAAGTTTGACTTCTTCCTTTCCTATCTTTATTGCTTTTATTTCCTTCTCTTTTCTAATTGCTGTGGTGAATGTTTCCGAAATTATATTGAAAAGGAGTGGTGATAGTGGACATCTTTGTCTTGTTCCTGATTTTAGCATGAATGTTTTCAGTTTTTGACAATTTATTATGAGGTTGGCTGTTTGTTTTTCATAGATAGCCTTTATCAAGTTGAGATAAAGACAAACTATTCCAATTTTCTGCAGGGTTTTTATCATGAGTGGGTGCTGAATTTTGTTGAATGCTTTTTCTGCATCTATTGAGGTGATCATAGGTTTTTGTCCTTGACTCTGATAATATAGTTAATACATTTATTGCTTTATGTATGTTGAACCATCCTAGCATCCCTGGGATAAATTTGACTTGGTCAGGGTATATGATCTTCTTGATGATCCTCTGTACTCTGTTTACCAGTGTCTTATTGAGGATTTTTGCATCTATGTTCATTAGGGAGATTAACCTGTAGTTCTCTCTTTTGGTTGGGTCGTTTCCTGGTTTTGGAATCAAAATAACACTTGTTTCTAGGGATGAATTTGGAAGTTTTGCTCCCTTTCAGTTTCATTGAAAAGCTTAAAGAGTAGTGGCAATAGTTCTTGGAAACCATGAACACCCAACATAGGAAAGAAAATCCATGAATAAGATTCAAAGGGATACCCAGGAGATTAAATCTCTATTGAAAGTATACACAGCAGACTGAGCCAATCTGAAGACGGAATATCAGATATAGAAGACAGGATGGTGGTCAGTGACCATGAAAAGACAGATCTCTTTAAAATAGTAAAGCACCCTGAGCAACAGCTCCAATAGCTCCTAGATGATGCAAAGAAGAACAGTATGAGACTGATAGGAGTCCACAAAAAAGCAAGAGAAAGTACAAATGATATAAAAAACTGTTGACAGAATTAATGATAGAAAATTTCCCAAACAGAGCAAAAGAATTTTACATACAGATAAGTAAAACATATGGGACTCCAATTAGCCATGATAAAAAACAATCTATACCTAGACATTTAATAGTCAAGATCCTAGAAACCCAACAGAAGAAAAAACTGCTACAAGTAGAGGAGAGGGGTAAAAAAATCACATGCAAAGGAAAGCCCATAATCACAGCAGACTTTTCAACACAAACTCTTACATCAAGGAGAACCTGGAGTGAGGTATTTCAAGCCCTGAAGGAAAAACAACCTCCAACCTAGACTGATGTATCCTGCAAAACTATCTTTCAAAATTGATGGGAAATAAGATACGTCCATGATAAAGAACACTCGAGAAACTTCAGGAATAACAAACCAGCACTCCAATTAAAAAAAAAAAATCCTAGGGCCAGGGATTTAGCTCAGTGGTTCTGCCACCTGCCTTGCAAGCACAAGGACCTGAGTTTGATTCCTGGTACCAAAAATAAACTTAAAAATAAAAAATAAAAAATCCTAGAAAATAACAAGGAAAGTCACAACTCTGTGAGGCACAACAGAGAAAATCTGAAATATTTCATCAGGCAAGGCAAGAAATTAAAAGGGAGGGGGGAATAAAAAGGAGCCAACAACAGGAAAATAACGACAATGATAAGTCAATGCATATCAGTTATAACCATCAATGTTAATGGCTTCAATTCACCAATCAAAAAAAACAGACTAGCAGAATGGATTAAGAAGCAAAATCCAACAATATGCTGTATATAAGAAATGCACCTACTTCAAAAAGAAACTCATAGACTGAAAGTAAAAGGATGGAAAACAGTTCTCCATGGGAAAGAAACCCAGAAAAAAAATAGATGTAGCTGCCTTATTTGCAGACAAAGTAAATTTCAAACAAAACTAATTAAGAGAGACAAAGAAGGCCACTATATCCTTGTAAAGGGAATTATATAATATATATATATACCAAATATTAATGCCCCCGACTATATAAAACAAATATTAAGGGACATGAAATACCAAATAAGCACTACTACAGTTGTAGTGGGGAACCTCAATACCCCACTGTGACAAATAGCCAGATCATCTAGACAAAAAACCAACAACAAAATACTAGAACAGAACCAAGCTTTTGAACAAATGGACTTAATAGACATCTACAGAGTGTTCCACCCCACAAAATCAGAATATACATTATTTTCAGCTGCACATGGGTAATTCTCCAAAATAGACCATATACTAGTTCATAGAACATGTTTAAGTAAATGCAAAGGAACTGAAGTTATCCCATGTATATTATCAGACCATAGTGCAATTAAAGTGGAGATCAATAGCATAAGAAACCACAAGAACTTCATAAACACATGAAAATTGAACAGCACTCTCCTGAATAATCAGTGTGTCACAGAGGAAATTAAAGAAGAAATTAGTCCGTTTTTACAAATAAACGATAATGCCAGTACAGCATACAGGAATCTGTGGAATACAGTGAAAGCAATTCTACATGGAAAATTCATAGCAGTGAATGCCCACACTAGGAAGACAAAATGATCTCAAATAAACAACCTAATGATGAATCTAGTCCCTAGAAAAAGAAGAGCAAGAAAAACCCAAAGTTCATACAAGGGAGGAAATAAAACGATCAGAGAAGAAATCAATGCAGTGGAAAAGAGAACAATACAAAAACTCAATGCATTGAAGAGTTGGTTTTTTGAAAGAATAAATAAAATTGATAAACCCTTAGCCAACCTTGTCAAAAAAGGAAAGAAAAGGCTTAGATCCATGCAATTAGGAATGAAAAAGGTGAAGTCACAAGAGATACAGCAGAAATCCAGAGGGTCATCAATACCTACTTCGAGAACCTGTACTCTAATAAAATGGAAAACAGAAAAAATGGACAGATTTCTAGATACTTACGAATTACCAAAGTTAAATGAAGAAGATAAAAGTATTCTAAACAGCCCAAATGCAATCAGTGAAATTGAAAACAATTAAAAATTTACCTACTAAGAAAAGCCCAGGTCCTGATGGCATCACTGCTGGATTCTACAAGACATTTAGAGAAGAATGACTGTCTTTTTTTTTTTTTTTTCTTTTTGGTGGTATGGGGGACTGAATGCAGGGGCTTACATATGCTAGTCAAGCATTCTATTGCTGAGCTATATCCTCAACCCCCAATTTTGAATATTTTAAGTTTTAAATGAATGATAACCACCACTAATAGTTTGTCTTCTTGTAGAAATTGTATGAATATAAAGCATATAAATATATTTATATAAATTACTATATAATATACTTTATCATTTTATATACTTCACCACTCCTTGTATTTTTCACTTACTTTACTGTAGGTATCATTTTTATTCAGCCATATAGATCTATCTCTTTTGCTTAAACATGTTAAATTTACCTTATATTAAGTCTCTCCCTCTCTCTCTCTCTGTCTTTCTTTCATGAAACTGGGGATCAAATCCAGGAATGCTCTACTACTGAGCTAATCTCTATCTCCTTTTATTTTTTAAAATCTGAAACATGGTCTTATTAAGTTGCCCAGGATATCCTTAAGCTTAAGATCTTCCTGCCTCAGCTCCCAGAATCTTATGCCACTGTGCTAGCTCCCAACTTATTTGTAATGAGGATTTAAGTTATTTACTTTCCTCTATTATAATTATTCCTTTGTTACAAAGATTGCTGAAGATACCTATGCATTCATAAAAATATGCCTAGAACTAAATTGCTAGAAATAGAGTTGCTAGGTTGCTAGATTAAAAGACCTTTTTAGTATACATTTTGAAGATATAACTAAATTGCTGTTTTAAAAATATGACTGTTTCTCAATATTCTGGATATTATCAAACCACTTTTTTATTGGTTGACTTTGCAGTTCTTTTATAAGATAAAGCTCTTCATTGGTCCTTTTTTTTCCTCCTTCTCTTCTTCCTTTTCCTCTTCCTCCTCTTTTGAACTGCCTATTTATAACTTTACTTTGATTTTATACAATTGGATTACTTTTTCAAATTGCAACATAGTGCTTTTTTTGTATATTAGGGAAATTAACCCTATTCTCAATGTACTACAAGATTTTCTTACCAGTTTATTTTCTTTTGCCATTGTTTGTGGTATTTTTAATGTGAAATTTATGAAGTAAATTTACCAGTCTTTCCTATGATTTCTGGCATGTATCTTATTTAAGAAAATGTTTCCTCACTTCAAGAACATTCCCTTCTCATTTAGTGAGGTGGCATATGCCTGTAATCACAGCACTGGGGAAGCTGAAGCAGGAAGATCATGAGTTCAAGGCCAGCCTGGGCTACATAGTGATTTGGGGGCAAGCCTGAACTACATGTTGAGAGCTGTCTCAAAAATCAAAGACAGAGAGAGAGAGAGAGAGAGAGAGGGAGGGAGGGAGGGAGGGAGAACAAAGAAAAATTTGTTCTTACACTTCCATGGTTTCATTTTGTCATAGTTACATCTTTGATTCATCTGCAATTAATTTTCTTGAAAGAAACAAGGTAAGAATCTAACTTTCCAATTGACTAAGTCCTGACACCATTTATTGACTGATTTGTCTTTCTTGTCTTCATTAGAAATGCTGCTTTTACAATTTCTATTTTATTCTTCTATTCTGGTCCAATTATCTTCTTTTGAGTCATCTGGCAAGATCACAAGCTATTTTAAATTTCTGTAGTTCAGTAATATGGCTTAATGTCTAGTAAAGCTAGTTTCTTCCAATTTGTATTTTACAGAGTAGCTGAAACTTTCAGATAACGTTAGTCTAAAAGACATCTGACTCACTGGAGTCTGTACTGGCTGGATTTGGTATACTACCAATTAAAGCCCTATTGTGCCATAAAATACATCCAGAGGCCCCACTGGGAATACAAAGGACAGGAATCATTCATTCCACCTGGGGGAGGAAGATGGTAGGGGAAGTTTCCTGGAGAGGATTTCTGGCATTGGAGTGATTTCTTTAAAGTCTAGAAACATAGTGCCCTTTTGTAAAAAGGGAGCCCCATTCTAAGACAAGGTAGGTGAGATGTTTGCATGGAGAAGCACAGACTTCCTCCCCTCAAGGGCCAGATTTACAAGGCTCCCAAGTGCTGCTGGGAATGGAACTGTGAAAACTCCACTGCTGAAAAGCCTTCAATGGCTCCTCATTGTTTCAGTTACAAGACTGATGAATTAGGTTCTTTTTTTGCTGTTCTTCCTTACTCTCTGCTGGGTTCTCATCGCTCAAAGATTTCTAGAACAACTACAGAATCAACCTAGGGCATTGCTAATAAATCTGCCTCATAAAATTGAAGAATCCCAGACCCTAAAATGTTCAGTTAGGCAGTAAAAAATTGTCTCACATGAATGCTGTACAGAGCTGGGAGACTGGATCAGAGATATTAGACTTTGGTCCACTTTTTAATAAATTCCACAGTGCAGTGAAGTGTTGGTTGAGTCACTTTTCAGTCTCTCAAATGAGCATTTTTGAATCCTCAGTGTTCTGTGGTCATTTGTTCTGGTTGTAGGGGAGTTTCTGGCTTGTCTGAGATTTCAGCCTATGAGGCCTGGAGGACAGGGCTTAGGGCTTCTCCAGCACCACCTCCTCAGTGCCACTTCAAGGTACTCAAGCTTCCCTGGTCCTGGTGGGGAATGAGGTTTGTGTGATGCATGAGACTGCCACAGACTCTAGTGGGACCATGTGTTGATCAGCCAGAATGAATAGTACCCCTCCTCCCAGCTCACATGCAGTGTCTTCACTAGCTCCTTCTTGAAGATGGACTTAGTGCTCTTACTGTTTACAGCATAAGCCAACAATAAATACCATATGGTGAATTCCTAACAATCCAAAGTTGCGTCAAGAAACAAGCAGACTCAAGTAAAAACAGCATCATGGATTCCAAAAAACTGCCACATCTCAGACACTTCAGAGCAAGTTTGGTGCTTGGTAGCCAATGACCTTGCAGTGTGAGCTGGCTCTTCAGAGGTCCTGGAGGAGAGCCTGCTGCTTTCCCAGAGTCCATTGGGGACTCTGGACAGCTGTGCTTGCCCAACTGTTTGATGTCACCTCTCTATTTAGTCCATGGGCATATCTGAGAAGAGAAAAACACAACAATTAAAAATTTAAAATGTAAATATGATATGGCAATGAATTAGTTTGTTAGGTCAGACTGTTCCTTAGTGTCCAGGCTTTAGGCAGGCAGGGGAAGCTACTCCAGATTTGGGGTCTCTATTTCTAACTCAAGGCCTTCAGAGGTCTGGATGAGTTTATCATGTAAATCCCTCAGGTCAATGCTTGCTCTTTTGGAGCATACATATCTGAGCTGACAAAGAGGAGAGGCTAGTTATGAGAGAGCGATGGGTAACAGAATGGTTCAGTGAAGGGATAAATTATCTCAGATGTCATCAGAGATGGAAACAGAGATCCTCTAGCATGGTAATGTGATGTGGTGGTAAGAAGCGTCAGCATATCTGGAGAGCAGTCTCCCAATTCTTCTCCTATGTTGGCCAAGATACTTCATCTCTAGGCTCAGTTTATCTCAGTTTGTCCATCTGTGCAAGAGGAGGATCCTTCTATTACATGGTTCCTGAGGCCTGTTTCTAACTGTTGATTCTAAGAGCCTCAATAACATTTGCAAAGCTAAAGTTCATAAAACTTTCCAGGAGAGCCTGACTTCATCTATAAACGGGGCTTATCAGTGGTTTTGAAATGTCATCTGTGAAGTTTATGAAAATTTTGACACTGCCTAAGTCTCCGTATTCCTTATTGAGGACTTTTTGTACCTCCAAGAGGATTGGAAAGATGATACAGTTTGATGATTCTACTCACAGGAGCCCAGGGTATTTGACGAACTTTGAAATTATTACCTAAACTTTTAGAGTCTGAGTCCAGCTTTTCTCTATCACTTCCAGGGATCTTGGAAGTGGAGAAGCTGAGCAATGAGAAGGGGCTGAGATGTGCTCCAAACAAGAATGTGTGAAAAAGGGCACTGTGTTGAGACAGTGCACTGAGGAGCCAGTGTAGAACAGGCAGATGAGAAGTGAGTAGACAGTAGGTTCAGCTGTAAGGGAATTCAAGTTTTGCTTTATCCCAGTATCTGCTCTCTTCTTCCTTAGTAACCTCACCCTGAGTTTTAGCTGAGTTTTTTGCTGCTCAGAACTAAAGAAAACATTTTTGCAACCTCTGTGGACATATTACTGATATCTAGCCAATAAGATAGAGGCAGGAATGATTTAGGTTCTCTGGGACAGGCCTGTCCGTATCCCCTTTTTTTCCTAGCTACTTGGAACACAGATGAAATATCTATTAGTGAATTTTCCATTACTGTAACAAATGCCCAAGATAAATAAACTTACGGAAAGAAAAGTTTTATTTTGGTTTACAGTCTTGGAAGTTTTAGTCCACGGCTAATGTAGCCATACATCATGGCATCAGTGTGTGGCTGAGCAAAGCTGTTCAGCTCATGGCTAAGAAGCAAAAAAAAGGAAGAAGTGTTCAGGGTTCCGGTGTCCCCTTCAAGGTCATGCCTTCAGTGATGGAAAGATTTCCCACTAGGCCCTACCCACTAACTTTCACTAGCACTATGGGCTGGGGACATGGGCTTTTAGGGGATGTTCCAGATCAAAGCTGTGGCAGATGTTCTGTGATGTATGGCTACAGGATGGCTGGAATTCTAGCAGCCTTGTTGGACTAGGAGGTGATTTGAGAATGGACACAACTTTTTCCTTTTTTTTTTTTTTTTTTTTTTTTTTTTTT
>NW_022900941.1:32855609-32856490 GCF_012274545.1 Fukomys damarensis | reverse complement strand
TGGATCCTTTTTTTTTTTTTTTTTTTTTTTTTTTTTTTTTTTTTTGGTACTTGGAGTCGAACTTGGGACCTTGTGCTTTCAAAACAGTCAGCAGAACTACTGAACTAAATCCCTGGCCAAGAATGTATACAACTTGTTGAAGTTTGTGAGAAGAAAAACAGTATCCTAGGTCATTAGCAATATTTCAAACTAACTAGAGACTGATGATCTCCAGACTTATTTTATATGAGAATTTTAACGTACAACTAGTTGGTATTTTTCTGCTATATATATCCTATCTGATGATAAACTAGGTTACAGTAAGCCTGAAACTCCAGAATAAAATGTTTGGATTTAATTCTATAGACACAGGAAGCCCTACAATTTTTTTTTTACAAAATTAAATATATATTTCTTTTTGGTGTGTGTGGTCCTGGGAATCAAACTCAGGATCTTGTGCTTGCAAAGCAGGCACAATGCCACTGAGCTGAATACCTGGCCCTTGAATATATCAGTTGTAATTTGAGCATCTACCATACTATGAAAGATGCTAGAGGGATGTTAAGTTAATTTTCTGAAGACTTCAATATAGAAAATTAAGTTAAATGGCAAGAACAAAGTTCTGCTATGTAGTAAGATACCCGTTTGGCACATCACATATCATTAGAAAAACAGCCGTGATTTTCTATTCCCTGCCCCAAAACAGCTAGAGTATGTCAAGTTCATGACAGTGGATAAGGAAGGGAGCTGGGCACCTCAGGATCTCTAATGCTCACTTAAAAATAAACTGGGAGCAAACAGAACTCCCCTTACATTCCCATACCACTCTATCCTGAGCTTGACTCAAAAGTGGGGTTGCTGCCTTGAAGCTGATTTTCTTTTTTTTTTTTTTTTTTTTTTTT
>NW_022900941.1:32842737-32853274 GCF_012274545.1 Fukomys damarensis | reverse complement strand
GACTTGGTCATGATGGATGATCTTCTTAATAATCCTCTGTTTTGTGTTTGCTAGTATCTTATTAAGGATTTTTGCATCTATATTCATTAAGGAGATTGGTCTGTAGTTCTCCTTTTTGGTTGTATCTTTCTCTGGTTTGGGAATCAGAGTGATACTTGCTTCCAGGAATGAATTTGGAAGTATAGCTTCTCTTTCAATTTCATTGAAAAGTTTGAAGAGTAATGGTAGTAGTTCTTCTGAAGCTGATTTTCTTATAGTCTCTCAGGTGAGCCCAAGCTGTGGGCCCATCAACTACACTTAGAGTGGCAAAGGTAGGAAGTGTCACCTGTCCCAGGAAGAGTTTAGGATCATCATTAGCCCTGTATGTGGATGACAGTGCACAACAAGGAAAGCCCAGAAACCACGGAATGTCCAGGCTACCCAGTGCTAAAGATGGGATGCATCCAGAGTGGAGACTTCTTCGCATTCTTAAGTACTCATTTTCCAGGAGTAAGTTCTAGTAAAGATGATGAAAATGATGTGAATGATTTTAATTTTTTTTTTTTTTTTTTTTTTTTTACTATTTTCCAGGCACCAGGAATTGTAATACATTATATAATTTAACACTAACAGCAATTCTGTACAGTAGGTAATATTCTAATCTTCATATTCACAGAAGGAAAGTGAGGGTCAGAAAAGCTAAGAAATTTTCTGAAGGTCACACAGCAGGCTCACAATAGCAATGGAAAATATTTCCATATTCCTTGAAGGTTAATAAATTCTCCACCTTTCAGACAGGTGGAAACTGAATCAATGCTGAGCAGAGATTTTTAGGCCAAGAGAAGGACTGATTTATCTGGCTATTTCAGAAAGCAGGACATTAATTTTAACTGCCTGGTTTTGAGGACGTTTTTAACAGTGCCCTCCAAGCACACTATAGGGAGAGAGATACAAAAGAAGAAATACATGTAATTTATCTTTGAAAAGCAAATGTAAATTTCCTGTTTACAAGATTAACTTCTTAAGAATTCAAAGTAAGTACATTTGGGATATGGAGATAATTACAGTGGATGTAGGAAATGATGGTTCAGCAAAATGATTCAACACAAGACAACAGTCAGAGCTATCTTGAGATGTCCGAGAGTTTCAAAGGTAGAAAGACCATGGAGGAGGCTGAGGTCTCACAGCATTCCCAATCAGGGGCTGAGTAGTCGTCTTTCCACCCTCTGATCTATAGCAACCACTGCCTCACCAACCAGGTCACTCCTTTATCATACAGCTCTTATTCAAGTCTCTCACCTTTTTGGGAATTTCTTGGCCTCCCTTGAGCTCCTCCTGCTCTTTGTTATGTGTCCTCCACATAACAATAACATATGCCTGCTTTCTAGTTCCAACTCCAAGGAACTGCTGGTTGAAAAGTAAGTAAATCACCCCCTTCCCCCATGTATTTGGGGAAAGAAAAAGACTGTCAGAAAACTTCTCAAGGACTGACCCAGCTCTTTACTTCTGATGTGGAGCACGCATATGGGTGCCCACCCTTCTAATCACTGAGTGCTTTTGTTTTAAAGGTCATTTCGCTGAGCGAGAGGTCTCTCAGAGTATCCAACTTCTCCACCTACTGCCCATGACATAGTGCATGGGGGAGGATGAGGATGCATGGGAAGGCAAGTGCCTTTGGGTTCCTGTCAACTCATGGAGCCTCAGAGGATGGGCCTGCCCCAGGCCCACTCATTCTCCAGCACCCGGAATGCAACCCCAAGCTCTGAGTCACAGGTAGGGCTGCGGCCCCAAAGCTGATATGAGGCAATGGAGTGGCTCATTGAGAATCAGAGACAGCAAGTTGCTCCAGTCCCAGAGGTGTTTACCAGTGACAGGGACAGTGAAGGGAGACTGCAGCCCACTGTGGTCATTCAGACATGGGAGCCCAACTGTGCATTCAGAAGTGGCTCTGGCAGGTTGAGCTACCTGAGCAAACTTCCTTACCTTCTCTGTCTCTTTGATGCTCTGTGTGTCTTCCGCTGTCCCATTTGGGGATCTGGGTAAAAGCCCTGCCCTGACTTGCAGGCTCTGGCACATGATGCTTACTTTGTAGCTCTCAGTTTTATTTCTTTGGTCAAACTTGGAATGTTGAGATAAGAAAACTGTTTTTTTTTAAAATATTCTTTGCTTGAGATTCCCCTTGTGAAGGTGAGGGAGGGAGGAAAGGAGGGAGAGAGACGGAGGGAGAGGGATAGAGAGACAGGCAGACACAGAGAGTGACAGAGAGAGACAGAGAAAGAATTGCACAACTGAACCAAAGGCCACAGGGGTAGGGTATGGAGAACACTGGTTTGGTCGTCAGAGCACATGGGCCTCTAACTCTGAGTTAGGCTGTGTGGCCTTAGGGAAGCCATCTTACCCTTCAGGGTGTCATTTTCCTTATGTCTAAAATGAACACCATCAAAAGGAAGTAATTTCTAGTTATGCTACTCAAACCTTGATCCTTGTTCTCACTTATTCACATTTATTGCATACCTTTCCATGCAAGGAACTAGTTTACAGTGAGGGGAAAGCCCCAGAAGTCACTGTTCTCAGATGCCTGGACTCTGGGGAAGGAGACAGACTATAAACCAAGAGACAAATACATGGCCAAGGGCCAGGAAGTGCTGAGCTCCATGAAAGGATCAAGCAGGAGAGTAGGATAGACTGACTGTGGGTGAGGTGGCGCTGTTTGAGTAGAGAGCTTCAGGACAGGAGGAGCCTGTAAATATACAGGGGAAGAACATCTGGGCAGCAGGTACCACAGGCCTGAAGCCCCGTACTCCCGGCAAGAAGGCTGAGGACAATGGGGCACAGTCACTGGCAGAGGGATGTCCTAGAGGGGCAGGAGGGCCGATGGGAGGAGACTGGGTTTCACTGGAAGTGGGAGTGCTTTTACTTCACTTCCCAAAGCTTTACTTTAATACAGCCCATATGTAATAGGAAAAACCTGCTTGTCTCATGTCCTTCCTTTCTCCTGTAGCAGTAGCGGTTTCAACCACTGCAAGGTGGAAGTGGAGGCTGTGGGAGAAGAGAAGTGGGGATCAGAGTAATGTCTGGCTGAGTCAGGAGCGCCATACTCATCTTTCATAACAGGTGCTGGCCCTATTAGGGCTGGAATAATCCGCCCCCTCGGGTGTGTAGGGACCTGACCTTAGACAGATAAACTGTTCCTCTCAAAAACCTCTAAAGTCCTGACTCCATTCACCTCAGCCCCTAAAGCACGCAATTCAATAACTAACGTGGCCAATAAGGATGTGCCAAATATCCCAACCCCACCCTGGTTCCACCCCTGCCTTACCTGTCCAATAGCAATCCAATAGCGCCTCCCTGGCTCCACCCCCACTTTACCCTATATAAGCCTGTGCATTTCCTGAATAAAGCGGAAGTGTTCCCGAAACCTCCCACAGTCTGTGCCGTGCTCTTTCAGTCCTGGCCCCTGAACCCTGTTCCGCGGGTGTGCTCTCAGACGAAAACAACAATTGGCACCCGAACAGGGGACTTGCGTATACTGGGTAAATATTGAAGTTTTGGGTAAGGTTCCCTCCTATTATGGGTAATGTCATGAGTCAAAACGCTGGTACAGGCCACCTTGGTAAAGGGTCCTCATGCCGTAAAGGCATCCGAGGTGTTCCCAGCCCAAACTCAGGTGAGTGTAGGGTCCTCTGAGCGCTCTAAAGATGGTGGACAAAAGTGTCTTTAAAAAGATGGCGCGGGTGGACTGTCTCTTCTGCTTTCTTCTTCCCTAAAGGCGTCAGCCCCGCCTGCTGGTCTCTCACTTCCTGTGAAACCCCTCCTCACTGGAATAATGGTCATTGGGAAGAGCCTATGGTGGCCACCACCTTACTTGTTGGATGAGGAGAAACAATCCTTTGATCAGGCTTAGCGTGGCTTTGGGGTCCTTGGCCTCTGGGCCACCCAGTCTCCTCCTCCAAAGCCTGGCGCAGCACAGCTGAGAGCTCCAAAAAAGTTTTGGAGTGAAAGTTTTTGCAGCTTACTGGCGCCGGGGCCTGCTGAACTGGGAGGGGAGCCTGGTCAGCGGTCTAGTCTTGACAACTATGCAGTGGCCAAAAGTCCTTTTGTCTCCCCGCATCTGCTCTCCCTGCGTCCTATCCTGGATCCTGATGCCCCAGCTGCTCGAGGCCCCACTCCCTGGGGCATGTTAGGGCCCAGCGGGGCCAAGAGGGCTGTGAGTACGGGGTTGAGTCTGGCGAGCTGGGATCTGCGGGGACTGGCTGCTCCCTGGCCTGTGGCTGCTGGCGCTGAGCATGGGGGTGGGGGGGCAGCTGCATGCCCAGGAACAGCTTTCTTGCCGCAGATCTCTACTTCATCCTGGACAAATCCACAGTAAGAAAGATTTGAAATTGCCACCCTTATTGCTGTCAGCGTTTCCATAGTGGCAGCTATTTCCGCCACAACAACGTCAACAGTCGCCTCACAAAATCAAGTGGCACAGCAGCAATGGTCAACCAGCTAACAAAAAAACATCACCCAAGCCTTCAAAAAGACCGCCCTGCTAGGCTGAGATGTCTGCACAGCTGTACTCAATTTACAAATCCAATTAAACTTGGTTTGGGAGGAATTGTTGCCCAGGTGTTAGATGTTGTAACTTTAAATAATGTGTGGGATACCATTTGGTTAAAAATTCAGGCTGGATGGAATAATTTGAGTAGTTGGATACCTGGATTGATATTGGGATCCCCATATATATTAACCTTGTTTGGCATATTGTTAGTTCTTTATTTTAAAGATCAGCCATGCCAGTAACAATCATAAAAATGTGGTCCTTTTGGCTGAGGTTCTGGAGTCAAAGACAGAACGGGGAACTGAGGATCAGATTAATGTCTAGCTGAGTCAGGAGCACCTCTTTATCTCTTGTGAGAAAACTCCGAGGCCCTATTAGGGCTGGAATAACCCACCCCCTCACGTGTGTAGAGATCTGACCTTAGATAAACTGTTCCTCTCAAGAACCTCTAAGGTCCTGAATCCATTCACCTCAGCCCCTAAAACATACAATCCAAAAACTAGCATGTGGCCAATAAGAATGTGCCAAATATCCTGACTCCACCTTGGCTCCACCCCCACCTTACCCTATATAAGCCTCTGCATTTCCTGAATAAAGTGGAAGTGGTCCAGAAACCTCCCCAGAGTGTGCATGGTGATTCCACACCTTGCCCTCCCAGTCCTGGCCACTAAACCTTGTTCCAGTAGCGGGCTCATGGACGAAAACAACAGAGAAGCAGTGATTGGGCTTGGTAGGTCTGCTTGGGGACATGTGCAGTCAATAGCAGAAGGAAAGAGGCTGGGAAGGGCATGCATTCCAGTTCATCCTGTGCTTTCTAACTCTGACTTCAATATGGGAATGAGGAGATAAATACCATTTTCTCCCACCTTTCTTTTTCCCTTGTTCTTGCTTCTGAAGATAGAACCCAGAGAAAGTTGATGCCAGTGCCTACTATTGGTCTTTCAGCCTACTTTAAGACTACTTGCAAAGCTGAATACTTACTGTACAGAAATTGTTCCCATATTACCTTCCAGAGTCATTCTTTCAATAATATCTTTGACAGCAAAGAAGAAAAGTTACTACTTTCCTAATCTGAATTTTCTCTGAAAGTGTTAGTGCCATGATGTGGGCAGTGTGGGTTGTGCAAACGGATGTCTACTTTCCAGAAGGGGCATGGGCAAGCTCAAGTACTTAAAACCAAATAACAAATAAAAACATAAATTAATGAGTAAATAAATCCAAAGCACATGGCAAAAACAAATGATAAATATTACTTAGCTATGTCCCAAAGCTTGAACTAGCTTAACTTTACCAAGTAGGAAACCTCCAATTGGCTTATTTGTTCCTTTAGTTTGCCTTTCCTGGAAACCTAGAGAGGAGGAATAGTCCCAGCTAGAGGATAGGAGAGGGTAGTAGGAGAGAGTTGTGGGGAGAATGCTGCCTATTTCCTAATCAGCCCCATAGTATTTAAGACTTGGAATTGAACTTGCTCTCTGCAAGCAGAGGTGCCTCTTAGGTCATCTCTGAGAAGTTTAAAATGGATATTCTCCAGTCCTCACAAGTAATACCCATTCTAAGATTCATCGGTGTGAACCACACTGAATCTAGCTAACACTCCTCAACTCAAAACCTTCCAAAAAATCCTTGATTTTCCTGCTTCTATTCTCCTATCTCTACCTTCCAACCTCCTTGGTTTCTTTTTACTTGAACAAGCCAAGCACTTCTATCCCTTAGGATCCTTGAATTTGCTGTTTCCTCTGCCTGGGAAATCAGTATCTTCCTCAGACACTTCCCAGCTCATTCTGTCATTTTAGGACACTGTTCCAACTGCACTTAACAGAGTCTCCCTGACTCTACCAGACCATTTGTCTCTCCCCAATTAGAATAGTTATCTGTCTCTCTCTCTAGAGTGGAAGCACAGGAGGGCAGGGAGTTTGTTTGTTCATTTATCACCATGTCTTTGTCACTGCAAATGGTCCCTAGCACACAGCTGGCACTTGATAAACATGAAAACCTGGAAAGATGTCCTTGATGACTGCTCCCTGTTATGCCTGTGAATGACATGAGTGGGGCTTAACGTACCTGTGGAAGTCATCTGCAGCAATCATGTGTCCTGGTTCTGTGTGTCTGGGGTATGTTCATGTATGTGGGTTTACATATTACGAATAGCTTCAAAAAAAGTGCTACTTTTACTTTATTTTTTTTTGAAAACTGCAAAATATCCATGACTATAAAGTCAGAAACCCATTTGGCCAGCAGATGGAGGGAGATGAGAATGTTAGCCTTGCAACTGTCCCTGGTGCCTCAGGGAAGCGGGCTGGCATGCCTTTCTTCCTTCTCAGCCTGGCCAGTGGGGAGGGGATTTGCTTCCCAGGAAGCACCTGGCCTTTGGGCAGTGCCAAGGATGGATTTCCAAATGGACTACACACAAGCCAGTGAACTGTAGCATCTGGACCTGACCCTCATGTGTCCCACACAGCTAAAGAGCTTTCTGGTTGCTTCAGTGTCAGGTTGGGGAGTTATTTAATTGCTTGTGTATTTGGTGTCCTGCTTACATTAAGCAGTTGATAATCATACAGAGACTTCCAGATCTCTGAGGTCTCTTCTCCTAGTTTCTTCTTTCTTCCCCAGGAGGCATAGCTGATGGCCGTAGAATACCCACAGGCAGTGTCACAGGGAAGGTTTCTACCTTTCTGTCATCCTCACAGCTTTCATTGAGGAGAACTTTTTGGCCTGCCTCACATTCATAAACTGTGACATTTACCACCTGTTAATCCAACATTCACTCAGAATGTATATTTTGAATCCATAGCTATTTACTGAGTGTGTGCTTTCAAGCACTAACATTTAAACAAAAATTAAATTCTACCTTGCTTTTCGAAGAGCTTATAATTGCACAGTTCTGCAGTAATCCTCTACTAGGATAACCCAGAGAAACTCCTTACAACCACCAGGGCTCTGAAGACTGGTCAGAAAAATTTCTGGGCAAGAGTATTTTTTTATGTGTGGTGGTGCACGCCTGTAATCCTGGCACTTGGGAGGCTGAGGCAGGTGGAGGGGTTGTCGCGAGTTTGAGGCTATCCAGATAGCTACATAGTGAGTTCATGTCCAGCCTGGACTTTACAGTGAGGTGAGAGGTAGGGAGGGACAGGAGAGGGAGAGAATTTTTAAATGTTAAAAAAGCGTTCATGTCAGGTTTGTATCAATAGCCGATTTTAAGTAACATACTACCAAGTTAAAACAGTCTAGGTAGCCCCTAGAAGCTACTGGAATTCACACTGCTTGACAGGCAGAGGAGCTGGTTTAGTCTCAGAGAAAGGGAAGCCCCAGAGTAACCAAGTATCACATCTGAGACACTCGTGCCCGAAACCATGCATCCACATGGGTCAGAGTTCTCCAGATTTCTTGGCATCATATTGTTCAAACCTTATTAGATATGGGAACTGAGTATAGAACATGAAGTTTGTTTAGTGAGGTCAGTGTAGAAGTGGCAGGATACATGTCTCTTCTTGGTGACTGATTTGAAGCCTAGCTGCCCCAAGAGCTTGAATTTTCTGGATCTTTATTCAGGCAAAGTGGGAGACAGATGGGAACACACAGTCTCTTTTCTAGCTCATCCTCAAAGCATCTGTCTTTGGCTGACTGGGTGGCTCTAGTGCTCAAGTCATGATGAGTCTTGGTTAGAAATAACTTAATTTACATCTACAGATTAATAAGAAAATACTTTTTCTAGTGAAGTATAAATCGGGTATCTTTGAAGTTACACATTTTGAAGAATTTTAAATATTCTGAAAACATATAACTTTAATGCCTTGACTTTTGTTTTACTATTTTTGTCTTTTGTCATCTTTTTGTTAACTGACATGTTTAATGATAATATGATTATTTTCAGTCAAATGGTTGCAAATTCAAAATAATTGTGTTTAATTGTAGAGACCATAATAATGTATCAAATCAAATGATTGTTGGCATCAGAAATTTACACCCACACCAACTACGCATGCACAGATACATTCTAAGGTACAGAAAAGGAAAAAAAAAGCTACTGACTGTAGCTTTTATTTACCCAAATGTGAATATAAAAATGATAATCATTTTTAATTATAAGGATTAATTTCTTAGGCTAGGGGTATAACTCAGTGGGAGAACATTGGGTGAGTCACTGGGCTCCATCCCCAGCATCACAAACAAAACCATGAAAAGGATCAACTTCTCAGGCAAAAGAGTAAGACAAGTTAATTAACTATAACTTCCCCTCTTTTTTTTCAATTTTTTTTCCAGTACCAGGGATTGAATTTAGGACCTTGCAATTGTGAGGCAGGCACTGTGCCACAGAGCTAATCCCTGGCCCTGTTGTTGTTGTTGTTGTTGTTGTTGTTGTCATCGTCGTCTATGACTTACCTTTAAAAAATATCCCAAAGATCAAGTTTATAGCTCAAGGCTACTCAGAGGTAAGGGATAGATCTGAGGCCAAAGCTGTGAGGTCAGCTCAGGGTCTCAGGTCCCATAGTGTTCTACAGGTGCACTTGCTGCTGCCCTGGTTTCTCACTCTGGCACCTTTACAGTCCTTTTAAGCTGGATTGTAGTTCATTATTCAAGGACTAAGGCTGGAGGTAATAAGCAGTCATGGTAAATCTGAATTGCTTCAAGATCCATTCGTTTCCTTAGATGTGTGTTCACTGAGCAACTATGGTGAGCTGTGTGACAGATGAATGAACACTACTCCTGCTCACTGCCCAGGAGAGGAGATGGACATAAAACAAGGCAGGGGACCCTGTTCGAACAGAGCCTGGACCATCTAATAGAGACTGAAATTGAAATCTTTTATACTAGGTTCCTAAATCTGTTTTAGAAAAATACCACAAATGGAGTGGCTTACAATAGAAAGTTATTTTCTCCTAAGTTTTAAATATAAAAGTTCAAAACCAAGGGATCAACAGGGGTGGGCTCCTAGAACCTGTAGAGGAGAATCTTCCTTCTCTTTTCTGACTTCTGATGTTTGCTGGTATCCCTTGGCTGGAAGGTGTGTCACTGTGCTCTCTGCCTCCACTGACCTCCCCTGTGTCTCTGTGTCTTCATGGGGCGATTTTCATTCTGTGTCTCTCCTCATTTTATAAGGACACCAGTCATATTGGGTCAAACCCTACTCTGATCTGACCTCACCTTAACCTGATTTCCAAATAAGGGTGAAATCTTAGTTCCTGGGGGCTAAGACTTCAACCTACCTTGTTTTTTGGGGGGAAGGAACATAATTCAAGGTCTAGCTTGAAAAACTAACTCAAAGTTTCAGGAGGCTCAGTTCCTGACTTGTTCCACTTCCTCTTCAAAATCTCTGACTTACTAAAAATAATATCTTAAAAAATGCTGTAGCAAAATGAGTACAATCATAAATATTGTGACACTTTAAATAATTTAAATTAACAAATTAGTTTATAATTTTTTTTTTTGGTACTGGGGATTGAACTTGGGTCCTTGTGCTTGTGAGGCAGGCGGTGGAACCACTGAGCTAAATCCCCGGCTCAATTAGTTTATAATATGAAAACAGTGCAATTATGTGATTCATAAGGTAATTACAGATTTAACTTTAAAAATATTAATTTAGAACTGGGGATATAGCTCAGTAGCAGAGCACTTGCCTAGCATGTGAAAGATGTGTGAAGACTTAGGTTAAATCCCCAGCACTGCAAACCAAACCAAAACAAAGCAAAAGTAGAAAATGAATTTATGATATACCCTTAGAGTGAGGTACAAATGTTAAGTTCCCAGTTGAACAGAGTTTTATTCGAGCCCTGTTGGTTACTGTTGCTTGGTGATTCAGTACCTCATTAGTTATAACCTCACACCTACTTTGAGGTCCTTTGTGACAGTGAGGCTGGGCACTGCCTTTACTTGGAGAGGAGCCATTTAATCAAATGCACTGGTTCCTTCCCTCCCACCTGCTGAGCCACCAAGCACTGCCTTCCCTCTGGCTTCAGCTTCCTCACAGCCTCATGCTCCTGACTCACAGCAGTGCTTGGTTGTCCCCTGCCCTTTCCT